>NC_044311.2:151771421-152071421 GCF_007474595.2 Lynx canadensis | reverse complement strand
TTTCTCAAAACTTTCTGTGCTGAAGCGCCATTTTCATTTAATTTTTAAAGCCCGTCCAGTACGTGCTTTATAGGTATTTGATAAAACATAAGAAAAACAAGTCACTAGGACAAATGGAATAAAAGAAGACCTACACATTCCAAGCTCAAGTTTTTATTATTAGATGGAGCAGACAGAAAATTACTCGGTCAGATCTCTTTTGGAGTTTCTGTACGCTCAGTCTCAATTTCTGAACTTTTCTCATCCTGACTAGTAACCAATTTCACAGACTGGTACCCATCCAGGAACCACACTGGGAACAGTAGCAGCTCCAAGAAGAGACAGGGTTCTCAGACGCAGCATCCTCAGACACAGACCCTAAGGGGTCTCCGGGGAGGGCCCCTTATCCCCTTGATTACCACTCGCCTGCTGGTGTCTGTAGATGAAGCCTGTGTTGGTGGAACCCACTGTCCAGCAACTGCCTCGGCAGGTTTGACTGCACCCCGTTGTGCACCCAGCCTGCAAACCCAGAGGTTGGCTTCTTCGAGAAGGGAACTCTTTCCTGTTCCATAATCCTACTCTGCGTGTCAGGATCTATGCCAGGATCTTCACCTTGAGTTTCTTCTGTAACAAGCCTTAATCTTCCCTCCTCCTCCAGGCAGCCAAGACCGTCTGCCGGTGAGGAGCTTGCCCTCGGCAGAGTGTGTTGGTGGTGTTCACGGTCTCCCGTGGTGCCTACCAGTGCATCCAGAGTCTACCCAATAGCAAGAGGTACTCCCGGAGGCCTCTGAAGCCAGCTGTAGTGTGATGGGGTAAGGACCCTTTGGGGAAGATTGTGCTAAGGGGCAGGTGGGTAGTCAGGAGACAGCCCCGGGGGCCAGATGCGAGGTTATAAAACCCTGAGAGGCCTGGACCCTGGAAATCAACAAAGGGGTATACATGGGACCTGTGGTGAGTCAATATGGCTCATGGTAACTACTTAGCTACGGGGCAGGTGAGGGGCAGGGTTCAGAGATCAATTCTTACCGAATACTTCTTATTGAGCTCCAATGTGTGCATGATGTAGTTGAGACACAGGGGTGCTGTCCCAGTGGTGGGAACGCTTAAGTTAGGGGCCGGGGTTAACTTCGGCTCAGGGCTGGTGAGGAAGGATCTAGAAGGAGATCTTGAATAAGGAAGGACGACAAGTGGCCACACAGTGAAAACTCCTAAGATCTGCGTTTGAGTCTTGACTCACTTTGGAGCCCTTGGAACTTGGAGTGTGTCAGGCCTCGTCACTACTGCACAAGGTGACTGAAGTCACCTGCATGATAAACATTCCTGTAAGAGCTTTGTAAATGGCAGACCCCGTGAAGAGGGGAAGGACGTTCCAAGAAAATGGGGGCAAAATGAGGAGGAAGTTCCAAGATCCCAGGGTTTTATGACTGAATGAGAACACCAAACACAGAAAGAGGCCACTCTGGCCATGCAGCTGTTTTGGGAGATGGGGTTCGTTTTTAAAGTGCATTTTCTAGAGTCATCTCGCTAGGTAAGATTCTGGACTTCCTTCCTTATTCATTTCATGACTGTAATTTCAGTAACTGTGATCCTCAACCCTGGAGGTCCACTCCAACCACCTGGGGAGTTTCAAACATATGGCACTTACATAGTGCCAGTGCCCTAGTCCCCCCGTCCCCTGAGTTTCTGATTTACTCCCTCTGAGGTGGGATCCAGATGATGTCATTATTTAAAAAATTTTTTTTAACATTTATTCATTTTTTGAGAGTGAGAGAGACAGAGCACGAGCAGGGGAGGGGCAGAGAGAGAGGGAGACACAGAATCCGAAGCAGGCTCCAGTGGGGGGCTTGAACTCACGGACCGCGAGATCAATGACCTGAGCTGAAATCAGATGCTTAACCGACTGAGCCATCCAGGCACCCTGAGATGACGTCATTGTTTTTGAAGCTGCAGGTGATTCTGATGTAGAGGAAGTGCCCAGGTCACCGCTGGACGTTCTGCAGGTTCCACCCAACACCAGGTTGACGTAGGACCCAAAGGTAGGGGAACCCATCCCAAGAGGGCGCTCCTCTTCGGGCTTGGATGCATGAGAAGGAAGCAAGGGGTGTGCGCATTAGGCCTTCTGGGCGAGAGGTATACCTTCCACAGGTGCCCCCAACAAATCCGTCAACCGCTAGGCCAAGAAGTAGGGGTATGAAGACGAAAAACCCCAGTTCTCCTCGGGGAGGTCTTGGGTTGAGCGTATTTGAGGTCATCCATTCCGATAGCCTCGGTTAATAGATGAGAAAAAGGAGGCTTGAGTCCAGAAGCTGTGACTTGCCCAGGGTCATATGGCTGGTAAGAGCTGAATTCCTGTGCTTACACATTCCTCAACAAATGTCTGCGCACGATCTCTGAAATAGACTTTCCACACGTTAAAATTATATCAGGTCATTCACAATCCTAAGATGATGGTTTACTATTCTAAGATACAGAAGAAAGTCATTTAAAATACTGATTTTATTTGCCCTGATGCACCGTCACACGGGCACCTTTATCGCTCCAAAAAATCACTGAGAAAAAAAATGGTCTCAGTTTTCCAAAAATGCAACTATTTCTGCACTCGTGAGTAATCAAGCGGACGGAAACATACATGACAAGAACATTGTTCATTGATAGATTTAGTGTCATAGGGCATGAAGCTCAAACGCAAATTGCCTAAGCATAATTGTCCAAGGAGCTGGGGCAGATCTCCCGATGTGTTCTATGTAATCCCATCTTAAAAAATACAAATATGCTCTCCCGATCCTCTTTGTGGAACCTCTGTCACCAGAGCCCACGGACAGATGCACAATGTGTTTCCTATCAACGTATTTTGTGCATCATGCAAGCTGATGGGAATTACGCATTATGCAATTTTACGGAGCAGTTCGTGGTCACCACGTGTTACGGAGAACGGCTGTGTGCCCAGAATGCTTAAACTATATCTGACAGAGATTGAAAAAGTGCTTCAGAGGGTAAGAGTGTTGCATGAAGCTAGTTTGTCTGAAAGGGGGGAAAGAACACAGAAAACAGACTTAGCAGCTGCTGATAAAACACACTAGAAATACTTTTTCTTTAAAGTTTATTTATTTATTAGAGAGAGAGAGAGAGAGAGAGAGAAAGAGAGAGAGTTGGAGCCCAAGCAGGTGAGGGGCAGAGAGAGGAGAGAGAATCCCAAGCAGGTTCTGCATTGTTAGCGCAGAGCCCGACGTGGGGCTGGAATCTGCGGACTGTGAGATTATGACCTGAACTGAAACCAAGAGGTGGATGATTAACCGACTGAGCCACCCAGGAGCCCCTTGAAATACTTTTGTCGTAGGCTGAGGGCTCTCCCCAGAGAATGTGCACCTTCGTTCTTTGCTGCTCACTGATGCTGGGCGGTAGAGGTCGGGGGATGAGATGGCAATGGTGGTAGGGGGACCCAGGGGTGCTACTGAGTCTAGAACATCAGCTTTGGAGTTCCAACACTTATCCTCCCCTCTCCCTGGTCTTGGGTTGCCCAGAGGGAAGGTGGAACATGGAATGGGCAGACCCCCATCCATCCAACCTCCACGGTGGAAAAAAAATCCCGGTTGATTGAGTGGAGGCTGTGCGGGAAGGGCTCAGGATGCCTGGGTGAAAGTTGAAGGGTCCTTACACCCAGCGCGCTTAGTGTCTGCTTTCGCCAAGCGTGGCTCTCCTTAAGAATGGCTTCCCGCCGGGGCGCCTGGGTGGCTCAGTCAGTTAAGCATCCGACCTTGGCTCAGGTCATGATCTCGCGGTTTGTGAGTTCGAGTCCCATGTCGGGCTCTGTGCTGACAGCTCAGAGCCCGGATCTTGCTTCGGATTCTGTGTCTCCCTCTCTCTGTTCCTCCTCCACTCGCGCTCTGCCCCCCCCCCTCTCTCTCTCTCTCTCACAAAAATAAATAAAGATTCAAAAAGAATGGCTTCACACCAGATCTGAGCTCACCAAGACATGAATGTGTCAGTGAGGCAATCTCACTCCAGTGCCTCTCTTAAAACAGAATCTGAGACTTCCTCCCTTGTGAGCATTTACTGCAGAGGGAAATGCTACCCTTTCCATATTTAACACATGCACACAGAGAACTGCTAAGCCATAAAGTAAAGCTCAAAGACGCTCCGTGTGAGGACGACAGAGAACAGACCTTACAAAATGATAACCGGGACTTTATAACTCATAACCCCATGCATGTTATATTAAATGTGGAAGGCTTTTTGAACTGCAACCTTTACATTCCAATCCAATCCTTCTCTCAGCTTTGAAATATCCACAATCTGAATTTTATAGGGATTATTTTTATTATAGCAAAGCAATTAAGTCTCCATATTGAAGGATGTAAACCTTTTAAGGCCTTGCTCAGAATATCAAAAGAAAAGGAGGCTTATATTTAACAGGTGTGACAACCCAGTGCAGGACATTTCATTGAACAAGAGCTTGACATTATCCAGTAACAAATACTTAAATTAATCCAAAACATCTTTTGGATAAAAGGGATTTCAAAAAGAATTAAGTTGACCGCAAAACTTTATATGGAAAGAAGACCATTTCACGTATGAAATACTTAAAGCTACTAATTCTTACGAAATGTGTCAAGTGGTGTTTTTATAAAGACCTTTCTTTTATTTTTTTTATTTAAAAATATGTTGTAGTGTTTATTTATTTTTTGAGAGACGGAGCATGAGTGGGGAAGGAGCAGACAGAGAGGGAGACACAGAATCCAAAGCAGAGGCTTCAGGCTCTGAGCTGTCAGCACAGAGCCCGATGCAGGGCTCGAACTCACGAACCATGAGATCATGACCTGGGCCAAAGTTGGATGCTTAACCGACTGAGCCACACAGGCACCCCTAAAAACCTTTCTTTTGAATGATATGTTCCCAACTTAGTTACAGTTGTCGTATTTGCTAATTGTCCTGCAAGATAGTGTATGTGTTTCTGCTGGCCTCTCAAGCTAAGTCAATGGATTTAACGAGTTGATGCAGATTTCCTACTCTTTGACCTTGAGTATGGACCATACTGAAGGTAATGCTATAAGTGGAGATTAGAGTAGACAATAAGAAGAACTTCCTAATTACAGACTGTAAGATACAATCAATTGGAGGACATGATGTCATAAGATCAATGCAGAACTCCGGGGTTCTGAGGCTCTCAGATTTTTCCAGAGGAATGATCTCAGATTTTTAAGTAGGTTCAGAATATATTTTTTCCAAGAAATTCTCTCTCTCTCTCTGTGCGAGCGTCTAGATTTGGGGAGTGGACGAAGAGTAGTAAAGGGGAGCTAGAAGAGACATTATTTCAAATATTGTGGTTTTTCTGAACCCACGATTTCAGTTTCAACAGTGGGAACTTGGATTATTGAGCTCATCATCTCCCAGCTATGAAAGCACAGTGCTTTATTTTTTTTAATGTTCTTTTGTCCATTAGTTTACCTAGTACTATTTCCTGCACTGTTCTGTAGTATACTATTCAGTGCCGGTGAGGATGATTGAGGAACTTTGCTGGCCCACTGTAGTGTTATAAAGTAGAGTCATTGCCCAGGGGACTGCTGATCTCATTGAACAGGTTGAAAATCTATTTATTTTAAAGCACTTCCCTAAATGTTAAGGGTTCCCTGTGGTGAGTTTTGAAAATTAGTGGCTAAGAGGAAGATTTCAAAATACAGTGAGGTTTCTTGGATCTGGGATTTTTGGAGAATAGCTAGAGAGAAAGGGAACCAAAATTTGCAATTGGCAGCTAAAGGGAGAGGCAGGTTGTACATTTAAGACCACATAAACTGCAATATTGTGTCATCTGTGGTACTAGGGAGCAACTGAAAAGAATCAATCGAATTTGCAAATGATGATTCTAGCACAGAGTGTATAAATTGACATGACCCTATAAACGTGCACCTTTTAATATGCATTCTGTTCTTTGTACCATAACCTCTTTGAGAAAAGGATGCATTCTTGTCAGAAGCTTATTCTGTTTTCACTATTTATTTTTTTATTTTTATTGGTATCTTGTCTTGGCCCCCTAAGGACAGGTGGCTTGTATTTCATCTACCATGATGTGTGTGTGTGTGTGTGTGTGTGTGTGTGTGTGTGTGTGTGCAGGAAATTTCCTAAGAATAGATTTGCAGTTTCATGAAAGTTGCCCATTTAAAAAAGAAACACTTCCTTGGAGGGTTTGAAACGGCAGATTTTCAAATTAATGGGTCCATTTTGGCGGTTTTAGGGTTAAAGATCCCCTCAGAATCTAAAGGGTCCCCGAAAAGGCAATTTCTAAACTCAGCTGCTTAGACCCATTTTTTTCCCCCCAGAAAACAGGAAATGGAGCCCTGAAGCCTTTTTTTTTTTTAAACTGGAAAGTGTGGAGGGGGGGCGGGCATACTCACCGATGCCCACTCACAACCCCGAGCCTGACCCAGACTTGGGGGTCTCTCTGTGTTTTTTCTTCTCTCTCTCTTTTTTTCTATTATTTTGGCAGACTTTTTGGAATGTCTGGGAGCTAAGGGCTTTGCTTCATGGAGCAGAATTCTGCAGCAAGAAAAAGAGAAAGTTATAGACTAAACCACAGAAATGTAAACACGTCTGCAGCTAAAATAACTCCACTTTCATTGAAAACACTCCTCCTTCACAATCAGACTTCTGTGTGCTATGGTCAATAAAACTGCATGTTAATAGCGACCAATTAATAGATTATGTTGCCCGGCCTTAAAAGTTGAGGGAGTTTTAATTATTATTTTTCAAATTAAAGGAGTGCTTATTCCCTCCCATCCCTTGGGGTGGTGGTGGGGGGGGGGTGGACTTAGCCTTCTTGCTGGCTGTTTGCTGAAATTCTTGGCTGTTAAAGTTTGGAGAGGGAGGGACATGAGTAGTTTTCACTTGGTCGGAAAGGAGCGAGTGTGCAAGAGGACGCTCTGGGATGGGTTCGTAGCGAGCGCAGGGATGGTGGTGACGGGCCCCCGGGGACAGCAGTGAATGAAGAGACGACGCACTCAGGTAAGCGCGATTTTGATGTCACGATTCACTGATAAACTAAAACATCTGGAGGGGCTTAGCACAGTGCCCCAGAGGCCGAGGAGCGGGACCTCGCGGCTCCCCCGTTGGGGAGTTGTTTTTTGCCGACTGGATTCTGTTCTCACGAGGGCTGCTGTCACGGCGCCCGCGCGTCCGGCCGGGTGTCTGGGCATCCCGCGTCGCGCTGCTCCCCGGCCTCCGCCGGCCCGTCCCGGCGCTCGCCTCTGGCTCTGGGGACTCGCAGGTAGCGACCCCAGGTCTCGCTGAAGCCGGAGGCACCTTGGCACCGAGTCTCTTCGTCCCCAGTCTGAGGGCGACGTGGTCTTGATTCTGATGCGCATCCCAAGGCAGCCGGTGGTTTCAAACTTCTACGGCCGCCACCGGTTCTTTCGTTACATGTGACGTCTGTCGTGGCTGAGGCTGGGCAAGAAAAAAAACCACTGCTTCTCACCAGAAGCGACCCCGAGTTCGAGAAGCAAGCTCCTCCGGGGCTCCCCCCGCCCCACTCCTCTGGTCTCCCCTCCTGGAGGCGCGTCCCGGGTTTGTCTCCGGCCCGGCTCACGCCGTCCCGGGCTCGGCTGTGGCTCCTCCTCCTCCTCCTCCTCCTCCTCCTCCTCCTCGCCCCCAGCGCCCTCCCCCGCCGTCAGCTCCGTCCTAAACCCGGCGGCGACCAGACCCGCCCGCGCCGCCGCGCTCCCCGGCCCCCGGGCGCGCGCGCGGACACGCGCGCCCGCAGACCCACGCGCGCGCCCCCACGCGCCCGGGGACACGCGCGCCCCCGCGCCCGCGCCCCGCCCCCCGGGCGCGCACCTCCCGCTCGCGGGTCGCGCGTCGGGGCGGCCTCCCTGCTCGGCGATTGGCGGGAGCCGGAGCCTCCCCGAGGCCGGCGCCCACACCATGGGCTGAGCCCGTCGGCGCCCCGGGAGTCAGTGCGGCCCGGCTCCGCGCGCGCACCGCCAGGCACGCGCGCGGGCACACGCGGGCGCGGACACGCACGTGCGGGACACGCCCTCCCCGACGGCGGCGCTCGCCTCCGGTAAGTCCCGCGCCCCGCGCGCCCTGCCCGGCTCCCGCGCTGGCGGCGGCGGGGTGGCCGGCCCTTCCGACGGCGCGGGGACAGGTGGGGCGTGCGACGCAGGGAGGGACGGCTCGCCGCTGCGCTGCCCGGGGTCCCGGGGAAGGCGCGCGGGGCCCGGGCGGGACGGAGAGGAGCAGGGACCCCCGAAATCGGCGGGGGCCTCATCTGGGACACCGAGCAAAAAAAAAAAAAAAAAAGCCTGTTCGTTCTTGCCTCGATGGGAGTTAGGTGTCGCACTGAAGTCCACTGTGGGCTGGAAGCGGGGACCAGATGTGGACTAGGCTGTCACCCCGCTGGGTCATTGCAGGCAGGGACTCTCCCTCCGACGTCGCTCCAAACCCCGGGAAACCGGGCTCTGCCTCTTTCTTCTCCCCCGTCCCTGTCTCTGTCTTGGCACCTTCTGACACTGCAGCCTGCAGCTGTTATGTTTGCGTGCTTACAATTTGCCACCTTAATTGGGAGTTCTTGGCATGTTTAAAAATGTGGCCTGTAATTTTTTTTTTTTTTAATCAGATAGCCTTGGTATATAGATGGTTTACAAAAGGTACTTATAGACTTATTTTTTTTTAGTATTTTTAAGCCTAAAACTTAAATGCTATTATTAATAGCAGACCAGACTGCCCAGTAAAATGGGTAAACAATTTTGATGCAGATGTGGACTTAATGCAACTCGTTGATATAAGGGTAATTTCGTTTATCCTTCAAAAGAGCTTATTCATATGGGCCACAGATTTCACACTCGACATGTTTCTGTAGTTCTGCAGTTCAAAAAACTTCCAATGCGAGTAAAAAACATTGTATTCTTCCCCGGGTGACATAACATAGCGCATAGAGTTTATTTATCATTGGAACTACTTTTGAGGATTTTCGGTTGTCTCCAAGTGGTTTAGAGCCCTTGCCCAGCCTCAGCTCCGCATCACCTTATCACCCGGAGAACTGTCACATTCCTGGGGTTAACCCCTGCTCTGCTGGCCGCCGCTCGTGTGGGCTCCTTCAGCCCCCGGGAAGACCAGGCAACACGAGTTCTGTACAAACCCAACCAAATTACTTCAGTGGGTGTCAAATTATGAATGAGCTAATCATACCATCGAAATGACAAATCTGGTGGAAGCAGGGTGAGATATGCAAACTTTGTGACTAGTATGTGAAGTTTCATAATTCTAAAGAAAGGTTTTATGAGTGCTACCCACATCACAAATGCCGTTTGCGGTCTGGTAATCCTAGCTTCATTTGGACATTGCATGGTGCTGGCGAATGGGTATTATATCTTTTGATTTATAGGTTTCAGAATGTGTCGTTCCAGTTACACTTAAAATTGCAGTTTCTTCTCTTTTCTGACACTTTGTCATGACTTCATTTTAGTTTAAAAAATTCAGGGTAGGCTTGTGATACATTATTTTACATGAGTCTGTGATTTCACGATGAGTGCCTGGGGATTTAACCCGATGTTCCTCCTTCAGCTAAAGTTTTGAAAATCAGCGTTTACTGTTGAATGGATTATGTAACGGGGCTGTGTGTCCGTGTGGATATCAGCAGTCCTCCCTCCACTTCCCATGTTTTGTTTTGGTATTCTAGAAAAAGCTTGTTGAATTTCTAATCTCAGAAAAATCCAGTATTTTATTTGTGGTAAGGGCTAAGATCCCAGGGGAGTGCCAGATATGTATATATATGTAAGAAGGAAAGCATCTCCCAAAGATGTCAAAATGGATTTTTAACTTACGTGCTTTTGTAAAGCGTCATACACATGATGTGCATGCATGGAATATATCATGTCTCGTATCATAGGCAAATAGATAATAGAAAACTTCCAACTTTTCCCCTAAAGTTAATATTCGCTCTGATTTTTTTTTCCGGTTCATTATCCTTAAACAAGAACATAAAATAACAGAAGGGGGAATTATTTCTTCACAAGACAGAGGAGCTAATGTTCCTGGAGGCTTTTCCTATCCTCAGTGAAAAACGATAGCAGGTCGGCGTCGGTCATATGATACGGAGTGGTGGGGAGACATTGTCATGTTGAATAAATGTCAGTGCTGCCTTCGATTTCATAGAACTCTGTTCAGGAGGTGTTGACATAAAGACACCTGCATGTTTCTAACGAGACTTACGGAGCTGGGGAAACAAGATGTGGCCAAGGTAACTCAAGTCATCATGAGCGAAACCCCAGCCTTTTGATGGAGCTCCGTGTAGGGTGGGAGTTGATCGCTCTCTAACTGCAAGTCTCTGTGTCGCCTCCCGGCTTCATCAGCCTTTCCTTCCCAGGCAAGCTTTTCCGGTGAGGAGGAGAATGCCAAAGGGGGTTCTGTGTTCTTTCCCCTCTCTGTGGAAGGATTCTTGGGCTTTTCCTAGGGGATGTAGTCCTTCAGAATACAGCTTTTGTTTATGGTCTACACCTTGAACTTGAAACTGTATTAAAAACTCCGGAGCGGCATCTGTAAGAAAAAGAAGCCGACGTGCAGTAGAAGCGTTTAAATGTTTCGGACACAACTTCAGGTCGTTTCGATACCTGGTTGCGGAAGTGTGGGGAGTTGGGGGTCTTGGGGGGACTTTGTAAGTCACGGCGGTAGCTGGTGATTGCTCGCACACGAGGGCTTGCTGATGCTCTAGATGATCTTCTCTCTCTAGTGTTTCTTTGCACTTCTGGGCGTGAGTTAATTACTTGTACATTTAGCGTTGAGTATTAGCCGTGAGTTAATTACTTGTACATTTTGCGTTGTCAGTATGCGGCCCACATTTATTGATTCAAAGCTGTTTGTTCTGTAGATAAATGACAGGAGTTTCCAGTGGTCTGGACTAGCCCCCAAACAGTTCTTCGAAAGAGCCTGGCGTGGGGGGGGGGGAAGATTCCCCATTTAACTTTACCTTTTATTTCTAACATTTTAGCATTTAAAGGAGAGAGGATTCAATGCTTCATGTTTGTAACATTGCAGACCTAGCGAAGGTAGTGAAGGCGGGTGGTCTAAAATTAACTTGGCTAAATTTAAGTGTAAGTAAAATGTAGACAGCACCAAGAAATTAAAGGGTGCGTCCAAAAATGGAGCTCTGGGTCTACGTTTTAGATTTAAAGTAACTTTTAAGTTCTTCTATTTTTATGGCGACATGTCATAATCTGGAAGACCCTGATTGCGTAGGAGAAATAGTAATTTAACAATGGAAGTAAGGGGTTCAGTTACCTTGACTCAGCGCACATTCAGAAGTGTGTGCAAAGAAAGTCCAGTTATGTGACTTTTCTATTTGAAAATGGCTGCGTGTGGAGAATGAAATATCCTCAAAGTGTGGAAAACAAGCCTTTTTGAGTTAATTTATCGCTTTTTAAAATTACAATCCTAGACGACGAGACGTGAGATCTGATTTAGGACACACTGCTAGCGTGTCGAAAGGTTTTTAAAAACGAGATGGGTGGCTGCCTCCTTTCAAAACATACCCTTTGGTTTTGAATTGTGTTAGTGGGAATGAGATTTTCACACATGCTGGTGTCTCATATGGGATTCCTTTTAGTAATAATATTATTCCGATAATTATTCCCCCTGGAAGTGGTGGTGGGGGGGAAGCATCTGTCCAACGAGTTAGGAAAGAAAACAGACAGCTGCGTGGCGATATTTTTTAATAGCAGGAAACTCTAATTTTCACTTAATTAAAAGTTCGGCAAAGGTTCCCAAATCTTAATTTAAGAGTCAAGATGAGGGACACCTGGGTGGCTCAGTCGGTTAAGCGTCCGACTTCGGCTCAGGTCATGATCTCACGGCTCGTGAGTTCGAGCCCCGCGTCGGGCTCTGTGCCGACAGCTGAGCCTGGAGCCTGCTTCGGATTCTGTGTCTCCCACTCTTTCTGTCCCTCCCCTGCTCATGCTCTGTCTCTCTCTCTCTCGAAAATAAATGACCATTAAAAAAATAAAAGGGAAGATGTGTGTTTAGTTCTCGGTTAAGGTCCAGGGGAGCACAGGAGGTGAGCCCCGCTTGGTGTCCTGTTGTTGCCCGATTTCTGTTACTCTCCGTTCCTGGTGGGAAGATTCATTTTCTCTGGGTCGGAGTGGAAGTGTGGGTTGTGGATTCTTGGCGCTGAGTAACTTAGCTGAAGTTGCAGAGTAAAAGAAAGACAAAATTGGAGTGCGCGTTTTTCTGTGTTCTGGACAGGGAGGTCTGCGTGACCACCTTGGGTACAGCCGCATCGGGGACGTGGGTTCGCTGGTGTCGTCACCTTTCTGTCTGCGCTAAGATGGACCTCAGACTCTGTTGCTCTTGGGAACAGGAAGAGAAACCCAGGGTCTTAACCATGTCTGCTAACGACCCGTTGCCTTCACAGAATAAATTGATTGCAGTCGGCAGCCGGGGAAGTCACGTTCCCATTCAGTGTCACTGAGGCCAGGAATTCCGCTTGAAGCCGAGGGAATGAGGATCTCAGGCTTCTGAGAGGAGATTGAAAGGAGCTGTCATGAGGAGCCTGGTGGGAGGGGGAGGGGACCACTAGGGCACCTTGCAGGGAGGACCCCAGGAGTGAACCAGGTAGGACTTCAGGATCCTTGGGCCTACAGAGATCTAAGCCGAGTATAAATAATGACGGAAGTGTGTGCTCGTAAAAGAAAATGTTCGGAAACATTTTCCACTTACGATCTTAATGTAAAACTTTTTTTTTTTCTCAAGTTTATTTATTTTGAGAGAGAGTGCGTGGAAGTGAGGCAGGGAGGGGCAGAGAGAGAGAGAGAGAGAGAGAGAGAGAGGGAATCTTTGCTGTCAGCATAGAGCCCGACTTGGGACTTGAACTCACAAACTGTGAGATCATGATCTGAGCTGAAACCAAGAGTTGGACACACCCAGGTGTCCCTTCATATTAAACTTTTATTTATTTATTTATTTATTTATTTACTTATTTACTTACTTTATTTATTTATTTATTTATGTTTATTTATTTCTATATATTTTGTTGTCCATTTGGCTTACCTACAGCCCAACAAGTGCCCTCCTCAGTGCCCCAAATATTAAACTTTTAAATGAAACGGCTTAGAAAGCTGAAGTTTCTTTTATTAGGAAGCGAGGCAAAAACGCGTAGAAAAGAAAGTGCCAGCTGAGGAACGTTCTGACTTCTCATACTTCGAGTGCCTTCTCATTAATATCGTATCCGACCTCACAGAGCCGGTGTGAGCCTGCTGCCACATTTGCAAATCTGGGTCTCTAATTGCACAGAATGTAGCCTCGTCTCGTGCAAAGGCTGGCTCTTTTTGCGGCGCGAGATACAGCGGCGAGATGACAGAATCAGCAAAAGGAGAGGAAAATTTGCTTCTCCAGGATCGAAACGTACTTTCTCGTCTATTTGACCCTGGCAGTAAAATTTACTTCACTGCGGAGTTCTGAAATAGAAATCATGACAATAAGGATCAAATCCAGGGAATGTTGCCGGTCTTTTCTGGAGAAGGCGGGTTAAGTCAGCATCTTACCGATGTTTACCCCAAGCTCTGAGACCCAAATGAAAGTCCCGGCTTTGGAGGCAGAGGAAGAGAATACCCATTACCGCTTGAGGTCTCAAAGAGAGAGGATTTCATAGCTGAAATAGCACCAGTTCTGAAGCGGCCCACTACATAACTGGATGTAGTTTTGCGGTTTTCTGAGACTTACTTATAAATACAGGTGATGAAGCAGAACATCCCCCAAGGACAGTGTCTCCCCAACCCTCTGTACGGAACTGGTAAAACCAGAGCTGAGCCAGTAGAATCACCCCATAAGTACGCAGACCCCACAGGGAGCTACCAGGAGGCAGAGAAGGGGTTACATTTGTATGCATGTATCAGAACGCGTATAGAACGACAGGTAGCTGCAGCATGAAGTTTTTCTTTGCAAAAACGAAGCATTAAATCATGCTTAGTTTTGTTTATTGGTTTTAGGCGACCTGGGAACGTGTTTCGCAATCCAGGTTTCTGGATCACCTTTTAAATGAGAGCACCAGCCACACAGAGACACGGGGGACCTGGGTCGATTAGGGACGATGAAGGCACTAGATACATCTAGAGGTTCGGAACACGACTGCACATTTAATGGGGAAAAGCTGGAAAATTCCAGCGTGAAGCTCACCTCTCTACCTGTCTGACTCCGGCAATTAGTGACCCGCCTGATTTATTCTTTTCCCAGCTAATCGTATTGACAGCAGGCAAACAGAACGATAGCCCTTTTCACTCCAAATCGCTAATAGCGCTCACTCTGAGAGCAGCGTCCTCGGGAAACACATCCCCAGGCGGAAATGAACGCGGGGCAGGCGGCGTGCCCGGGAGCGCAGGGAACGCTGACAGGCAGAGGTCGGACCGTGGCCGGCTTCCGTCCAGGTGGTGACGGTCTCGGGACGCCGGCGGAGGAGGGGGCTTCTGGGTCAGAGAGAGGCGAGTCCAGGAAGAGAGACCGGCAGGTGCGGGAAGTGTATCAGGGAATGGCGAGCTGCCTTTTCAGGCTGCGTTCCTGCCTCACGTTCTGCGCAAGACGCCGCGCGGGGCACTGGGGAAGCCTCGGGTTGTACCGTCAGGACGTTGAAATATGGAAAGGGGGCGGGGGGGGCTGGTGAAGGCCCGTGCTGCGGGATCTAGAGAGGAGGTGACTTCATAGGCTGACAAAAGGGCCTCATTCAGGACTGCCACCTGCTCAGCCCGGGCCTGTTTGATGGTGAGCCAGGGCCCCACGCTGTGCAGCGATGGAGGTGGTGGCCCCCATGGGGCTGCTACGTCAAGTGCTCTGATGGGTATAGCGGTGGCCGTGACAGAGACCCCACCGAGGCAACACACGGGGCAAGCTTCTTATCCCATCGCACAGGCCCTTATCCCTACGGACCCACGGGAGAACCTCACGTTTAGCCTTCGATTCGGGAGAAATCGTGTGAGCCTTTGGCTGGCTGGCTGGCCCAGCTCCGGCAAGCGGCCCCACAGCCCGCCTGCGGGGCTCTTACCTTTGTTCCTCCTACAGCCTCATCCGTACTATTTATTTTGCAACTACTGCTTTTTTTTTAATGTTTACTTTTTGTGGGGGCGGGGAGGGGCAGAGAGAGAGGGAGACACAGAATCCCAAGCAGGCTCCAGGCTCCGAGCTGTCAGCACAGGGCCCCATGCGGGGCTCGAACTCACGAACTGGGAGATCGTAACCTGAGCCGAAGTTGGACACTTAACTGACTGAGCCACCCAGGTGCCCCTACTTCTGAGTTTTTAAAAACCTTGCTATATTGCATATATCCTTGTAGATCACTTTAAATCTTTTTTTTTTTTTTTTTTGGAACAAGGTGGAATATAAAAATTTTCCATCTTGGGGCGCCTGGGTGGCGCAGTCGGTTAAGCGTCCGACTTCAGCCAGGTCACGATCTCGCGGTCCGTGAGTTCGAGCCCCGCGTCGGGCTCTGGGCTGATGGCTCGGAGCCTGGAGCCTGTTTCCGATTCTGTGTCTCCCTCTCTCTCTGCCCCTCCCCCGTTCATGCTCTGTCTCTCTCTGTCCCAAAAATAAATAAAAAACGTTGAAAAAAAATTAAAAAAAAAAATTTTCCATCTTATAAGAATCATACGATCAAAGAGTGATCTAAACCGTACCCTAGGAAGACCCAAGAATGCTTCCCGAAGGACGAGGCATTGGGGCTGTGCCGTGCCGCCAGGTGGTGTGTTGGCTCGGATTCGGCAGGGACAGACTGCCGGCTGCAGTGGGCAGGGGGCAGGGGTGTTAGGCATTGCTGGTGTTCAGGGTGTTGGAGGTGCTACTTGGGAGGTGGGCCATGTAGCCCAGGAACTGCCCAACCCTTCCCGGTTCTAGAGGGCCCAATCTAGACACTTATTTCAATATCCCAAGTGTGAAGTTATTTCTTAAAAATACTTATTTTTGAGAGAGAGAGAGAGAGAGAGAGAGCACACAAGCAGGAAAGTAGCAGAGAGAGAGGGAGATACAGAATCCGAAATAGGCCCCAGGCTCCGAGCTGTGAGCACAGAGCCCGACGCGGGGCTAGAAATCACAAACCAAGAGCTGACTTCAGACACTTAATGGGCTGAGCCACCCAGGCACCCCCTCCAGTGTGCAATTAAAATAGGGGATAAAATAATGTTGCAAAAAGGCAGGAAGAGTGTGGTGTTTGGAGGGTTGTAATTGACATTGGGTGCACCAGGTGGGGGAAGCATGGGGCATGTGTCACCGCAGGTCACTCTTGCCATGGCTCTTCGGAGGAAGGGCCTTTATTGCCCCCGTTTTCCAGAAGAGCAGAGTGAGGCTTGGGAGTGCGGAGGCCAGAGTCTCACCGATAGTAAGAACCTGCAACGTCAAGTTCTGGAATCTTTGCAAGGGCTCTGCTGTCTGGAATCCCCTTGGTCAGAGCAGAGAGCCCGCTGACAGAAGTGACGAGGAGGGAGCATGGTGACAAAGAGGCTGAGTCAGTGGGAGGTCAGAGCAGCACTGGTCAGAGAACGTCGAGTGCAAGTCTCACGCCTAGTTTTAAACATTTTAGCAGTTAAGAAAGACAAACTGGTTAAATTCGTTTTAACAATCGATTTCATGTAATGCAACGTGCAAAATATTATCATTTCAAATGCAATGCGTATAAAAATATTGGTGAGCTATTTTGCGTTATTATTTTTTATTACAGTAAATGTTCAAAATCCAGTGTGCAGTTTACACGTACAGCACATCTCGGGCTGGACTGACCATATTTCGAGGGCTCGGCGGCCACACGTGGCTAGTGACCACCGTAGTGGATGGCGCAGGTTTAGAATCTTGGGAAGAGGAGTTCCTGTTTCATGTACTCGGCAGCCGTGAAATTTGTAATATAACTCGCTCAGTGGGCTAGGATGCTGTGACTTTGTATCTCCTTTGGGTATCTCCCGGAAGGTCACTGTGGGACCAGCTAGGATTGCAACAGAAAACCTAACGCTAGCGTGGCACATTCAATACTAACTTTGCGCTTTTCAAATCGGAGGGAAAATTCATATATAATGTTTCCTGTTGACTCACTTCCTTCTTCGAAAGAGCAAAATAAAATCTCTACTTTCAGGCGGACACTTTGCATACCTGGTAATGGGTACGTGCTGCCTTGATTGGAATCCTGTGCTCTGACAACTTCATGAGCAAAAAAATCCTACCTGACTATTCCCTGTTTAAAGGCAATTCCAGCAGGATGACAAATTTCTTATTTTGCATGTGGACAGTTTCTTGAGAAAAATGCAATTTATCATTTTGAAGAATAACATTCTTTTTTTTTTAATATATATATATTTTTTAGTGTTTATTTTTGAGAGAGAGACAGAATGTGAGTGGGTAAGGGGCAGAGAGAGAGGGAGACACAGAATCCGAAGCAGGCTCCGGGCTCTGAGCTGTCAGCACAGAGCCCGACACGGGGCTCAAACTCACAGACCGTGAGATCATGACCTGAGCTGAAGTCGGACGCTCAGCTGGCCGAGCCACCCAGACGCCCCTGAAGAGTAACATTCTTGAGGTGCCGGGATCCCTGAGAAAGAAAGAACATGGATGGGGTGGATTGTTGCAGAATTAAGTTTCGAGGGCAAGAATTTGCAGTTTGGTAGCAGCAGGTTCATCTCACGTAGGCCTCTCCCTCTCTGTGGAGCACTCAAGTTCGTGGCAAAGTCTTACAGAGTCAATCATGTTGTTTGTTCGTTGCTTGTCATTGTCAGTGTGCTGTGTAATGTGTCTTTCAATCGCTGAGTAACTGAACGACTGTCTTTGAATAACTGTCTTTACCATATGCATGCTTTGGTGTTCAGATTTAATTTAATTTTTATGCAAAGGAAAAAGAAAACAAAAAAGAAACAAAAAACTCTTCACTGTAGATTCTTACTCCTGCACATTTCCCTGAGTAAGAAATTTGTTTTCAGTTCCAGTGCTTGGTCTGCAGCAAATTCCTCGTCTGTGCTTCCTTGTAAATGGTTTGTTTTCATTATCGCTGGTGCCTGATAAGGGAATTTTGCTCTCCTTGTTCTGGTTTATTTTTCCCAGTGGGCAGTGCTTGCTGTAAACAAAACAAAACAAAACAACAAAACAAAACAAAACAAAAAAACCCCCAAAAAACCAGTTTTAAGTAAAATGCATGTGGCTGGTCTCAACTCTAATCACCGTAGCAAATTTAACACCTAATTCTGCGCAGTTATTGGGCAACCAAACAGAAGGGACAAAGAATGTTGTGATTTATTAAAAAAAAAAAAACAAAACAAAACCCAGACCTCAAAATGAATGAACGGGGCTGTACGCTCTCGTCTGTTCCGTCACACGTTTCTGGCCGCTGGGGCGCTTCATGGTAAGGCCGTCGAGGGACACACAAAGCAGCAAGAATATTTATCTTGCGTCCAGTAGGTTCCACTGCTTTCACACCTGGACGCCGAATCCGGTTTTGCGGTCGAATCCCGTTCCGTTCACCAGGGAGCCTCGGCTACCAGGCGAGATCCTTCTAGAAGTAACCGCAGTTCTGTTCTGGGGCTCCTGCGTGTCCCCTGGATGCCGTCGGCTGCGTCTAACCTACTGGTTTCCCATGGGACTACAAATTTAATTTAAGGCCTAAATTGTATTTGAGAAGTCTGAAGCGCATTAAGCCTTCTGAAATAATTCACTTGGGATTACGTTCAGTGAACGTGTAAATATGAGAATGTGCGAGGCAAGTGGTCTCAACAGAGAATGGATGCGAGACCGCGTTGATGCAAGCCACATGTGCTTCAAATCTTGGAGGAAAATCTGTGTCACCGCTGGCGACCAGACCTTGAGGCTGGCCGGGGAGGTTTACGTCCAGTCGCTTCTGCGCTGGGTCCCTGCCACGTCCCCTGGGGAGACCTCGGAGACAAACTGCTAACTGTGGGATTGTCAGCCAGGGGGCTCAGCTGTCAGCTGTGGCACGGTGAAGGCGACAGAAAGCCAGAGGGAGGGGCTGTGTAGCCCCCGTCCCCAGACGGTTCCCCACCAGCTTCTCAGGTTGGGTGTTTGTGGGTGCGAAATGGCCAACGTGTGCTCTTGGAAGCTGCTATGTTAGTTAGACTTGGGTTGGGGACGACAACCGTGGGGTTTTTGCCTCCAGGCTGAAGACCTTTCTTATGCTGGGGCGGGTACAGTGGCATGATAGTGTCAGGCTCTAGAGACACCTGGTCAGTGAGGACAGTGAGCATTGCTAAGTGCCCCCCACTTCCTGCTGACCTCTGGCGGACACGTCTCCCCCTCGGCACCGGAACCTCCCATCTCTGCCTCTCCTGCACCGGCCTGGTCCCCTTAAGCGCATGGGGTCTGAGGTGGCTGTGCCAGTGAAATTTCACCTGCCGTGGGCACGCACGGGGGCTAAAAGAAACAAGCCAGCGAGTCTAATGAAATCAGGCTGCAGATCTGAAGCGATTTTGGAATATCCTGCTCTGCTTTCTGTCCTGTGTCTGGTTTTCATGGAAATTGGTGTCTGGGAATGAGAGGGAATCGGAGGGGATTTGCTGCAGGCAGGTGCCTGGTTCTTTGGCTTTGGCCCTTAGGAGTCAGGTCCAGGGACCTCCTCAGAGGGGGGAGGGACGCAGAGGTCTTAGGAGATTTGATGAGCACCGTGCAGTCTTTAGAAGACTGGGGATTTTTGCAGACTTCCTGATTGTTGAAAATTATTCATAAGTCCGCCGTAGTCTGGGATTTTTAGGACAGAAAGCACACTCCACTTATTGTCCGTGCTTCGTAAGTTACCCTTTGAGGTCGCCACAATGTTATTTTTATGGCGTGCGGGGCGCCTGCGTGGCCGCCTGCGTGGGTTAACTTCTGAGATTATGAGCAAAACGACTCCATTTCTTTCTCCGGCAAGGGCTTGACCGGTTCAGGTCAAAGATGTGCAGCAGCATCCTGGCCGTGGTGGAAATCCAGGCTGCGTCCTGAGACATTGGGAATGCGTTCTGGTCCACCCTAGATGAAAGAAGTCGTGGAAATGAGGATCGGAATTCGTTACGTTTGCCCTGGCAAGGGAAGCAAGATTGAGCACCAGTTTTTAGTCCTTGCTCCAAGCAAGTGAAATAAGAATTGCATATCAAGTATTCGAGAGAAATGCATGCTTCCCTTTTGGAATGAGCGAGATTTGTAACAGACTAAGGCAAGAAGGCAGAGATTGCTGCCTTGGCTACATAATATGCAATGAAAAGATGTCCTGAGAAACCTGAGGCTGGTAGGCTTTTTAAAAAATAGGTTGCTGGTTTTCAATAACTACACTCATCTGCCTCATTTGTCTCAGACCATTAACTTTTTATTTCTTTCCTTTTAACCTTTTTTTTTTTTTTGGTTTCTTTTTGGTTTTTTTGTTTTGTACTCGACACCCACCGGCTTCCAGAACAAGAGGCGATGTGTGTATGACTCGTTGGCTAAAGGGCGTATCGGGGAGCATCCCTCTTCTAGAAATAATGATGGGGACATCCTAAACTGATTGGGGTAAATGCAGACGGCTTTTATCACGAGGCTTTGGTGCTAAACACATGGAGACCAAGCGATGCTTTCGGAAGTAGTTACCCTTAGGCTTAAATTTGTGTTTTCCACTGTTTTTCATGACCGATGCCCTACAGATGGAGTCTCTGCAGGCATCCTTCCCCTACCCTCCCCTTTTCCTACATGCAAATCTAACACCATTAGGAATTTTATGGTATATATATTAAATGTGTGTGTGTGTGTGTGTGTGTGTGTACACACATATTCAGGTATAATTTGTACTTACACATGAAAAGAGGGAAGACTTTTCTTATCCTCTGAGAACTGATTAGCTTGTTTTTAAAAAAAATTAATATTCATTTTTTTTTTGAGAGAGAGAGAGAGAGAGAGCGCAAGCAGGAGAGGGGCAGAGAGAGAGGGAGTCACAGAATCCCAAGCAGGCTCCAGGCTCCGAGCTGTCAGCACAGAGCCCGACGCGGGGCTCGAACCCACGAACCGCGAGATCGTGACCTAAGCCCAAGTCGTATGCTCAACCGTCTGAGCCCCCCAGGCGCCCTCCCCCCATGCTTAGCTTTGAAAAAGATTCTGTTTAAGAGAAGGGAGGGCATCTGCCCCAGAGCGTGGCCTGAAAACGGACAGTGGTAAAGCAAAACCCTCCCAAGAGCTCCCGCTGCTTCTCTCAGAGGACTCCGTTAAACACACAGACTCGGAGACCACACATTCCTTCTGCTTGCAAGAAGGTGCTAGGATGCTTATCAGACTTAGGGTGGACAAGACCCGACGGGCTGCCGGAGCACCCCAGCTGCAACACAAGACCCCAGAGGCCGGTGGCCCCTTGCGCGGTAGCCCCTGCCTTTACTTCTGGGTCTGGACAGGAGCAGCCCTCTGGCTTCTGCAGACAGCCTCCCCCCCATCCCCTTGGACGTACAACTGCAGGCTGTGTGGCCGATCTGGTACAGCTGGATCCCACTGACGCTCATGTCTCCCCTCCAGTTAAGATGGAAATATATTAGAGAATAAACAACCAAAAGAGACATGCTGAGTTTCACCCAAAAATCAATCAGAAGAGAAAAACACTTGGGCCAGCGTCAAGAGAAACAAAACTGAGCCAGCACAGATTTTTATGAAAATGATCATTGAATAGTATTTCCATGAAAAGGCAACTGACTCAGAGTCGGAGGGTGAGTGTCCCGTGAGGCAGACCAGAGTCGGAAGGGCCCGCCCACGCCCGGGGCTCACAGCCCCGCTCGAGCTCAGTTACTAGAAGTGACCCAACCATCCCGAAAATAGGAAAAAGGACACGAGGGACCAGCCAGACTGTTAGGAAGGGAGAAAATGTGTGTTGTGAAACCAGCCCGGCTCGGGAAGACTGTCACGTCGCATTGAGCTTCTCCTCCCCAGAAGCAGCCCCGCAAATAACCCTCTTGCGCCCGGGGAAGGCTGTGCGACACAGTCCCTGACCTTCTGGAAGGGCCCAGCGAGAAAACGGATGTTGCTGCGAGTGCCAGAGGCGCACAGATGAGGCGTTTTGTTTAAATGCTTACCTCCGGCTCAAGGCATAGGAGGCGTTCTGGTACTTTCGGCTGGTATACTTCCTTCTGGAACGTCACGAGGGAGCTGCCTTCCATCTGAGGCAGGAGATCCCAGTGGTTCTGTGAGCATCTCCCGGGAGCTGCCCTGTGGAACCCAGCGGCTCCCTCTGCCCCTCCCCCCGGGCCGTCTGGGCTCCGTATCTGGAATGTAAAAGGTACGTTCTCGTGGATTCTTCTGGTCTGGTTTGTCTGCGCTTTAAGAGATGCTTGACTCCTAGCGAGTACCGGCTACTTAGGAAAGCTCGCTCTCGTGAAACTTTCCCCTCTTCTTCTTTCCAAATGGCCCCTTTTTAATGTCTTACAGACAGAGGTTAGTTTGAGTCAGCGGTGATCCGCAGTCTTAATTTTGACAGCAGCAGAATGACCAAGAGCTATGTCATAGTCACATGGAGCACAGACTTGGGAGTTTATGAATGCTTGCCCTTAAAAATCACTAAAAATACCTCTTCACACTATGCCTCCACACGCAGTGGATGCCAGGGTGGTAAAATCACATCGTTATCTGCTTTTTTGGTCCTCAGAGTGGATGGTAATAATTTTGGGGTGGATGACAGACCACAATGTGTGTCTAAACGCTTACGTGAAACTCACTTATATTATGGGCTGTATATCCGATCTTCTGTGACTATAGCCGATACTTTGCTGTGCTCTTTCTGGGGAATTCTCTTTGAACTTGGTAATGGGGACTTTTGATTGTAAAACAAGACAGGCGTTTAGAAAACATTGATGTTCCTCATGAACCAGGGTCAATGCTGGCACCAACTGCATCTGCACCTGTATCCAGAAAGAGGAAATATCTAACACCGTTTGGCCTTCCGAGACCGTTGCAGACTTGTTTCACAGCTTGGCTCTCTTATTCAGTGTGATTTTTGTATGGCATTTTCCCTCCAAAACCGTATCATAAATGTAAGCTCTTACATATATGACGTACACACACACATACTGTATTATGTAGGTTACACGTATGCATATTACATTACGCTACGTATGTTACAATAACGCTGTATTAAAATAACCTCATCATCAGAGCCTAGAATTAAGGTTAAATTGTCTCTTCCTAGACCACATTCAGAGAAGTCTGAGGAGGACCCCAGGTGGCCTGGATTTTACTCTCCTGCTAATTACTCAGGTGGAAAAAGACTGGTCTGTGCTGTTGTCCTTGTAAGCGATTTCTGTAGACCCAGGCACCTGCAGTCAGAGTATGGGAAGGTTCCAGTATGCTAAGAAACCACACCTAAATAAATACCAGCCTTCACAACTGGGACCTAGGAAAAGTGCTTTTATCGTGGAAAGCCGAAATCCGCTTTAAGAAAATAAGATTTTTTTTTTAAACTTTTTTAACGTTTATTTATTTTTGGGACAGAGAGAGACAGAGCGTGAACGGGGGAGGGGCAGAGAGAGAGGGAGACACAGAATCGGAAACAGGCTCCAGGCTCCGAGCCATCAGCACAGAGCCGGACGCGGGGCTCGAACTCCCGGACCGAGAGATCGTGACCTGGCTGAAGTCGGACGCTCAACCGACTGCACCACCCAGGTGCCCCAGAAAATAAGATTTTTAAAAGCGAAGTTGTCTCCCCATCTTGTTGTGTGTTGTAGTAAATGGAACCGTCTTTTCAAGCAGCTCTTCTGCTCAGTAGGAATATTGTCACACTGATTTGCAGAAGGCCACCTGTTAGCTGGAGCCACAGTTTTCACTGGAAAAGAAAGCCGATGACGGTCCCTCCTTTTTTACCTCTCTTCCTGGCTTGGCCCTGAGTCAGGCTGGCATATCGGACTCCACTCTGGGTCCAGGGGTACCACCCGGAGTGGGGAGGGAGTGTGGCTGGAGACCCCTGTAGGGAGGATGTCCAAGCCCGCCTACGTTTGCTGCATGGAGCAGGGGTGGGGCTCAGAAAGGGACCGGGCGTGCTCATGCCAGTTCCCAGCCGTCCTAGCCTTCTTTCCACACCCCTACCCATGAGCGGTTTCCGTGAGCTCTCACCTGCTGCAGGGGCTGGAATTTGTCACCCTGACCCCGTCACCAGCCAACACAGACTCAAGCCCTTGGTTCTTTCGTCACATTTACTTGAAAACTCTCTGAACACGTGGCATTGACATAAACACACTGGTTCATTTTTCTTTACGTTGCCCCAAAATGGTACTTGGGGGGGGGTCCTCAAATGATCTTGCCAGCACTGAAAATGGGGACACACAGGTGCCGTGGCACCACTCACTGATACATTGTGGTCGAGTCCCATCTTCTTTTGACCTTTTGAGGGTTGTTCCTGTGGTTTGGGATATTTCAGGAGAGGACTGAATCGAATGGGTTCTTTTGTTCCTCAGAACGCCTGGATTCCTGGTGTGGTGTCAGGACCGCTTCTCTTAAGAAAGCACCTCCCTCTTAAACAAAAGCACCAGGGACCGCGGACCCTGCTGTTGGCTGTGACGCGCGTCAAGCTTAGAACAAGGAAGGATTGCGTCCTCACTCGGTCGCCCTGCAGACCTGCACCTTGGCCACTGTAGGTGAGGTTCACGGGGCGCGTGTGGGCGTAGTCGGTATATCCACAAAGATGTGTCTGTTCCCCCACTTTGGGTTTTCATCCCGAGACTGCTCATTACACCATTCCATAAATCCTCCATTATAGGTAGTAAAACCTAATTTTAGATTTCCTGCCTGTGCCAGTGTCCTGCCTGATTGCTATGAGCTGTCGAGAGGCGGGACCTGGGAAGTGGACTGTTCAAACCCGGCCACGTGTTAAGGCTTTTCCTTGAGTTTTTGGCCTCTGGTCCATCATTCCCTGATGGCTTTTATCTTAAGTTTCAAAAGCTTCTGGAGATCAACTCTGCAGTTTACTTGGTTCGTTTTGTTTCGTTTTGACACGAGGGATCCGAGAAGGGGCTCCGAGGAAGGAGTGGGGCATCAGGGGGTTAAAGAGAGTGATGAGGCCAGTGGAGCCCCGGCCATGTTTGCCAAGAACGGGAGGCTCCGTGCCCTCCCAGGGGTCCGAGACTTGGCCCCTTCCTCATGTTGGAAGCTTCCTGGGAAAGTGCATACAGGTTCCGAATGTCTGGTAGAACCAGTGCTTTCTTCCCACCCTCCCCGTCCAGTGGGCCAACACCTTCCACCAGGGATGCCGAATGGTTCAGCGGGGCTGGGGTGGGAGGCATTGGGATGTGACTTCCTCATGGCCTCTCTCACGGTCCCAGCTCCATGGTGCTCCCTTCTCGACCCTCAGGCTTGGAAAAAGGTGCATTGAGAAGCTCAGTGGGCGTAACAAGGCTTCAAGGATATTTTGGGTTTGAGGCAGCCATACTTTGTTACCTACAAAGTTGAAACCCACGAGCTGTTCGTCTACCCTGGAAGCTTGGCAGGCAGCAGAGTGCCCTGGAGAGAGGCTGGCGACAGTGGGGGTGACCAGATGTGTGTTTTTATTGGGTGGGTGTGAGCTGAAATCTATATGAACAGTGTTAGAATGTTTGAACCTTACAAGAGGTATTATGTCCGGGCATTTTTGAACTTGAGAAGGTGGTATCCGTAATACTTTGTCTGTTGTGGAAATATTAGAACATACAGACAAAAATATTTAAATCTTTCCACACTCAGACATTATGGCTACTGACAGTGATGCATTTAATTCCAGAATTCTTTTATACATATTCTTTTCCCCAAAGTGGATCATATCACATACACAGTTTATATAACGTGTTTTTATTTTACTGAGGAACACATTGTAAATATCTGTCCATGTCGGTAAACATGTTTCATGAGATATCTTATTTCTGCCACGTTATTTTAAGCCTGTTTAGGATTCCGTTGTATGGTCCTATCATGATGGATTTAGTTAGTCCTCTCTGTTGAGTATTTAGGTTGTTTTCTGTTTTCTTTATTAGAATCCAAAAGTTCTGCGTCTTGGCTGCAGGATACGGATGCCCGGGTCCCATCACAGAGGAATGAAATCAGGCTCCCCTGGGAGTGAGGCGTAGGGGTCGGGACTCATGCTGCACAGTTTGCCAAAGTCTAGAATATGTTCTTGAA
Source organism: Lynx canadensis (assembly GCF_007474595.2). Classification (NCBI taxonomy): domain Eukaryota; kingdom Metazoa; phylum Chordata; class Mammalia; order Carnivora; family Felidae; genus Lynx; species Lynx canadensis. The sequence continues at coordinate 152,045,369 of NC_044311.2, read as the reverse complement.
AGTGGAATTGTGTGGGGCTGGGTGGCTCCGTCTGTTGAGCAGCTGGCTTCGACTCAGGTCATGATCTCACCGTTCGTGAGTTTGAGCCCCATGTTGGGCTTTGCACTGCTAGCCTGGAGCCTGCTTCGGATTCTCTGTCTTCCTCTCTGTCTGCCTCTCTCCCACACTCGCTCTCTATGTCTCTCAAAAATAAATAATCATTAAAAAAATTAAGAAAAGAAGAAAGTGGAATAATGTGGTCCGGGTATGTATCTTCATCTATCTTTTGATATATGCGGGCGGCTTATCATTCAGAACTTTTTTCTTTATAAACTGTTTTACACTTTAAGCCTTAAGGCTTCTGAAAGGCGAGGGATGACGAGAATTTGCACGTGGACTTGGGGAAGAGGTCTTACCACACCACATAAGCACACCAGGCTCGTTGGCTTTTGCTTAGTTCTTTGGTGTTGTCACATGACCTAAATAAACAGATGAGCACATTCCTAAGATAATGAAGAAGAATGTATTTGGTGCCTCTTTCTCCCCATGGAGCTTTGGTCCGACCGCGGGGCAGGTGCCACAGCCCTGGCCACCAGCAAGTGGCAGTGAGTGCTGCAGGACCCCAGGCCTGTGCCTCTCTGGGCTCCTAACCCGTCTGTAGAAATCTCCCGCAAGCCTGTCCGGTGTTGAGTGTATTCACTCTGAAGGTCCTCTATGTATGTCATCACTTTTCTACTTTAATTGCTATTTTTTTTTTTTCCTCGAAGGAATACATATGCATAAAGTTAAATGGTACATCTGGGCTTGTAACGTAAAATGCTAGTTCTCTGCCCTCGACCATTCCTTAGCTGTTCTTGGCTGTTCTTTGTCATTCACCTCCATATTTCTAATTTCTGGGCTCGTGGCACTCCTTCTCGAGTTTTCAGTTTGGCCAGGATCAGTTTTCTGTTAAAGAAGATGGGGATTGGGTTCACGCCCCTCCCTCCCTTCTCCGTTCCGCTGTCCTCACAGTGTAGTGAGGCAAAAATGTCCGCTAAGTTCATGTCCACGTCTAGCGTTATTGTAATGATATAAACGTTAGAGGGGAGCCAGAGGATGTGCTGTGGTTACATTTTGTCCTTTCCCAGACTTACTAACTGGGATTTGCGTGCTGCGGTCGTTTTTCTATGTGCTTACACATCAGACTGCCCTCCACTTCCCTGGAGGGCTGGCGTGTCCTCTCCGGGCGGGACGGTGTGTTCAGTGATCGCTTGGGGCTGTGGAAGGGAGGGAGGGGGAAGACCCTTAGGAGGCTCGTGCCATCAGGCTCCGGATGAACTGGTTGCTTCCCGGCACTCTGTTGTCCTGGGTCTTGGCTCCTTGTAAAGTCCGGGAAGGTAAGGAATTCGAAATATACGGCAACCAGCAAACAAAGAGAAGCTGGTGACCGAACCGAAGGGTCTTGGCTTAGATCTTCACTTAGAATACGTCATCACTGGGGGCGCCCGGGTGGCTTAGTCGGTTGAGCGTCCAGCTTCGGCTCAGGTCACAGTCTCGCGGTTTGTGAGTTCGAGCCCCGCGTTGGGCTCTGCGCTGACAGCTCGGAGCCTGGAACCTGCTTCGGATTCCGTGTCTCCCTCTCTCTCTGCCTCTCCCCTGCCCATGCTCTGTCTCTCTCTCTCTCAAAAATAAGTAAACATTAAAAAATTGTAAACAAAAGCGTAGATCATCACGGGGAGGGCCAGCTTTGGATCCCAGATGCACCTCCCATTGTGTAGTATTCCACGACATCTTTTTGCCCTCGTTTAGGGCTCTTAGAACTTAAGAGTCCATGCTTCTTATCTGTAAACATAGTGGGTATTTGCCTCTTTGCTTTTTGATAGTTTGTCTTCTTACCTAATAACTGGCCTTGAGTAAACATTGGCTTCCTTTGTAGCAGGGAGGTTCCCCAGACAGTGCCCACCCGCCCCTCCAGACACGGGGCCCCAGTCACCCAGATCGGACTCTTACTCCCCACGAGGCGGTTGGACCTGGAGAGGAACTCTGGATGACGCCCTGCAGAAATGCAGCAGTGGCCAAGGTGGGAGATCAGATACTGGCTGGGCCTACGGGAGCCAGAGTACATTCCTGCCTCGATAATCCCCTTGGAAATGAAAAAAAGGTTCCCTCAAGTTTTTATATTTCCAGCTTTCATCTGCTTCTTACTCACAGGTGCTTCATTCCTTGGCTTGAGCAAATACCTTCAGGGAAAAGGAACCAGATGTCTCTTGAAAAAAAAAAAAAAAAGAATTACTTAGCTTGAGGAGACCTTCGTTCAACTAAATCGTACATAAAAGCCCAATAAATAAGTGCCCCCGCCAATAGAGGACACTTCTTTTGGCGGAAGCCCGTGCACTCTGGCCCGTGCACTCTGGCCCTGCCCTACCCCACCTCCCCACTGTCCCCAGACCCCCTCTGCCATTGGGGACCAGCGTGAAAACCGCTAGCTGCTCTATTCCGTTCGTTTCTTGCATGAGAAAATAGACACCTGTAAAAGTCAGTTGTCCGATATGGCAGGACAGGTGACTGGCAAAGGGGGGCCCTCGCCCAGCATCTCATTCCAACCTGAGTCACGTTGGGGTCAACCGTGTTTGAACACACGTGGTGACAGCCAGAGGGAATCGCCATCACGTGACCCCGAACGCCCACAGCACGGCTTTCACGTCTGTTGCCAACCTTACTGAAACATGGAAAGGTGATTGCACGGTGGTCTGTCATCAGGTTATATTTTATACTCGATTATGCTTTGAAAATATCACACTGAATTCCTTTGCAACAGTTTTCGGGTTTTGGGTAGGAGAATTTTTTTTTTTTTTTTTTTTTTTTTGGCCACAAAGGTAGACATGCCTGTGAAATTTCCTCCTGATTGTTTTCATTTATTTAATTATTTACTATTTATATATCTACGTAGCTACTGATTTTTTTTTTTTTTTGCCAGCTCAATATAGATTCTTTTCAAAATTTTTTTAAAGTTTATGTAGTTTTGAGAGAGACAGAATGTGAATGAGTGAAGGGCAGAGAGAGAGGGAGACACAGAATCCAAAGCAGGCTCCAGGCTCCTAGCTGTCAGCGCGGAGCCCAACGCGGGGCTCGAACTCACGAACTGCGAGATCATGACCTGAGCCGAAGTCGGATGCTCAACTGACTGAGCCACCCAGGCGCCCCAGGATTCTTTTTTTTTTTCAAGGGTGGTTCATTCATCGTCATTGTATCAATACATTATTATCAACTAAAGTCCATAGTTTACATTAGGGTTTACTCTGTGTTGCATATTCTGTGGGTTTGGACCAATGGGAAATACCATGTATCCACCATGACTGTTCCTACTGAACAGTTTCACAGCCCTGAAAATCCCCTGTGTTATACCTCTTCATCCCCCCCTTCCTATCCCTGAACCCACAGCAGACACTGAGCCTGTCACTGTCTCTGTGGTTTTGCCTTTTCCAGAATGCCCTAGAGCTGGGATCAGACAGTACGGAGCCTTTTCACACTGGCTTCTTTCCCTTAGTGATAGGAATTTCGGTTTCCTCCATATCTTTCTGGGGTTTGATAGCTTATTTCTTTTACTGCCAAATAATTTCCATAGTGTGGATAGACTGCAGCTTATCCGTCCGTTCACCTATTGAAGGGCCTCTTTGTTGCTTCCGGTTTTCTTTAGCAGTTATTTTTGTGATATTTTTCAAAGCCGGAGCAAAGTTTCTGAGCGAGGGATACGACCTCTAGATGAAATGCTATGCTATTGTAATAAAACTGAGATTCTAATTAAGGATCATGGGTACGCATCCATGCAAAGGGAGCTGGCTATTTTTGATAAAATAAATGTTCCCGATTTCATAAGGTCTGTATCATTTTAGGTCTTTGCTCGGGTGGCTGCTAAAATAGGTAATGCAGCTTCTCTAAATATTATATCCCCAAATCACTCTGCATGGAGAGGCATTCACTCCACTCAGTGTGTGTGTTTTTTAAAATGTTTATTTATTTTTGAGAGAGAGTGCCAGCAGGGTAGGGGCAGAGACAGAGAATCCGAAGCAGGCTCCACACGGCCAGCGCAGAGCCTGATGTGGGGCTTGAACACATGAACTGTGAGATCATGACCTGAGCCGAAGCTGGACGCTTTACCCAATGCAAGGCTCAGACTCACAAACTGTGAGATCACGACCTGGGCTGAAGTCAGATGCTCAACCGACTGAGCCACCCAGGTGCCCTGAGGTAGATGGTTATCTACACCAGATAATTAGAACCTAGTTTCTTCTTGGCATTCTTAATGCTCATATTGTCTCTCCCTGCATAGACCCAGGGCAGGGAGCTCATCCCCTCATCCTTTTATGGTCCTTTCCACCTAAAAAAAAAAAAAAAATGTTTGTCAACAGGTGCTTCCTTAGACTGACCTCAGACGGTCTCCTTCATTGTGTATTGTACCTTCTAGAATAACACAATAAGGAGGCTGGTTTTGCTCACGATTGGCGTGGTTAACCCCTGACACACTGCCTGGTTCCTAGAAATCTTTCAATGAATATTTATCAAGTAATTTCAAAACTGAACAAGTGAATGAATGAATACTTGACAGACATTCGTATATTTCAGGAGACTATTTCCTTCAACGTCCCTTTTGCAGACAAAACACAGCTAGTTTTCTTTTTTTTAACCTTATTTCACACACTATGTTTTTTTTAGAGCTATCATATATTGATTTATTTGTATGGACATATGTTTTTTTTCTATCAGTGTTCTTGGAGAGTCACGACCAGAATAGTCCCTAGGAAATCTGGGACCATTCTATTTTGTGATGTCGGCTCTGTGCCTCCTCTGACTATGTTAGCTTCAGGACATCCCCATCACACTGCCCTTGAAAACCTTCATGTGTTTTCTTGGCCCCAAGAATGTCCTAGTGGTATTTTTAAATAAGTATATGCCACATATTTTAATTAAATGAACTTTCAATGATTTGGGTATGTGAATACCCATGCCTTTCAGGCCTAGTGGCGGGAAATGACAACTTTTCTTTTTATTTGAATATAGTCGACGCTTCATAATAATTAAAATTTTTTTTTAACCTTTATTCATTTTTTGGTGGAGACAGAGCGTGAGTGAGGGAGGGGCAGAGAGAGAGAGGGAGACACAGAATCTGAAGCAGGACTGACAGCACAGAGGCCGACGCGGGGCTTGAACCCCGTGAGATCATGACCTGAGCTGAAGTCGGATGCTTAACCGACTGAGCCACCCAGCTGCCCCGACCCCTCATAATAATTTAGAAGTAGAGCGAGGAAAGCTTCTAGCACGATTTGACTTTAGAGAGCCATACGTGAGATCGAAAATTGAGACGAGAAAAAGAACGAAATAAACAAAACCAACCAACGAGCAGATAAAAAACATCAAACCTAAAATGATTTCTACGCGTTGATGCAGTGTGGAACAAAGGACAAGGCACCGGTAGGGATGACATTCACGTAACCGTTACTCTGTGTCTGCCAGCGTTCCGGGATTTCCACATGTGAACCAATTGAATCCATACAGCAGTCCACGGGAAGGCACGTTTTTGTGATTATGTTTTATTGTGGTAGAAAACACAGAAAATGGACCATCCTCATCAACTTTTCAGCGTCTGGCTTAGTAGTGTTAAGTGTATTCACGTTGTTGTAAAGCATGTCTCCAGAACTTCCTCATCTTGAAGATCTGAAGCTCTGTCCCCACTCAACAGCAGCTCCCCTCTCCTCCCTCCACGGCCCTTGGTCACCACCATTATATTTGTGGCTCCATGAATTTCACGGGTTTAGTTGCCCTCTTAATCAGTGGAGCCGCGCCATATTTGTTCTTCAGTGACTGGCTCATTTCGCTTAGCATCGTGTCTTCCGTGTTGTAGCAGGAGACAAAATCTCTTTCCTTTTGAAGGCTGCGTACTATTCTACCGGCTGCACAGACCACATTTTCTCTATTCATTCATGTGTTGATGGAACCTTGGCTAGCTTACATCTCTTGGCTGTTGTGAATAATGTTGCTCTGAATGTGGGATATGGGTGTACAAATATCTTTTTCAAGACTCTCTGTCAATTCTTTTGGGTGTATACCCAGCAGTGGAATTGCTGGATAACATGGTAATTCTATGTTTAATTTTATGAGGAGCCTCCATACTGTTTTTTTTTTTTTCAACGTTTATTTATTTTTGGGCCAGAGAGAGACAGAGCATGAACGGGGGAGGGGCAGAGAGAGAGGGAGACACAGAATCGGAAACAGGCTCCAGGCTCTGAGCCATCAGCCCAGAGCCCGACGCGGGGCTCGAACTCACGGACCGCGAGATCGTGACCTGGCTGAAGTCGGACGCTTAACCGACTGCGCCACCCAGGCGCCCCTCCATACTGTTTTTTAATAATGGTTCTACCATTTTACTGTCCCACCAATCGTACACAAGGGTTCCAGTTTTTCTGCACCCTGGTCAACACATGCTACTTCTTGTTTTTGTTTTTGTTTTGTTTTTTGTTTTTTGTGTTTTGTGTTTTTTTTTTTTTTTGCCATCCTAATGGGCGTGAGGCGGTATTTCGTTGTGTTTTTCAATTGCGCTTTTCTGATAACTAGTGATATTGATAATCTTGTTCATATACATGTTGGTCACATTGTGTGTGGAGCACTTCTCCCACATCCATTGTGTGGATAAGCAAGTTTAGGCGAAGAAAGATCAGTCAGTTCGTTCAAAGTCATACAGCGTGTACGTGATGGAACCAGAGTTTGAATCCGCAGCGTCTTGCTTTGTAACCCCTGCGTTCCGCCCCTTCCCGTGGGGGCACACGTTTGGTGTGGGAGAATGCTGTCCCTTCAAGTCATTTTATTCAAATCTTCTTCCTTATATGGACTCATGACTGAAGTCTGAGCAAGGGAAGTAGGAGAGATCCCTTCTTTCTATTCCTTCTCTCCCTCCCTCCTTCTCCCGTCTCTCCTTTCCCCCTTTCAACAAGTACGGACCGTGTACCTGTCCGGGTCAGCTGCCATATGCAGGTGGAGAATGGAAAGGTGACCGGGACAGAGTGTCCCCTGTTACCACCGAGGTTCCGGACACGCTTGGGAGATTCATTGTGTGTCCGTGTGATTTTTCTTCCAACCTTGGACTGGAAGAAGACACAGTATTTCTAATGACAGCAGACTGAACTAGAACTGCCTTGGATAAACTGGAATGTGGGATTGTCTTTGAGATGAGGCTGTAATAGGAGAGGCACAATAAATGCGAAAAATAAGGGAGGGTTGAACGCGTTTTGGAACTTGAGAGATGACTTCTGTAGCGTGGCGATGGTGGAGTGATGAATCGAACAGAAGCCGTTTAGGCTGGGTTTCCCCAGCAAAGCATACCCTCTAGAACTGTCTATGGGATTTTGTTTGCAGACGCCAGGTCTGAAGTGCTTCCTGACTTGCCAGGGGGGCGGAGCTGGGATGAGGGCCATGGCTACCAGGAGGTCAGGACAGGAGTACGGGGGCTTTTTGCCTGTCTGCACAGACCTTTGCCAGAGTAGGGGGTGGAAAAGGCACGGGATCAGGTGTGCATATGCAGTAACACCGAGTTGTTCTAGTATTACCAGGATTACCTGGATTTGGTCCAAAGGAAAGGAAAGTAGTAAAAAGGAGGTCAAAATTGGGACCACGCCATCTCTTAAAAAGGATGGGAAGGCTATAAAAGTCTTCCCAGGCTCTTAGTTATTTTCTCTCTGCTGCAAATGACATATAGCAGCAACAGAATGTTAAGTTACCACTAAAAGCAAAATTTCCCCCAGTGTGCTTTAAAGAGACGAGACATGTGGGCGTTTAGTGTTACTGATTCTTCCTGATGCCATTTTTTTTTAAACCAAATTTTCTATGACTCATAGACACTCCCATTCTCTCTCTTGACTGTAAGACTCTGTGAATCCGTGTGCTCGGTCTGTGAGACGTTCAAGCAAAGACCACCTGGTTGGGAAGCACGGTGTAGGGAACGGTGTGTTTCGAAGGTGCCGAATCTTTGTTCTTGAGGGCAGGATACGCACAGAGTTGGGGGAGGAGGATGCCCGGGATAAAGAGAACGTTTATTTCCCACCTAAACCACGAGGAGCGTGCTGGTGGGTCTTCCTAGTCTCTGCCAGAGCTGAATGCAGCCGGACTTTTTTTTTTTTTTTTTTTTTTACGGTGTTTCATCTTCTATGAAATGGATGGGGTGAGGCACCCTTTACCTTCCTTCATCTTCTTGGGGCTTTTTTTGTTTTTTTTTGTTTCTAAATTTTCTTCGTTTCCTTTCTTCTTCTTCTTTTTTTTTCTTTGCCATGCTTCTCAATTCAGCTGCCTGTCCTGCTTCCTGTGGGGAGGTTTATGGTGAATGGCTATCTTTGTATTGCACATCCCTGGATCCTTTATTTCTTACAAAGCCAGCTTATCAATGAAGCAAGTACTCACTTGGTCACAGCTGTTTCTTAAAGCTCCTCCTTTCTGCACGCAATCCTAGGAAACCTTGAAGATTTACAGCTTGGTGCCAGAAAACATTTTCAAGATGATTTTCACGTGTGCAAAGCTGGCTTGCTGTCTGTCAGTACTCCTTCTTCCCTTCCTCCTGGGGAACAGAACGCCTGCATGTTCTCCAAGAACAAAGACCATATTTCCCAGTTTCCTTTGCAGCCGAGGGCAGCTACGTGACTCTGATCTGGCAATAAAATATGAGCGGAAGGGCCATGTGCAACTTCCAGGAAGTATCCCTAAAGGGAAGAGTGGACTTCCAGGTAGAATCTTCAAATGGTGTGCACTCTGCTTTCCTTTGTCCGTCCTACCTGCTGGATTGTTGATGTGATGGCTGGAGTTGGAGCAGTCTTTTTGTGTCTGGCTTATTTCACTTAGCAGAACGTCTTTAAGGTCCACTGTGGTGTAGCACGTATCAGAATTTCATTCCTTTTTAGCCTGAATAACATGCCATTTCACGTCTGTACCTCATTTTGTTTGTCCGTTCATCTACTGGTGGACATTTGGGTTGTTGCCACCCTTCACCTGTTGTGAATAGTGAGCATTGATGTATAGGTATCTGTTTGATTCTCTGCTTTCAGCTCTTTTGTGTAGAAGTGGGATCGCTGGATCGTTTGGTAATGCCACTTTTTGAGGAGTTGCCACACACCCTTTTATGGTGCCTGTATCATTTTAACATTCCTACCAGTAATGCCTAAGTGTTCCGATTTTTTCACATTCTCACCAACACTTGTTATTTTCTGTTACTTTGATAGTAGCCATCCTAAGGGATATGAAGCTATATCTCATCGTGGTTTTGATTTGCATTTCCCAGATGATCAGCGATGTTGAAGGTCTTTTCCCGTGCTTGTTGGCCATCTGTATATCTGCTTGGGAGAAATGCCTGTTCAAGCCTGTTGCCCATTTTTAAATTAGATTGCTTGCTTTTAAAAGCTACCATTATTATTTTTTAAAGCAAGTTTTCTGCTGTCATTTAAACGTAAAATGAATCATAACCGCACATTGCCCTGTTGCTCTGGTCGTAACGAGAACCCCTTGGGTGGGGGAAGGTCATGGAGACGTAGTGTCCCAATTCTTGAAGCCGGCTAAGATTGCCTCTGGGCCAGGTGCAGAGAGAGCAGTGATTTGCCTCAGGTTACCTGCTTGGAGGCTGAGCAGAGACGGAGGGACTTAGGACTACTACCTTCTCATGCAGGAATTTACATCTCACCGCCTCCAACTAGAGAGCTCTACAAACAGTCATCTGTAAGCCTTAGATACTCTTTTAAAAAACATGTTTATTTATTTTTGAGAGAGAGAGCACAAGAAAGGGAGGTACAGACAGACAGGGGGACAGAGGATCTGAAGTGGGTTCCCCGCTGACAGCGCAGAGCCCGATGGGGAGCCCGAACTCCCCAACCGTGAGATCATGACCTGAGCTGAAGTCAGATCTCAACAGACTGAACCACCCAGGCGCCCCAACCTTAGATACTCTTGTCCAGGGGCTGTGGGATGCTGTGAACTGTGTGCTAAGCATGGGAAACTTCACTATCAAACTGTGAAGTTATCTACCTAAAAACAGGTCCCCTCTTAGCATTAATGGTAATAGTAATGAGAACAATAACAATAGTTTAGGAGAGTTTGGGGGAAGGGGATACTTTGGATGACATTTATAAACAAGAGCTGTGTGTTGCTGCTTTCTGTATCTCTTGATAAAAGAGAAAAAAGTTAATTATGCAGGTATCACAAACAGTGATCATTTATACACAATGCGTAAAAATGCTCGCCTAGCCTGGTTGACTGTGGAGCACGACAGGTGTCATTTTGAGAGCCTGAAGCAGGTGGAGGGAAGAGGTAGGAGACTAGGTGGAAGTGGGGATGGGCAGTGAGGTGCTATGAACCCCCTGTGAGGGCCCCCCACGTCCACAGGAAGGGAGCGGCCAGGTTCTTTGAGTTGCCAGATTGGCATGGTTGACTCTGCCGTGTCCACAGCTGTCCTGTGATAGACACGCCTCCAGATGAGTGCTCTAACTCTTCGCTTGGTTTGGTAGCTGTGGGCGTGCAGGTGGCTACCGGTCAGGGACGTCGCGTGCTTTAATTGACCCCTTCCTCAGCCATGAGGTCATCACATTCACAGCGTCGAGTTTGTGGTTCCGGGTAGTGTACGGGGCTCGTCCGTAATTGGCGGCTCACGTGGTCCCCTCGACGGGCAAAGCTCTCGAGAATTGTTTCTAAAAGGCTGACCTCATGCAACCCTTTTATTGACTCTGTGGTCTTTTGTTTCTTTATGACACGAGTGCAATTCAGTGTAGAAAAAATGATAAATACAGAGAAGCAAAAGGAAGGGGGAAAAAAAAAACCTCCCTGTAACTTTCCTTGGAGTTAGCCTCTGTCATTATCTTGTTTTATGTATTTCCAGACTCTACTATGCATCATGACAGAAAGATATACGTTGAAAAGGCACTACCTCTCCTCCCTGCCTAGGAGGATTACAATATTTAAAAATACTGAGGAGGTCAGAGAGATGAGCAAGCCTGACTGCTTATTCACATCTTTAAAAAGCTGGAAAAAACCCCCGGTGTCTTAGAGAAAGAAACACTAAGAGTTCAGGTGTACTCATCTTCCACAGTATCACAGGGGATAAAGACAGAAGTACCGAATGGAATGCGTTAGCTTTCGTGTGCTGTGTCGCCAGGCGTGTTGCTCAGCGGGCATTGTTTTCCCTGTGGCAGGAAGCAGGAAGCAGGTTGCTGAGTGCAGTTCGGGCACAGGCACCCTAGCGGCGTGGCTGTTCCGTGCTCCACCCCTGCATTAAGGCTCTGCCAGCAGCTCTTATTGGAAAGCGCTGTGTTATCATGTTATTGGGAAGTGGGACTTGATCGACCCTTGTTTTGGGTCACAGATTCACCCAGCGTTTCCAAGCAGACTTTTTTGATGCACGTTTACATTAACGTCTGGGCAATTTTATGTTTTTTTTTTGTTTGTTTGTTTGTTTTTGTACTGCTTCACAAGAAGCCTTCAAAAACAATAGTTAAAAAAGTTTTTTTATTAAATGTGTATTTATTTTGAGAGAGAGACAGAGCACAAGCGAGGGAGGGGCAAAGAGGGAGGGAGACACAGAATCCAAACAGGCTCCAGGTTCCGAGCTGTCAGCACAGAGCCCAACATAGGGCTCGAACTCAGGAACCATGAGATCATGACCTGAGCCAAAGTTGGATGCTCAACCGACTGAGCCACCCAGGTGCCCCTAAAAAAAAAATTTTTAAGTTTATTTATTTTTAGAGAGAGAGAAAGAGAGAGTGAGACAGAAAGACAGACAGACACAGAATCCCAAGCAGGCTCCACACTGCCAGAACAGAGCCTGATGCAGGGCTTGAACCCACGAAACCACGAGATCATGACCTGAGCCGAAGTCAGACACTTAACCAAGTGAGCCACCCAGGTCCCCAATAGTTTTTTTTTTTAATATGAAATTTGAACATCGCTTCTGTTGCTTTTCTATTAATGCTATTTGTTGCAAATATTTTTTTGAGATTTTAAAACTGTTTTGTGTGTAAAATACTGCTTATGTTTTTCACTGTTTCATTGTTTCGTTTGCCAATGTATCTTTTCAAATGGCATGCAGTGTTTGTAACAGTTTGTCGTCAATTATGGCTACAAAACTGATTTCAGTTGTATGAGGGATCATACTTCCAAGTAAAACAAATACAAAATGTCCTGGTCTTACTGTCTTCAAAATCAGCTCCTTTGTTGTCATGTGGTTTACTGTGATTGCTGCATTTAGAAAAAGGTGTTTTCTCTTGGCCAAAAAGGGGCCATCAATAAATTAGGGTTATAAATAAATAATGCACACTTTACTTCCCTTATTTAGTTGTAACATTAAACTGTAAATTTAGAAAGGGATGATAAAACTTAAAAAAACATGTAAAAAATAGCAAGATATAAAAATAACTATGTGTTTACTTTTTCTCATTTTTTAAATACACTTTTGGCTTATACTTAACACACTGACCGTAAATGTCATACATTATGATGGGGCCCTCCCAGTGCATGACCAGATTGGTTCATGATGTGACTTCTGAACTGGTCTATGCTGTGTTCAGAGGAACGAGTCCACCGAACACGCATTTGGTGGCACAGTGATGTCCAGTTTCCAGACCCTTCTTGCTTTGTATACTTCCCTCATCGTGGATGAGGAGTGAACGTTCTGGGACTGGGCACTGGTGTGCAGACCAGACTTTGAGCCCCACTGCTACAGAGGAGATTGGGGTCAGAGGGGCTCAGAAAGCAGTCAGTCAACACATTTATTCAAATGAGCTTCAACTATTTTTCTTATTATAATGGGCTTTTTGGGGCTGCCTCAATGAGTTTATCGAAGATTATTCTAAGTAGTCAGCACCATAATGCTAACAGTACGAATTAACAAGTACATAAATACTCTGCTTTCCACGAAGCAGCTGGCGTGGGAGCAGTGCTTTTATTGTAGACGTAGTCAAAAGTCGAGTGTCGATATGAAAACCAACAGAACCTGGATCCCAAAGCCAGCTCTCCAAAATCAGCCTGACCCAGGACCTCTGTTTTTCCTTTCGGCTTCTTGGAAGCAGTGCCTCGCCCTGTGCTCAAGTTCAAGGACGTGCTTTGCCTTCTGCTGTTTGAGCCAGCCCATGCTCACTGCTTTAGTCTCCTCATATGGCACCTTGACCTGCTTTCTTTTTTTTTTTTTTTTTTTTTAATTTTTTTTTTTTTCAACGTTTATTTATTTTTGGGACAGAGAGAGACAGAGCATGAACGGGCGAGGGGCAGAGAGAGAGGGAGACACAGAATCGGAAACAGGCTCCAGGCTCTGAGCCATCAGCCCAGAGCCTGACGCGGGGCTCGAACTCCCGGACCGCGAGATCGTGACCTGGCTGAAGTCGGACGCTTAACCGACTGCGCCACCCAGGCGCCCCTTGACCTGCTTTCTAACAGGATGTTTTGATGTCTTTCCCAGAGAACACGGTGATGAGTGTAAGGGGAGGCCATGAGGGTAGTATTTAAAAGATTAGCAGCTCTTGGGGCGCCTGTGTGGTTCTGTTGGTTGAGCGTCCAACTTCGGCTCAAGTCGTGATCTCGAGGTTCATGAGTTCAAGCCCGCGTCGGGCTCTGTGCTGACAGCTCAGAGCCTGGAGCCTGCTTCGGATTCTGTGTCTCCCTCTCTCTCTCTCTGCCCTTCCCCTGCTCGTTCTTTCTCTCTCCCTCTCCCTCCCTCTCTCTCAAAAATAAACATTAAAAAATGAAATAAAATAAAAGATAAGCAACTCTTAAAAACGAATGATACAAGCAGACCGAATCACTGTGTTTTTTTAGACCTTTGCCTCTAAGAGAGAAATTTATATATTTCTCAATTTTTCATTCTGCCTTCATAAGCTTGTAGTGCTGAAAATGAGTATCCTGGATGAAATAAGTCAGCACTTTTGGAGAATGCCTTTCTCTTTCTTTAAAAAAATTTTTTTTTCAATGTTTATTTATTTTTGGGACAGAGAGAGACAGAGCATGAACGGGGGAGGGGCAGAGAGAGAGGGAGACACAGAATCAGAAACAGGCTCCAGGCTCCGAGCCATCAGCCCAGAGCCTGACGCGGGGCTTGAACTCACGGACCGCGAGATCGTGACCTGGCTGAAGTCGGACACTTAACCGACTGCGCCACCCAGGCGCCCCTGGAGAATGCCTTTCTCTTCCAAAGCAACAGTTTCAAGCCATAAGGTATGCATCGAGTTTATTTCTGTTCTAACCAAAATTCTCAAAGGAAGCAGGTGGGTTGATGTGAGAAATATGGTACATCCTCTTTGAGCAGTTATGATACCACATTGTCTTTTGGGGGCAGTGTAATGGGAACGTGATGTGACTATACATGAATATCTATATTTTTATTTCATTCATTCATTTGTTCATTCATCATTCTCAAAATATGTTTTCCACGTGCCAGAATATTTGCTGACTGTTGGGGATATGAGCATATGAAGACATTCTCTCTTTAGGGTGCTCACAATGGAGTAGGGGAGGCAGCCTCTAAGATGTTGTGGTAAGGGCTCTGATGAAAATGACTCATGTCAACACCTGCCGTGTTTCAAAAGTATTACTCTCAGTGCTTTACATTTCTTAAAATGTCGAATAGTTGCCACAGTTTTATCCCGCGGGTGCTCTTATGGGCACTTTGCAGATGGAGCAAGTGAGAGACAGAAGAGGTGAGGAATCGCCTGAGGGCACACAGCTTGTGAGTGGGGGAGCTGAGATTCAAAGCCGTCTAGCTGAGCTCTGCTCCCAGCTCCGCACTGGGACGGAGGTGGACAGGTGCTCCAGGAGGAGCCACAGAAGGGGTGTTTCACCAAGACCTTCCAGGCATCAGGGATGGCTTCCCAGAGGGGCTGCTATGTGCATTGGTTGTAAAGGGCAAATCAGAATTATCTGGAACGAGCACGGAGGCGGATTCCAAGAAGTGCATGCAAAGCGCGCGGCTGGAGTGCTAGGCGCATTCCGGAGACAGCCAGTGGTGCACCGGGGCTGCACCGTAGGACGGGCAGTGGGATGGCCAGAGATGACCCAGAAGGTAGGAGTGGGGACCTCCAAGTCACATTGTTGGCTCCTCTTGGAACTTTTTTTTCCAAGGCTTCAAATACAGCCTGAAGGATAAAGAAACCTGAGATGCTTTAATAAATAGTTTCACTAGTCACAATGACAAACATCTCAAGAATGTTTTTATTTGATATGTGATTACTACGACTCTGAGAGCTTTAAAAAGTTATTGTAAAAAATTTGCTTGGGAAGAAATGACTCACTTGAATTGTGAGTGAGTGAATTGTGAGTATTACCAAGGATACAGTTAGAGATCTCCTTTAAGAGATCCCGTGGCTGAGTGTTAGAGCCGCACCGTTAACTTAGGGAATAATGCTTGTGTGTTGGAGGCAGGGAGTTCAAATGCACAGACTCGAGTTCAGTTCCTCCCAGGCAGGTGAAATTCTATGCCTTAGTCCTATGATTGCCTCTAGCGCAAAGCCACATAGGCACTTCATTTCTGAAGGGGGGAGCATCCGAAGTCTAGGACTTTGATTCTCTGCGACGGTTATGTGGAAAACAAGCTCAGACACGTGAGAGCCCTGTTGCACGGGCTCATATTGTTGAACGTGCCGTTGTCATGTGACAGAACCCTCAAACACTACCTGGCGGGTGAATTCTTATTTTGCTCACGACGAACTTCTCAGAGGTAATTTACAAAAGTCTTACGTGTGGCTGCTACGTTTTAATCCAGTCTGCACTGTGTGAGAAATTAACGTTTGTTTTCATTTCCTTCCTGTTCATTTCATGGGTGTGCACCACACCTGTGCGTGTATATGTCTGTTAGCTGTGTGATACGGAAGGAGTCCCAGGAAGCCTTTTAAAAGCTCGGGATTGGCTGAGCCTCATTTTCCTCGTTGTCAGCCCGCTTTCGATGTCCTCTGTTGATCCGGCTCAGGATGCAAAGAGGAATGCTAGTTGGTGAGTTGCAGTTAATGGTGGAGAGTGAAAAGCCCAGAGTTTGGCTAAAACGAGGATGTATCCCATGCCCCCACTGAGCTGATGGCCTGTGGCAGGTGCATCCTGGTGTAGCCTCCGAGGGGTGTCCTCCGGGATGCGCCCACCTCTCTTCCTTGCGGTCCGGCACCTGGGCAGTCCGGGGGCGAGCCAGAGTCCCAGAGGCTCTTTCCAGAACAGCCTCTTGCTTAAATGGGGGTTGAAGGCCGCGTCTGCCCTCTGTCGCTTCCCAGGCTTACGCACTCCGTGTGTAGGCTGGATGTCAGCGCACCAAAGGCCAAGATTGTTCTGTGCTCACCTTTGTGAACAGCTCTGCTGGCTCATTGATCTTGTAAATCTGTTGGACTGAGCTACCACAATGGCTCACGTCATGTCAGAATTCCTCTTCAGAGCAGATTCTCACTTGGAAGGGCACTCATGTGGAGTGGGGTGGAGAACACCTAAGCAAAGTCTGGAAGTTCCGGTGGTAAACTTGAACCAATTCAGTCTTACCTTGGGCTGAACCTTGCACGGCCACCTGGAACTGTCTTGGGTTCAGGGGCCTACTGTCTTTGAGGTAGGCTAATGTTGCTTTTTGGATGTATCTGTGGGGGGACTGGTTTCATTTATGTATCAGTCAGCTTTTGCTGCAGTGACAAACAGCTCTAAAAAAACCTCAGTGCCTTAGAAGAACAGAGGAAGTGGCAGTGGGAGGAAACTTGAGGGCAAGCAGAAACGTGTCATTCCTCTTAAAGTTGCCACCTGGGACTGGCGCACGCTCACTTTTGCCTGCATTTATTGGTCAAAGTGAGGCATGTGGCCAAGCTCAAAGCTAAGGGGGAGGCACATATACTTTGGCCGCTAGAAGGCAAGAGCATGCCGTAAGACCACAAGGCAGTGCATCGAGCTGCCGTATCCTATTACAGGAGAGAGGGAGCTAAGAGTTGGAACAGGAGTCCACGGTAATCTGCCACAATCCATTTATCACATACGGGAGTTCGTCTGTTACTTCAAGGGACCTCATCCAGCCCATGTCTTCCAATACTACCCATGTGCTGATGACTCCCCGTGTCTCCATCCCTAACTACGCCCGCTCTCGAAAGCCTATGTCCAACTGTTGACTTAGCCTTTCACTTGGACACCGAATGGGCATCTTTAAACCTGTTCCTCCCGTAGTCTGTGCTCTCTTAACAAATTGTGGAAATCCTCCACATCCTCCCCAACTTCTTCTTGCGGTGCCAGGGGTGAAGTGTATTGCAGTATGTCTAACGTCCTTCTAACCAAACAAGTCTGTGTTTGGTGAGTGTGTGTAAGTAGCTTCCAAATGGATTCCACTTTCCAAGCTCTTTAGGGCTGTTGTTTCAGGACCAGATTTACCAGACCGATGCCCCCCTACCCCAAACGCTGCAATGGGAAAATTGACTTAGCCCCGGGCGGTGGACAGAAAGGCCTGTCCTTGGGTGAACCTGGATGGTGGAGTCCACATTTGACCCTGCCCATTTGTCTCCAAAATCCATGCGTTTTCTCTACAATGATGTCATTGATAATGTCATTTGCTTGTGGCATCCTTAACGTCTTGATGACGGGAACATTTTAAGGGTTTAGAATATCTGTTTTCTAATTTATTAAAAACCAGTTCCTTACCCACGAGACAGTGGAACCTGTATTTTAAAATGAATAAAACCAGTGTTCTCTGTCTTTGGTCCTTTTCAAGTCACGATAGCGTTCCTTCTGCAGACAGAGTGACCTCAGAGCCGTGGAGCTCGTTGGAGTTTTGTAGCTATAAGCTAGAGGTCCGTTTGGCTAGAGCCCACGGGCAGGACAGATGAATTGGCACTGGTTTTAGTCCTCGGAGTAAAGAGCAGGAACAAAAGAACGAATTGTAGCTTCGACGCTGCACAGTCTCTCCACCCCCTACACCAAACCAAGCCCACAACTGACCACATAAAACCAGACCAGACGAAAGAGCTAAATAGCAGAAGATCCTTTGTGAAGACACCAGGTCACGTTGAGGGAATATAGTACTGATTTATGGATTCTCTTTATCTAACACTTAAAATGCTGATTTACAGAGGGAACACAGCCCAGATACTCTGACGGAGTAGAGCACTTTTGCTTGGCCGGCGTTCCGTGGATTTTCAACGGGCTGTTCACTGGGTGTTTTCCCATTCAAGCGTGTCAAGCTTTGTGAGTTGGAATCACACTACACACGTTCAAGACTCATCCAAAGACTGCAAACTTTACCAAGTGTCCCCTTTCCTTTGGGGATTGATCCTGGCCATTAGACCATAACCTACATATTTTTCTTCCTCTTTTGTTTATGTTGGTATTCTCATAATAACCATGATGAATTATACCTCAGGATAAAATTAATGCTCCCAGTACTGGAAAGTGATAGCAATGATGCTACTTTAAGCCAGAATACTATAAATTCCTGGCTAAAACAGCACTCTGAGATGGGACAATAGCTTGACTGGCTAATTTATGAAGCCATAAAGCCGGTAATAAATTCTGGTCCTGTAAACGGTGTCAGGCAATGTAGATTGAAACATAATAGATTCAGCTGATACGTCGTGCAGGGCCTCCGGAGCTACCCCCATTAGCTAGAATCTCAGAAAAGTGATGCTCGTAGGTTGGCTAGAAGATCTCATGCACCATCGTTTTAACTAATGTGGAGGACTAAAGGCCATAGTGTTAAGGAACTGGGAGGCCAGGTAGTGAAGTAGGCTTGAGATGAACTGGGAGAGGAGGAAGAAGGGGAGAGGGAAGAGACGTCACATCTTGGGACAGGTCATTTGTATGCGTTGAACACTCTTCTCTGGCCCTCTGGACACCAGGTACGTGGGCCACGATTCCAGACCCCTTTGGCTGGTGAAGCTAGAGTCCCTGAAATACTTTCAGCTCAGCGTCTGGGCTGCCTGGGGGGTGAGGCAGGCACTAGATCTCCGGGTCGAGTTCATCCCCGATGCCATCCTGGGGACGTGGGGGATGTGGATGGCAACAGATCACAGAGCCCGGATTCAATTTGATTTGGAATATCTGGCGGACCCGGTGGTCTTCCTACCTAACCCAGCTTTACGTGACCTTTGTCGAATTACATCTTCATAATATATTTGGGTCCTGTTCGGTTCCTTCCTCAGATACTATCTTTGATTTATTTATTTATTCCTTTGTTGTTTTAAATTTTGTTTGATGTTTATTTATCTTTGAGAGACAGAGGGGGAGAGAGAGAGAGAGAAAGGAGACACAGAATCCCAACCCATGGACCGTGAGATCATGACCTCAGCCAAAGTCGGACGCTCAACCGACTGAGCCATCCAGGTGCCCCTGCTGTCTTTGATTTATTAAGTACTGGCTACATTTTCAGAACTGGGTTCGACTCTGGAACACAGAGTGACCCACTTAATTGTCCCAGCACTCTGGGGCGTAAATATGATTTTATTCTCATTTGATAGCTGTGAAACTGAGGCACAGAGTAGAGCCTTGGCCAGAGTCACGCTGCTGGTGAGTGGCCGAGGGGAAATGGAACCCATTTCAATTAATTAACCCACTTCAATCTCCGTGCCCGCTGTCTCCCATCACAGGGGTAAAACACTTTCTTCAGCGGAAGGCGATGCTGGGTGGTCCTGGGTGTCCTGTTGTGCCCGACACGGTGTGGGTTTTGTGTTCTATTGACAGCATAGCTACATCGCCAGTAGGCCATTGCCTTTTGCTGGAAGAATCTGCTGAAAGGCTGAGTATTGCCCATTTTATTGTTATGTTTTCAAAAATTTTTGTTCCTTTTCTTTCTTTTCCTTTTTTTTTTTTTTTTTTTGTCCCCAAATGAGGAGACGGACTTGTTCTTGCCCACCTTATGGTTGTGGCAGTTTAAAATGTCACCAGCGAGGGGCACCTGAGTGGCTCAGTTGGTTGAGCATCCGGCTTCGGCTCAGGTCATGAGCTCCTGGTTCGGGAGTTCGAGCCTTGGCATCGGGCTCGCTGCTGTCAGCACAGAGCCCGCTTCTGATTCTGATGTGCTGTCCCTTGCGCTCTCTGTGCCCCTCCCCCGCTGGTGCTATCTCAAAAATAAACATTAGAAAAAACTGTCACCAACTAAGCCTCTTGCTTTTGGGGCCAAAGAATGTCTGTTGGGTTCCATTTGCTCTAAGTTGCCTTTCGATTATTGCTCTGTGTTACGTTTTCATTGTGGGCTGTGATTTTTACGGGACTCGCACCGTTCTGCCAGTTTATGGATTCTGATGTTCGCTGCTTCCATTCCTACCTCCTCCTGCATGGATCTGTTTATTCCTGGGTCATCTTTTTCTGCCCTCTTTTGGCAAAGGCTGCAAGGTCACTTTCCCTACCCCCCCCACCCCCCACCACGAGGAGGGGTCTTACTTCCAGCTTCCAGTTGAGGCTGCATTGTTGTGGTGCATTCTGCCCGTTTCCCCTGCATGGCTTTGCCTTGATTCTCTGTGTTCTTTTCCTCTCTAGTCTGCCTGCCGGTGTTCTGGAAGCTTCTATCCCCGTCCTCCACTATTGGCCAGTAAGCGTTCAGGCCCGCTCCTGAATGGCTCCTGGCCGGCCCTGCCCTGCGAGGAGCCGCTCCTGCTGACTCAGGGCCACCAGGCATCCCTCCCCTCTCTGCTGGCTATGAGGGTGGCCACGCGGGGTACAGTGGGGCCTTCCTTCCCCGCCACTCTGCTCTGGACAGGGGTTTCTCCTTGTACTCCCTCAGAGGCGGACTCTCAGCGAACTCTAGGGAACAGTGGCAACAAGTGGCCTCCAGTTTGAATCTGAACAAATCCCATGGCACGTTTACAGCAAGCCGCGAATAATGCCGACGCTACAGGACATCTCTACCGCACCTAGGGCAGAAGCTCTCCCGGCGCCTCCAGTCATTACGTGCCGTGGAAACGAGCACAGGGGCGCCTGGCTGGCTCAGTCGGCAGAGCGTGAGACTCTTGATCTCAGGGTCATGAGTTCGAGCCCCATGTTGGTTGTAGAGACCACTTAAAAATAAAATCTTTTTTTTTTCATTTTTTTATTAAAAAAAAATTTTTTTTTAACATTTATTTATTTTGAGACAGAGAGAGACAGAGCATGAACGGGGGAGGGGCAGAGAGAGAGGGAGACACAGAACCGGAAGCAGGCTCCAGGCTGTGAGCCATCAGCCCAGAGCCCGACGCGGGGCTCGAACTCACGGACCGCGAGATCGTGACCTGAGCTGAAGTCGGACGCTCAACCGACTGAGCCACCCAGGCGCCCCAAAATAAAATCTTTTTTTAAAAAAAGAGTGAGTGTAGGATTGGCATTGCCTCTGGTGGGGGGGGGGGCCGGGAATTGGTGAGGAAGGAGGTTTAACCGTGTGCCTGCTGCGTGTATTTGTTCCTTTAAAAACCTGTCAAGACCATTACAAAGGAAGGCGTGGGTATGTTCTTTTTTTTAATTTTTAATATTTTTTTTAAAGTTTATTTATTTACTCTGAGAGAGAGAGCACAAGCAGGGGAGGGGCAGAGAGAGGGGTGGACGGAGAATCCCAAGCAGGCTCTGCACTGTCAGCACAGAGCCGGAAGCAGGGCTCGATCTCACGCACGGTGAGATCATGACCCGAAATCAAGAGTTGGGTGCTTAACCGACTGAGCCCCCCAGGCGCCCCTAAATCTCTGCCTTTTAGACATACTAACCATGCCATTGAATCTTAGAATTGGTCATCTCTGCCAAAATTCATGAGGGCTTAGGGGACACTTCCCAAGGCACAGCGGGGTTATTGATGTGACTGTGTGACTGTGTCATCCCAGCTGGTCACCACAGGTGGGTTTGCACAAGCAGAAGGGGGACCCGGTTCCTCAGGTCTTTTTGCTGGAAATTCGGGCAGGTGAGCTCATGAAATGCTGTCTCTTCTCAGTGCATCTTGACGCGTGCATTGGCTTTTGCCGGGAGGAGCGTCTCATCGTTTCCTTGGGGAAGCTCCGCGAAATTGCCTGGTGCTCCGTGTAGTGGCATTTTTAGAAACCTTTAGAATCCCTTGGTTCCACAAACATTTCAGAAATCAAAGCTGAACTCTATTTAGAACCAAGAGTCACCTCCATTCATTGAGAGGCATTAGTTAGACTGTGTTTCTGCCCTGGAACTCTTGAGGGCTTACGATGTAAATAAACGAGGGAGGGGAGGACAGACTGATTGTATGTGTCAACTTGACCGGGCCACAGGGCATCCAGGTGTTTGGTCAGACTTGACTCTGGGTCTGTGAGGGTGTTTCTGGATGAAATGAACGTTTGAGTCAGTAGACTGAGTAAAGCATGTTGCTTCTCCTAATGAGGGTGGGCCTCATCCTATCAGTCGAAGGATGATTTACCTTCCTGTGAATAACAGGGGACTTCTCCTGCCTGACATCAGGCAGGATACATCAGTTTTTTCCTGCCTTCGTGCTTGAATCGAGACGCCAACCCTTGGGTTTTGAGGCTGCCTGCTTTAAGGCTGGAACTTCTGCTGGTGGCTTTCCTGGTTCCCCAGCTTGCTGACTGCAGATCTTCTACGGGGACTTCTCAGCCTCCGTAATTGTGTGAGCCAGTAGCTTACAATAAATGTCTTTACACACACACACACACACACACACGCACACACATCTTGTGTCTCTGGACAAGCTTGACCAGTACATCTCTTCAACTTTGGGTGTTTCCAGACTTAAGTTCCTTTGTTTCTGGACCCCTCTTCAGTTCAGTCCAGTTCAGCAGACGTTTACTGACTGTGTGCTGTGTTCCTGGGGTGGCGCTGAATAGGAGGAGAGCGACGTCCTTCTTCTCAGTGTGATCCCGGCTGAGTGTAGGCAGTAACCCGTGCCTTTAACATATCCCTTCTCTGTTTAGTTCATCAAAACTTTTTTCAATTTTTTAAAATTTGTTTTATTTTTAACGTTGTTTATTTATTTATTGGAGGGGGGTCAGAAAGAGAGAGGGAGAGGCAGAGAGAGAGAGAGAGAGAGAGAGAGAGAGAATTGCAAGGAGGCTTCACGCTGTCAGCACTGAACCTGATGCAGGGCTCAAACCCACGAACCATGAGACCTGAGCCGAAATCAAGAGCTGGAAGCTTAACTGACCATACCACCCAGGCGCCCCCTGGTTCGAATTTGTGCCGAATGGTTAAGAGATGAAAATAGCTTAGTGCCTTAATAACCCATCATTCACTCATTCCCTGAATACTTCTTAGCGCCCACTATGTGTCCGGTGTTAGGCCACAGACAGGAGACACCGTGTAGGTGTGGCCACGGTCCTCAAGCCAGAGGTGAGCTGTTGTGAGTGCTTCCTGGCTCATAAGCGCTGACTGGATGCACATCTTCCCAACTCGGCATTCAGTGACATCGTGCTGGTGGCTGGAAGGTGGCCACAGTGGAGTGTTTGCACCATGGAAATTGGCAGTCCCTACAAATTGGGTTTGTTTGTTTTCTCCCCCAAGGAAAGAACACTTTTACCAGTACAGCACTGCCTCAATCTCACACTGTAATAATCAGCCATCATTTAGCACGAACATTATTATTTAATGTCGTTATTTTTTAAAATTTATTTTGGGAGAGGGAGAGACTGAGAGAGCGTGCGCATGTGCAGGCAGGGGAGGGACAGAGAGAGAGAGGGAGAGAGAGAATCCCGCACAGGCTCCGTGCTGTCAGCATGGAGCCCGATGCGGGGCTCGATCCCACGAACTGCGAGATCAGGTCATGAGATCCGAGTCAGGCACTTAACTGACGGAGTCACCCAGGCACCCCTAGTATCATCATTAATATATATTTCTTTATCCGATTTTCTACATGCTGGACACTTTACAGACCTTGTCTCAATATTTTTACAGCTACCTCTGAGGTGGTTTCTGTTCACCAGGGAACCGAGGCTCGGGGATGTATGTCACCGAGGTCGACCAAAAGTTAACATCAGAGCCAGAGTCAGACTCAGCCCTAACGTCAGAGCCCCTGATCCCACCCTCTGGGAGATACTGCCTCCTTTCCGAAGGAAGGACCACATGTGCATTTTGGACAGGTGCCTTCCACACGTCCGGTGGCTTCACCTAACGGAATAGGACGCAGGGGACTTTCAGGCTCTGTGAAAAGTCAGTCTGGATATTTTGCTCAGATAATCATTTTATTCAGCTAGATACTTTCGCAACTCTCAAGTTGCGCGACATTTGATCTGTTGACGAGGTGGTGGTCTGTGTGTGGGCACCACCGATTGGTGTTGCCAGTTAAACTCTACCCGCTGTTTATCGAGGTACGAAATCCAGCGCATCCCCACGATTTCCTGGTGTCTCTCCACTTCTCGTTGTGGTGGGTCATGCCAGCTCTGAAAATCCACTTGCTGGGCAGGGATGCAACCTCTGCCTTGATAAATAAGGAGGGAGGCTTGCCGATGTGTTACCTCGGATCGACACTTAGCATCGGTCACGGGCAGAGCTAGCTGGGCAAACCCAGCCTCCCCCGGAGAGAGAGCCCGCCCCAGGAATCTTAGCACATGGCACACCCGATTCTTGTCGTTGGGTAGGCTGGTTCCCCAAAGCAAGAGGGGGCCGAGCTGAGCATCGTCTGTGCCGTCTCTCCCACTTACTGATCAGATGCAAAGTGTCCTGCATGAGGACCTGCGTGGACAGGAGCAGTCCTGGCCTGGTCCAGGGCTCAAGGACGTTGTTGGTCATGGACCCAGATCCCTTCTAGCCCCTGCTCTGCTACCTTCGAGGTGGTTTCATCTGCTTGGTCCCAGGATAACTGCCCACCCCCCCACTGCTCCCCACCCCAGCGACCTTGAATCTGATTTTGCTGCAAGAAGGAGAATGTCACAAAAGATGGGTAGGGCTTATGGTAGAAGGGTAAAACTTTCCCAGAAATCTAGAGAAGATGTCTGCATACATCTTCTTGGCCAACACTCTTATGCTCTTATTCTATGGGCACTCTTATTCTGTGGACCCATGGGAGGGGTAAAAGCTATTCCTTCTACATATAAGTTGTGCATCACTGGGGCGCCTGGGTGGCTCAGTTGGTTTAGCATCCGACTTTTGATTTTGGCTCAGGTCATGATCTCATGGTTCGTGAGAGTGAGCCAGCCCCACATCGGGCTCTGTGCTGACAGCGTGGAGCCTGCTTAGGATTCTTTCTCGTCCTCTCTCTCTCTCTCTTTCTCTCTCTCTCAAAATAAATAAATAAACATTAAAAAAAATAAGTTGCGTTATTATTTTGGGGAGGAGGAAGGTGCTAGAAAGGAGGCTGGGCTTTGGGCTGTGAGCATAGGTGCTTCTAGCAGGTGTTTTTTCCGTTGTTCGTAAAACCCGAGGAAGGGGCGACTGGGTGGCTCAGTTGGTTAAGCACCTGACTCTTTATTTCAGCTCAGGTCTTGATCTCACGGGTTCATGAGTTCGAGCCCTGTGTTGGGCTCTCTGTTGACAGCGTGGAGCCTGCTTGGGATTCTCTCTGCCTCCCCCTCTCTCTGACCCTCCCATCTTTCTCTCTCTCTCTCTCTCTCAGAATAAATGAATAAATTAAAAAAAAAAAAAACATACCACAAAAACCCGAGGGAGAAATGCCTCAGGGATTTTCTGAGAAAAAGTTCACTCAATTTCCTCAACTGTCCGATGAGCAGAGTGGGATGACCTCCGAAGTCCCGAGTGGCTCTGAAAGCCTGTGGTTCTGTGTTTCTAAGACACCTTGACTTGAGAGGGCAGGATACAAACGATGAAGACATCTGAGGTTCTGAGTTGACCTTGTGTCTTGAGCAAGGGCTGGCTGTGGAGGTGAGCCCACACCTGCTGTTGGGTGTGGATGGGGTCCTCTTCTAGGTAGAATATTCCTCATCTTTTGGGAGCCCACGGCGCACAGACGTAGAATCCCTTCTTTGCCATTTTGATGAGAAGGAACGTGGCGACCTCAGGGTCGTTTGTCACTCTCACTGTGTCGCCAGGATGGCCGTTTGTCCTCTGCAGTGGGTGTTGGGGGAACGGACTGGAGAGGAAGGAAAACAAAGTGACACGGGTGCTTGTGTGTCTGCACGGGGAGCAGGAGGACGCCAGTCTGCAGGTGCATTGCCTGCTGGTGTTTGCGGATGTCAGCGCTCTGGGGACGGTGCCGCTTGGGAGAAGCTTCTCACGTTCTCGGGAAAGCGTCCGACGGCCCGCAAATGGGGAAGGAAGAGCTTCCGTGCTTTCCACGAGGACGGCTTTTCATTGCCGTGGCATGTGGTCGCGTGGCACGCTTTACCGACCGGCTCCGACGGAATGAATTCACCCAGCAGCTCTGGTGACAGCGAGACCGTCGGGTTTCACACTTTGGTCACTTTTTAGGAAACACACACATCCACAATAGGCTGAAAAGTGCTTGTGCCCATTTTCATTTGGGAAAGTCAGTCTGACCCGAGGCCAGTGATTTCTTTTTTGAACTCGTGGCAGTTGACCAGCTCCGTCTGATTTGTGAGTTTACCAACCAGTCTTAAGTAAGGCGACTGGTGTCCAGGGCTCCCCTGGATGGACACGTCCAGACAGGGTGCCTGTGACACCAGTCCCACCGTGTGCTTGAAGCGCAGCCGACCACGTGACCGTCCGGTTTATGCTGATAAGAACCACCCAACAAATGAGGATGAATCTGGGCATCGGAGCCCCTCCGCCTGAGACGAATAGTTAGCATGTTTGCACATATCATCTGCTGCTTAGAAATGCCCAAGAAAAGAGCTATCATGGTGCAGAGTCACTGTGTTTCCTTTTTAAAATCTGTTTATTCATGAGGATTTAAATAATTCAGTTGAAATGGCAGATGGAGAAAAGCAAAAGACCACGTTTAAAGGGGACACACTGGGTTTAGTATGTGCAGGTGCCCTCCGTGTGAATGGAGTCTGCCCATCGCACGTGATTTAAGCCTTTTAAAAAATAAGCATGTTACAAAGAAGTTACCATGTATAATGATATAAATTGGAAAATAATTTCTTTTCTTTCTTTCTTTTTTAAAGTTTATTTTGAGAGAGACAGAACATGAGCCGGGGAGGGACAGGGAGGGAGAAAGAGAGAGAGAGAGAGAGAGAGAGAGACAGATAATCCCAAGTGATATCATCACTGTCCGCGCAGAACCCACTGGGGCTCGAACCCACAAACCATGAGATATGACTTGAGCCAAAATCAAGAGGCAGATGCTTAACTGACTGGGCCACCCAGGGGCCCCTAAATGGGAAAATATTTTTAAAAACCCAAAGTTTTACTAATATGCTTTAATCAGAAAGCTACTCCGGGGGCATCTGGGTGGCTGAGTTGGGTAAGTGTCGGACTTCAGCTCAGGTCATAATCTTGAGGTTCGTGAGTTCGAGCCCCACGTCCATCTCTGTGCTGACAGCTCAGAGCCTGGAGCCGGCTTTGATTCTGTGTCTCCCTCTCTCTTTGCCCCTCCCCCGCTCATGCTCCCTCTCTCAAAAATAAATAAACAACAAATTTTTGAAAAAGTACTCCTATTACTTTATTTCTTAAAAACAGGAAGAAGAAAGAGAGAAAACTCATCCAAATCAATCACATTTTCACCGAACTATTTTTGACAAAGGTTTTCAGGTCCTATTTCAATAGTATTTTAAGCTTTTCTACACACTTCCTGACTATAATTTTGTAAAATGGAATTCTTCGTGGGCAGGACATTGCTAGAGCTTTAGGACATCTTCTGTGTTCTTTTACTTGGTTGGCCTTTGCCAAAGTGTTGGAAATGTCACCGCATTCCTCCTCTTATTTATGAGTTAGAGTACGTGTAACTTACTTGAGAAAAATGGTTTAAAATGTCTCCAACTCGAGTTAGTTTATTTTAAATTTTTTTAATGTTTTATGTATTTTTTTTTTCAACGTTTATTTATTTTTGGGACAGAGAGAGACAGAGCATGAACGGGGGAGGGGCAGAGAGAGAGGGAGACACAGAATCGGAAACAGGCTCCAGGCTCTGAGCCATCAGCCCAGAGCCTGACGCGGGGCTCGAACTCACGGACCGCGAGATCATGACCTGGCTGAAGTCAGACGCTTAACCGACTGCGCCACCCAGGCGCCCCAATGTTTTATGTATTTTTGAGACAGAGACAGAGCATGAGCAGGGGAGGGGCAGAGAAAGAGGGGGAGACCCAGAATCTGAAGCAGGCTCCAGGCCCTGAGCTGTCAGCACAGAGCCCGACGCGGGGCTCAAACCCACGGACCGCGAGATCGTGACCTGAGCCGAAGTCCGACGCTCAACCGACTGAGCCACCCAGGCGCCCCACGAGTTATTTTATTTTAAAATCAGAGCCGTTAACATTTTGATCCAGGAAAAGAGGAATCGTACGGAACCAGTGCGAGTTTCACAAACCAGGAAACAAAAGTGTACTCCTCCCCCTTCTGTTTTGACATAGCCTTTCAGGAGTCAGTCGGCAGGGATTTGGTACCTGCTAAGCATGTGCCAGAGCCTGTTCCGGGTGCTGGGGATGGGGCAGCCAGCCAAGCCGACTGATGACGATCCTGCCCTCGAGACCTTCCACGCTCCCCCCCAGGGGACAGTCCAAAAATAGGGCAAACAGGAAATGCCCAACGGGGGCGGGGGGGCCCTGAGCGCTAAGGAGAAAAATAAAGCAGGGACAGCGGATGGAAAAATGTTGGGGGTTAGGGTTTTACGGAGTGGCAGGTAGTAGAGGGGGTGTCATGGCAGGGCAGCCTGAAGGACATGAGGGGAAGAACATTCCAGATGGAGGGAACACCAGTGCCTCCTGGGTTTGGGGAGCCAGTGTGGGTGGAGTGGAGGTGAGGTCAGAGGAGCACGGGGACCCATCACGATAGCAATAAGGGGGCTGACAGGCCGTAGTAAGGACAGGGTCCAATCTGGTTCTCAGTCAGTGTGAGACGGGAAGCCCAGGAGCGGGGCACTTTGAGATGCACCGGTGATGTGACACCTCGGAGGTCTTTACAAGGTCAGGGTGGTTGCCGTGTAGACAGCGGTGTCCAGCATTGAGGCAGGGATGCGGACTGCCACGGGATGGTCCTGAGGAGGCGTGATGGTGGCCTGGACCCGGGAGGCTGCCCTGGGAGAGGGGGTGGGTGGGTGTGCAATATTCTGGATGGATCTGCATGAGCTGTAAGGAGATGGGAGAGGACAAGGACGAAGCCGGTGCTTTGGGTCTGAGCCGCTGGCAGGGATCTGACCCCTGTGTCGCACCTGCCCCTGCCCCTGCCCCTGCCCCTGCCCCTGAGGGTCCTGGGGAAGAGAAGGAGCGTCTGTCAGGGGCAGTTTGGGGCAGCACAGTGCGGGGAGGGGGGTGGGCAATGACAAGGAAGAGCCTCTTCCCTTTCAATCATCTTACCCTAGAGCGTCCCTCCTCCTTCCTGTGAAACACCTTCTGCCCCGTCCTCCGCCTCTCCTTGGCTGCCTCCAGGTGAGGGGCCCGCCACACAGGGGAGAGGTCCCGGGGGCCACTGCGCATGCTCCCGTGCGGTCACTGGAGGTGGCGTCACCCCTGAGGTTTCCTTTCTCACCGCAGAGCGGAATGACTGCTGGGCTCAAAAGTTGATTGTCCGTGAGCGCTGGTACAGTCGCAGCTCGATGGCCTGTGCTGTGCGGTGCGCTCAGTTTTCACGGAAACTTGGAGGAACCCAGTCCCACCCGCTCGGCACACCCTGACAGCTGGCCCCAGGTGTGCGGAGGGACAAGCTGGGGGCCGGGGGAGGGGGCGTCTGGACGGGGAGGCGGCTGAGTGCTGCCACCGCACAACAGCTTCCAAGATGCGCCCAGGACCCCTTTATGGCCTGAACTTGGGTCTGACTTTCAGGGATCCAGGAAACACCTCCATTCGCTTCCTTCCTCGGAGGCACGGCCTTTGCGGGCCGGGGAGACCCAAGTCCGAGCTTGCCGTGTGTTTGAGTCCTGACCTGGTGCTTCCGTGTCCGTCTCGAAAGCCCCCGGAACTGGCTCACCCTCTGTCCCCTCACTGTGGCCACTCCTCTGTCCCCACCAGAGCCTGTGCTCAGAAGAGCGGCAGCCACCCTCAAGCAGCCTTGTGTTTTCCAGCGGCTTTTCTTTCCTTTAATTCTGTGCGTTGGAAACGCACAAAAGCCCGGTCACGGTAAAACGACATAAACAATCCCTGTACTCAACCAACCTCATTTCACATATGCTAACACTTAGCTATATATTTTTTCAGATTCTTTTCGAAAGAAATAGTGGATGATTCATCCACCCATCTTCTGTCTCTCCGTTCAGTCCCCAGAAACGGGCGTGTTCTTCCTCCTCGGGGGGAGCTTGGGCTCTGTCTTTGCAGGCGTGTGCCATACCCAGCACACCCCCACACGTGTGAGCTCTTAGAAACGCATTAAAATCCTTTTTAAAAAGTTTATTTATTTAGCGCATGAGTGGGGGAAGGGGCAGAGAGAGAGAGGGAGAGAGAGAGAATCCCAAGCAGACGCCACACTGTTAGTGTGGAGCCCCCTGTGGGGCTCAAACCCATGAAACCCATGAGATCATGACTTGAGCCGCAACCAAGAGTTGGAGGCTTAACCGACTGAACCACCCAGGCTCCCCACGCATTAAAATGGTTTCACACAAACACTGTTCCATTAATTGCTTTCCTCCATTTGCTGTGGCCCAACGTGGTGTCGTAAGATTTATCCACGTTGATGCAGGTAAATCTGTTCGTATACCGATTTGGCAGTGATTCGGCTCTAAGCATCTCGTCGTTTTCTTTGACTCATGATAATTTTGATTATTTTTTTGTTTCAAAGTCTTCTTTCGAGGTGCCTTTCTGTTATTTCTAATTTTGTTCTGCTGTGGTGAAATGTGGCTATCCATTCTTTGGTGTTTGCGGGTTACTTCTTTGGGACCTGCTACGTAGTCAGTTTTTATAAATCTTTCATGTGGACATGAAAAGAGTGTGTTTTTTCTCTTTGGAGCAGTCCTTTTCTTCAATGCCTGTTAGATCTAAGTGGATCATTGTGCTTTTCAAATCTGTATGTAACTGACACATCCATAGGGTTCTTTTTTTTTTTTTTTAACTCTCTGCCTTCATCACTGTGTAGATGAATCTCTTTTTACATCCCTCACTGTTATCGTGGGTAGATTCAAGAACTTTCCAAGCTCAGGGTGCCGGGGTGGCTCAGTCAGTTAAGCGTCCAACTTTGACTTAGGTCATGATCTCGTGGTTCATGGTTTTGAGCCCTTCGTCGGGGTCTGTGCTGACAGTGAGTATCCTGTGTGGGATTCTCTCTCTCTCTCTCTGTCTCTCTGTCTCTCTGCCTCTCTCTCTCACTCACACTTTCTCTCTCTCTGCTCAAAATATGTGAATAAACTTAAAAAATACTTAAAAAAAAGAGCTTTCCTTTATTTCTAATTCTACTCATTTTTGCTTACATATTTTGAGGCTTTGTTGTTTGGTGCATGCAGCTTCTGGGTTTTCCCATTTTCACGGTGACTTATTCCTTTTTATCATTCAGCATTGCCCATCTTTATTCCCAGTAATGAATTTTGTCTTAAAATCAACTTTTTCCTGATACTAAAATTGCTCCTTCAGCTTTCTTTTTGTTAGTGGTTGAACTGCTTTCTTGGTTTATCACGTGTATCTTTTTTACTTATTTTATTTTAAAAGATTTTTTTTTTAAACGTTTATTTCTGAGACAGAGAGAGATAGAGCATGAACAGGGGAGGGTCAGAGAGAGGGAGACACAGAATCCGAAACAGGCTCCAGGCTCTGAGCTGTCAGCACAGAGCCCGACGCGAAGCTTGAACTCATGGACCGCGAGATCGTGACCTGAGCCGAAGTCGGCCGCCCAACCAACTGAGCCACCCAGGCGCCCCTTAAAAGATTTTTAAGAGAAAGAGAGAGAGTGCACACGTGCACACAAGCAGGAGGGCGGGGCGGGGCGCGGACAGAAGATCTGAGACAGGCTCCGTGCTGACAGCAGAGAGCCTGACGCAGGGCTTGAACTCGAGAATTGAGAAATCATGACCTGAACTGCCGTCGGATGCTCAACTGACTGAGCCACCCAGGTGCCCCTGGAAGGTAATACATTCTCATTGAAGTTAGTTTGGGCTCCAAAGTTACGATTATGCCTCGCCTGGCGAGGCAGACAGTTAGGCCCTAGCTCTGTCTTCTTCCCACACAGCCCCAGGCCTGGACTTTACCCTCTCCTCCCATCTGCCATGTGATTGCTGCCCCCACACCCCCTCGTTCCGATCTGCTTTAAAATTCTCCCCACATTGATCAGTGTTATCATAGTTTCAATTGTTCAATGTTTATCTGGATCTCTGAACTGCTGATTTTCTTTGTTTACTGTTGGTCCTTGAATTTGATTTTTTTTTTTTTCCTTCTTGGCTTAATTTCCTTGTTACTACAGACATGCTTTGGTAGTTCTTTAATGAACGATCTGTGAGTAGTAAAATCTTTCAGTCTTTACCTCCACATATCTTCCATGTACCCTCCCTCTTGAATGATCATTTTGTCTGACACAATTTTAGGTTACCGGTTCGGGTCCTTCAGCTCTTTGAATGTTTTATTTTGTTGCCTTGTGGCATCTGTTGTTGATGACAAGAAACTTGCACCCTTCACACTGGTTCCTTTGTAGACAGTCTCTTTTCTGTCCTCTGGCCACTTAAAAATTTTTTTTTAAATGTTTATTTATTTTTGAGAGAGAGAGAGAGCGAGCAAGCATGAGCAGGGGAGGGGCAGAGAGAGAGGGAGACACAGACTCTGAGCTGGCAGCACAGACCCTGATGTGGGGCTCGAACCCACAAGCTGTGAGATCATGACCTGAGCCAAAGTTAGACACTTAACATACTGAACCACCCAGGTGCCCGAGTCTTCTGGACACTTTTAATGCCTGGTCTTTCATGTTTCATCACGATAGGGCCAGATGGGGCTTTCGTTATATTTATTTTGCTTAGGACTTCTTTTATTTTTGTATTTTTATTCTGCAGTCACAATTCTTTCTTCTAATCTGGTTATGATTTCTTCCTAAGTATCTCTTTTGAATATTTTTTTGTCACCCATTTTCACTACTCCCTCATCATGGAAACCCTAATAGGTTTGGACTTCACTTTCTAGCCTCCATGCCCTTAACATATGTCTCTCCCTCTCCTTAACTTCTTTCTTTCTAGGTAGCTCACTGATGGTTCTCATCATTTGTGAATAATTAATTTTTACAATTGTGTACTAAGTTTTTTTATTTCTGTAAGTGTCTTCAGTTATTTCCATTGTGACTCCGTTATTTCAACTGTATTGTCTTCGGTTATTATTTCTCTGCCTGTTACTGGTTTATACTGTGCTGTTTTTCATTATGGGTTTAGTTACTTTTTGAAAAAGTCACTTTAAGCTTATTTTATGAATTCTTTTGGTTTGCTTTTTTTGAAGAATTTATTTTTAAGTAATCTCTATACCCAACATGGGGCTCAAACCCACACTCCCAAGATCAAGAGTCACCTGTTCCCACTGACTGAGCCAGCCAGGCGCCCCTGATTTGATCTTATATCCAAAGAAGAAGCTAACCCTTCTTTTTGCAATGATCACATCTGCTAAAATGTACTCAATTTAGTTTCTTCTTTGTGTTCTTTGTAGTCTTTGCCTGTGATCTCATCTTCAGTGGGGCTTAACTCTTCTGGGTAAATACACTGTAATCTAAAATGTGAAAGGGTCGCTACAAAGTAGGTTTTCTGTTTGTTTCTGTCAGAGCCCTAGGGATTTTAATGGTTATAGGTCAGTGTATCTATCTATCTATCTATCTATCTATCTATCTATCTATCTATCTACATCTATCTGTCATCTATGCATCATCTATGTTGTTGTGTGCTGTACCATTAACGGAAATGCGTTCTCCCAGTTTCTTTTTGTTTCTGCATGTGGCCTTAGGCACACAGCAAACTTCCTTCCTAAGGTGGGTTCCAGTTTTGGCTCTAATGTTTCCTCTGGGCCGTAGATGTGTCCTTGGTTCCTGCTTGGGCATAAGAACCCCACCCAGAGTCCTTAAGATCTATATTTGTGACCCAGGCTCCCATGGGTTCCTGGGACTTCAGCTAGCACTTACCCACTCTTGCTGTCTTTGAGTCTGTCTTTGATTCTAGATCTTGAGGATTTCTTTTTCTTTTGACCAGCACGTAAATTCTTTTTCTGGGTGATGGGGGTCGGTGGTTCTTTTCGGTAGCTTTTTAGCGTGTGTGTAACGGGTGTAGGGCCTGTCTCAGGGGAGGCTGCCATGTGGTGGCCTAGGGTTGCTTTTCAGGCAGAATATTTAAGGGACATTCAGTAAGAGAAATCATTTTTTAAAAACTTGTTAGATGACAATGCATACTGTACCAGTGAGAGATGATTTTCTTTATCTAATTTTCTGTTACTGGTGTTGAAAGCGTCAGGATAGTATAGACAGTTTTTTGACTGTTTAAAAAGTGGACAGAAGTGGGGAGGAAGACAATAAAAATCTTATCATTCATTAGGTGGGAAAAGCTGAGGATTTAGTAAAGATTAAACTTCCAACTATGTGCAAAAGGAAGCTGGAAGGGAGGACAGATGGAGAAAATGATTTAATCTAATAACCACTGGACATTTATTATTATTATTATTATTATTATTATTATTGTTGTTGTAAGAACACTTAACATGAGATCTAGTCTCTTAAAATTTTTTCAGTGTACCGTGGAGTATTGTTAACTGTAGGGAAGATCGTTTTAAGGGGAATTAAAACAGAATCTTGAATGGGAATTGGGGGAGAAGAGGTAAGATCTTCTGTGATAAGTATACTCTTCAGTCACATTTCAGACTCCGCATAAGAGAGCAAAGGGATTGTGACCCTCGTCGTCACATGAGGCTAATAGAAATTGCACGCGAGTTTTAACTTTGCTCCTGTTCAAGCTTACCTTATCAGACGAGGGTCTCTTGAATGTGTTCTGGACTGTTCTTCAGGACCCTGCATGGACATGAAGGTTGGATTAGCACTTAGGTAGGATGCAGTGAATAATACTCATGATGCATAAACTATAAAAATGCTAAAAGAGCTAACGTGTATTTGAATATTTTTGGAAAGACACATTCCAGTGGCTGTAGAGAGAAATGTGTATGCTTCCAAAGAGAATTTTTAATTTTTGTCTTTTGATCTCCTGCTTGTTATAGTAATATATATTTACTCAGAACTTCTTTCTCTTTTAAACTTTATTTATTTATTTTGAGGGAGAGCAAGAGAGAGAGAGAGAGAGAGAGAGAGAGAGAGAGAGAGAGAAAGCAAGCATGAGCAGGGGAGGGGCAGAGAGAGAGGGAGAGAGAGAAGCCCAAGCAGGCTCCACATTGTCAGCACAGAGCCTGATGCGGGGCTCACGTTCACAAACCGTGAGATCGTAACCCGAGCTAAATCAAGAGTCAGATGCTTAACCCACTGAGCCACCCCGGCACCCTGCTAGAGGCTTTTGTGTCTTTCTCTGCATGCATTTTTGTCGAAGGATTTGATCTGGACCGGTTTCAGATCTCCTCCTATGGCACAGAGACCCTCACAAAGAAAAATTCTTTAGGAGAACAGTAATGTGGGGTGAAAGGTACCATTTTGGAGCTGGTTCCATGTGATGTCATTGAGCGTTCACCGTGCCTGCGCACACAGGATTGTGCCCTGCTTTGGCTTCTGCCTGAAATACGTCACCTGCCCCGATGGCAAGGTTGTACGCTCATCCCAGCCACCGCCACGGCCACGGCTAGGTGAACCTGTTCTCAGTAGAGGCAGACCGCACCTCAGCAGCTTTTTGATGTGGTGTATCTTTCAGTTCTCAGCAGGAAATGCACACCAAGTGGAGTCCTGTGCTTTTGAGGACTTTTCACCAGATCTTAGAGTTCCAGAAGTAAAAAGCCTCCTGTGTTTCATTCAGGAAGCTTCCAGCTGCTTAAAGGAGTTGAACGTTAAGCGTCAGACTCTGTTAGGTGTTCAGAGGTATTCTTCGAAAGGGCTTGAGAGAAAGAGAATTAAAAATCACAAAGCCCGCACGTGAATGTGTGACGCGGCGTGACTTTCACTGTGTTTCACCCTCTGCGGCTGTTTACTGGATGTGGAAGGAAGCGCCGGTAACACTAAGGGTGGACTTAATTACTATAAATACATCAGCTTCCGCTTTGCCAGTCCGCGCCACCTTTCCCCTCATTTAAATCAATATTTAGCAGAAAACATTTGATTTTCCAGTATCTTATGTTTGCACAGCTGTTTTGGTTTCTTTTTAAAAAGTTCCTTCCCATCTGCAAGGGAAGTGTCAAAAGTTAAAAACCTACATTGAGTCAAGAAGTACGAGGTTTATGCCAAGTGCGGAGAACAGGATGAAAGGCATCCAGGAAGACCACTCAAGTGGCTCAGGGGTCCTTCAGAGCCTTCACAAGTTCCAAACGTGCTGCACAAAACAACTTCCTTTTTACAAAGTGCTTGTTAAGCTTTGACTTTGCGTGCATTTTGATTCCTTTATGTCTTTGAATTTATTTTAGACTTGCTTCTGTTACGACTCTAGAAGCGAACTGTAATCCTCCCTCCTTTAAGTGGCGACAGGGTGCTTGCACACGGCAACGTGAAGATAATGTTCACGGTGAAGTGCTCATGCAGCGTGGCCAGGGAATGAGAATGCAGGAGTTAAGTAATCCAGTAATGACAACGAGGGAGATTCCTCTTTTATGGGAATAGTGGTTAGTTGTGATTCCAGTCCCCACCCTGTATCTGTCCTGACTTCTCTGGTCAGCCTTTAGTAATTAAAACCCAAATTATCTATCTGTCTATCTATCTACTTATCTATCTATCTATCTATCTATCATCTATCAATCACCTGTCTATTATCTATTCATCTATCATCTATCTATCCATCCATCCGTCATCTATCCATCTATTTATCTATCTATCCAGCTATCATCTATCAATCAGTCTCTCATCTCTCATCTATCAGTCTATCTGTCAATCTATCATCTGTCAATCTATCATCTATCTATCTATCTATCATCTATCATCTATCAGTCAATCACTTGTATATCTATCATCTATCCATCTATATACCATCCATTGGTCATCTGTTTATCTATCTATTCATCTATCATCTATCAATCAATTATCTATCTATCTATCTATCATCTATCAATCATCTATTATCTATTCATCCATCTGTCATCTATCCATCTATCTATCCATCTATCATCTATTAATCTGTCTCTCATCTCTCATCTATCTATCTATCTATCTATCTATCTATCTATCTATCATCTATTATCTGTCAATCAATCACCTGTATATCTATCATCTATCCATCTATCTACCATCCATCGGTCATCTATTTATCTATCTATCCATCTATTATCTATCAGTCTATTATCTATCTATCTATCATCTATCTATCATCTATCTATCATCTATAAATCCCCTGTCTATCTATTGTCTATTCATCTGTCATCTATCTATCTATCTATCTATCCATCCATCCATCATCTATCCATCTACCTGGTTATCTATCCATCTGTCATCTATCAATCAGTCTCTCATCTATTATCTATCTATCTATCTACCTACCTACCTATCTATCCATTTATCCATCATCTGTCAATCTATCATCTATCAATCATCTATCTGTCATTTATCTATATATCATCTATCTTATCTATCATCTATCATCATCATCTATCTGTCATACTATTCTCTCTCTCTCTATATATATATGTATATATATATACGTGTGTGTGTGTGTGTGTGTGTGTGTGTGTATCTGTTAAAAGTCATGACACTGGGTTGCTTCACAAGTTAGCTTAGACCATTGTCCTTGTCCCTTAAGAGCTCTCCATTGATTTTCTTTAGGTTTTCCAAAGCTGTAGCCATTTATAGACCATGATACTTCCACAGTTGAGCCTCCAGTTAGGATTCCCATTACTGGTGCTCCTTGAACATTGGGTTGGGTTCTTGCCTGGTACGGTGGTGGTGTTTTGGGCTCTGACATCTGAATTGGTGGGAGTGGGGGGTGAGGGTCCTCCTGACCAATCCTGGAATCTGGTGGTTTTCTGAATCATATCACATCTGTCAGTCCCAACAATAAAAGCTGGTGAACCCTATGTCCAGTGGGTAAGGTGATGGTCTGGCGGGCACTTGCTCCTCTGTAAACTCAATCACAATAACCAGGGAGGGAAAAACAAAACAAAACAAAGCACAAATTGTGACAATTATGGAAATCTTGAAGCCAAGGATTCCCAAGTGGGGTTAGACACATGGGTAGATTGGAATCCCAGGCCTGCCATTCCTTTGCAGTGAGCTGTATCAGAGTTTAGAAATTGCCAGAAGTCTCAAATTGATAGTCTTGTTGGCTCAGCTCTAGAGGACGTTCTATATTAGTGGTTGTCCTAAATAAATAAATAAATAAATAAATAAATAAATAAATAAATCAGAACAAGCAAAAACCTCTTGGTATATTTCAGCCATAAATATCCTTTAATTGTTTAATTCTACCCTTTTTTTTTTGTAATGTTTATTTTGGGAATGAGAGAGAGAGAGAGAGAGAGGGATCAGGGGAGGGGCAGAGAGAGAGGGAGACACAGAATCCGAAGCAGGCTCCAGGCTTGAAGCTGTGAGCACAGAGCCCGACACGGGGCTGGAACCCACGAACCATGAGGTCATGACCTGAGCCGAAGTCGAACGCTTAACCAACTGAGCCACCCAGGCGCCCCTAATCCTACTTTCACCTGGTTCTATGATTTTACCCCGTTTCAGATTTCGGTTTATTGCATTTCTTGGGCAGATACGAGGGGCTCCCACTACCTGCCCTTCACTCATCTTGGGAGGAGGCGGGGGGTGACCGACGCCGTCTTGCAGGCCCGGCAGGAGAAGGGAAGCCACATAGGATGAGGTCTCCCCTGTGTCCCTTCATTGCATGTTGAGGGGGCTGCCTCTTGTGGCGCGGGTGGGGACCCTGTGACACCACACCGGAGCCGTTCTGAGTTCTGTCCTTCAGGGGACATCTTCCATCTCAACCGCCCTACCCTGAGAGAAAATGAGAACCCAGCTGTGAATTTCAAATTTCTATGTCGCTGGACATTTCTTCCAGCCACTGGCCTGTAGGAAAGTACTTCTGACTCTGAGGTTGTCAGGACTTGATGGCCAGCCACTCTCCCTGCCAGGAGTTCTTACTAATCACCTTTGCAGTCCCCGTATCTCTGTGCCAGAGGCAGGGCGGGGTGGGTTTGGTGCCAGCCTGGGTCACTGGCTGCTCTAGACCGTTCTGTCTCCTGGTGCCTATCCTTCTGGCACTTCTCACTCTTGTGGATGGATGACCCGGCTCTGTCCTTGACGTTGGGCCCACTGCTCACTGATGTGGCCTTTTCTTGCTTCCCCATCTCTTGCTAGAGACCAGGGGCGTTGTTGCTAACTCTTGGCCTGACGGCTCCCGACGCCTGTCTGTTTCCACCCGGCTTCATTATGGGTTTTCCTCGCACGGCCAGCCCTCTACCACGCATGCGAGAAACCAGCGTCTCTTTTGGTTGAATGAGCTGACCCCAGCCGGGTGTAACGCAGCACGCCGTTTTGTGTCCCACGCTCGCCGCTCAGGTCTGAGACACTTTTCCACCCCGGACCCAAGTCTTGTCAGGTGCCAGACTTTGCCCATCACGCTTCCGGATATACTAATTAACAGTCCAGTTTGCAAGTATTGAGAAGTTCAGACACATCTGCCGAAACTACCACTGTCCAGCCCACGTAAAGGTCCTCTGCATTCTGAGCTTGTCTCAGAACCGGAGGGTCCCCGCGACGGGCTCCCTGGCTCCTGGGAATGTTCCACTTCTTCCTCCGCTCCCTCTCCTACCCCTCCTTCCCCGCTGTCCTTTGCCTCTGGCCCCCCAGGGCTGGGGCAGGAAGAGAGGGGACAGTACAGAGCTGTTGAAAGACTTACTGCACTTGTGATCCAAGCAGTGGCTCTTGCGGGTGGTGTCGGTGGGGACCTCGGGGCTCCTGTAGGGATGTCCCACGATGGCTGTCTGTGCCCCCCATGTTGATCTCCTTGTGCCACCCTGTCCCCGGCTTCCTCGCCCCTGGTACACGTCCAGCCTCTTGCTGTCAAGGACCACTTGCCCTCTGAAGCCCAGCAACCTTCCATGTGGCACGAGAGGACACTCAGGCCATCTGGCGTCGCCGTGGAAGGCAGCTCAGCGCACTCCCACCAGATCCCTTTCTACTTACCTGCTCTCTGGGGGCTCCAGGCCACCTCTCCGAGAGCTTCCTCCTACCCTGGGGTCGGTCACCTGTGCCCTGGCAGCTTAGAACCTTGAATGGTTCTTCCAAAGCCTCCCTCCCTGGCTGGAGCTCAGCGTGTGTCTGTGCTCGTGCATTTGCCCATCCAGGTCCCCGTCCCCTGCCCCCTGCTGCACGGCCTCTGACAATGCTCTCTCTGAAGAAGGGCCACTCTCTGATCCTTTCCACGGGCCCCTTCGTGTCCCCTTCGAGTGTCGCACATGGGGCCGTGAGAGCCACATGCCCTTTTCTTCCCAGCACCTCCTGTTGGTAGATGGATCGGTGGGGGGAGCACTTACACCACACGGACATTGGCAAACCTTACAAATTAGCCCCCACCCTGCCATGAGTCCCGATTTTAGGGAGGCCCCCCCATGCATAGGAGAGCATCAGGCTCCCATCCTTGTGGTGCCTGAAGGTTGTGGGTTCCCCTGATGTCAGAGGTCGCTGTAACTTCATCGGGGGCCCCTGATGACCCTGGTCTGCTGAGATTGACCCCAACACTGTGGGCGTCCAGTGCTGTCCATTTTTATCCATTATTTCACACTTACTAATGATGTCTAGATTCTCTCCAACTCCAAATTGTGTGATTTTATCATTCTGGGTTTTACCTTGCAGTTGTAGGCATTTCTTCTATACCTACACAGTTCACCCCGTTGGCATAGACCCCACAGGTCCCCCCTGACAATGGAAGATCTGTTCTCTCCAAGGCTGCGAGTCGCTGGGAAGATGCCCCTGCTGTCAGGCCTCTTTGCTACCAGCTGGTGATGTCACCCTGTCCAGGGCCATGCCTCTTTCCGGGGGCAGCCCATGACTAATCAACATCAGGGTAACAGCTCTGTGCGGAAGCAGGTGTAACGGGACAGATACAGATGTGTGTAGGCAGATAGCTATCTGTAACTATATCTCTGAATCTCTATTTTAATGAAATTTATCTTGAAGAATTGGCCCACGCGACCGTGGGGCTGGCAGGTCTGGAATCTATAGGATGGGCCAAGAGGCTGAGTACTCGAGCAAGAGATACTATTCCAGTCTTGATTCTGACATTTGTCGGGCAGGCTCGCAAACTGGACACCCAGACTTTTACGTTACCGCTCAGGGATAAGAGTCCTTCTTTCCTGAGAAACCTCGATCTCTTCTCTTAAGGCCTTCCAGTGATTAGCTGAGGCCCACCAATATCCAGGAGACAGCCTGCTTTACTTCGAAGTCAGTTAATTGTAGACGAGAACCACATCCGCAACACCTAGACTAGTGTCTGGATACCATAGCCTCCCATGGATTTACACCCACGGTGGTGGTTAAAGGCCTGGCCCCTTGACCTTGACTCCCAGCTCTGAAGGGTCAGCCCAGCTCCAGAGGGCCCCACTGGGTCATCTGAGGCCTTTGCTGGGGCCGGATCACAGTCCTGCTTCCTCCGTCTGCATCTATGGGTGTTGACCCCAAGAGCACGGCCGGTTGAACTTTGCATGCTTATCTCCAGCTCGTCAAATATCTCCAGCTTTGTCCATCCCACAAAACCAGTTAATTGGGAAAGTCAGGACACAGCAGTGGGCTGTCATTTCCTGCCCTGCCTTTACTCTGTGGGTGTGTAATTCACCCTCACTGTAACTCACACTCACCTTTATTTATTTATTTATTTATTTATTTATTTATTTATTTATTTATTTTTTTCAACGTTTATTTATTTTTGGGACAGAGAGAGACAGAGCATGAACGGGGGAGGGGCAGAGAGAGAGGGAGACACAGAACCGGAAGCAGGCTCCAGGCTCCGAGCCATCAGCCCAGAGCCCGACGCGGGGCTCGAACTCACGGACCGCGAGATCGTGACCTGGCTGAAGTCGGACGCTTAACCGACTGCGCCACCCAGGCGCCCCACTCACACTCACCTTTAAATGACCTTCTAATAGCAAGAAATATGACTCCAGTGGACCAGGTGTCCCCCAAAACTTATTGTAAGTTCTTCTCCATAAGCCATTAAGCAGCTGATTAAATAGTTAACGTTTACCGTATTTGCTATATTCTGAGAGAGTGAGAGAGAGAGGGGTACAGAGGATCTGAAGCGGGTTCTGCACCGACAGTCGTGGGCCTGGTGTGGGGCTTGAACTCACGAATGCGAGATCACGACCTGAGTCGAAGTCGGACTGTCAGCCTGCTCAACTGACTCAGCCACCCAGGTTCCCCTCAGCCGTTTAAATAGCTAATTTAGCACTTAAAAACAGACTTCCAGGGGCGCCTGGGTGGCGCAGTCGGTTAAGCGTCCGACTTCATCCAGGTCACGATCTCGCGGTCCGTGAGTTCGAGCCCCGTGTCGGGCTCTGGGCTGATGGCTCAGAGCCTGGAGCCTGTTTCCGATTCTGAGTCTCCCTCTCTCTCTGCCCCTTGCCCGTTCGTGCTCTGTCTCTCTCTGTCCCAAAAATAAATAAACGTTGAAAAAAAATAATAATTAAAAACAGACTTCCAATGTAGACTGCTTTGTATCTGTTTTATAGATGTGCAAACGGAGGCACAGAGAAGTTAAGCAACTTTCCCAGGGTCACACAGCTTGTTCTCTCACTCATGATACTATAAATGTGAGGCAGGAGTAGATGGAAGAGAGCGATGGGTTGTGCTGGGTACACGCGTCCTTCTCAGCACCGAGGGTGGCTGCAGTCTGTTTTCTGGGCAGGGCGCCCCATGTGGATTTAGAGGGGTGAATTGGAGTGCTCTGAGGGTCTCGTTCTCTACTTCAGAGGGAGGTCCTCCAGAGCAAGTAGCAGACTGGAGGTCGCAGGAAGGAACAAGAAGACGATGCCATTAGAGCACCTAAGCTGCCCTCCCAGATCCCATAATTGGTTTCCGCTCAGATCGCCTCTGGAAGGATCTCGAGTCCTTCTGTTTTAGGAGACCGCCTTTTGTTTTTCGTAGTTGCAGGCTGACATTATGGGATGGAGGATGGATGGTGTGATTTCTGGGTCTGCCTGGGGTTTGTCTACACCACGTCTGAAACACCAGCGTGGGGAACACCAGCTGGGAGGGTACTTGAGATCACATTCTGGAGCTTTCTGGAAGGCCATTTTTGGCCGGCTGACATTTTGGGGGGGTTAATCCAGAAAATTGATTCCTGAAACTTGGCGTTTTTGAGATGCCTAGTAAACTAGGGGGTTCTTGGGAGAAAGTAGGAGGCATTAAAGCAAAGATTAGCCCGCATGTACCCACTCGTGCGGATTTGGGCTTTGGGACAGAAGAATTCGTTCTATCGAGCGATCAATCCAACTGTGATGCTGCTTAGCTCTTTCTTTAGGGAAGCCTTTCCACTTTTCCTGGGTTTTAACTGTGAAAGAGGATTGTGGAGATTGAGATTGAGAGAGGGCCTCAGAAAGGTGCCAGGAGGCCGGACTCTGGTTTGTCTTCTCTGCTGTTGAACCAGGG
Source organism: Lynx canadensis (assembly GCF_007474595.2). Taxonomy (NCBI): domain Eukaryota; kingdom Metazoa; phylum Chordata; class Mammalia; order Carnivora; family Felidae; genus Lynx; species Lynx canadensis. The sequence goes on along the minus strand of NC_044311.2, from coordinate 152,001,815 downwards.
TGTGACTTTTCCTCGACTCAGGAGACCGCATCATTCGCAGGAAAATAGAGGCTGAATCCCGAGTTTGAGGCTCTGCTTGTCCGCTTACCAGCTCTGTGGTCTTTGTAAGCCCAAGTTGCCTTACCAGGAGAATTGAGGATAGCAATAATCACCTTCCAGGCTCTCTCAATCAGTGGGCCCGACGAGTAATGCCCCGACAGGCCCTGCGGTTTGGACTGACGAACGAGGCCATTACTGTCCTGCAGAGAAATAGGGGTAGCCTTGCTGTGTTCAGGGGCTCACGATGCATTTGTTTTTCACACCCAGACTGAGCTGTTCTATCTACTCTGAGATGAGAAGAGAGAACCCCCCTCCCCTCCACCCCCCGTTCTTTAGAGAGGGCCGGCCTTGAACATCTGGTCTTGGGATTGCAAACCCTGCTCAGATTCCAGAAGGTCAGGCCGGCACAGGAAAGTTCTGGTAGCTAGCTCCTTTCCCAGCCAGAGAAAAAGCAACTGTTGAGTGAAGTCTGTTAATGGCACCTTGTGAATTGCTGCACATCGGAAACTCAGAGAAATTTCAGGTGAGAAGAGAGTGTCCTAAAAACGGGGCGCTGGTTAAACAGGCAGGTGTGAGGGAGACCAGAGAGGGTCTTACCCGCCCCCTGGAAGCTGTCACTGTCACCTGTGTAGTGTGGCCTGTCTCGGCAGCAGTCTCTACCACGTTTCTGCTCTGAGGTGGCCCCGCAGAGGCCGGAGTCCTAGTCTCAGTCCCGGTCCCCAGAGTCACGGGGGATGAAACTTCCCATTCTTGGGGCTGAAACAGAGCTCCCCGTCTTGTCCATCCTCCTCCCCCCCCCCCCCCCCCCCCCCCCTGTGCCCAGCTGGCCACCAGGTTCTGCATTCCTGGCTCCTGCATTCCTTGGCTGCCCTGGCCTCCCTCCCTGGCTGGGCCTCGGCAGCTGCTTGGTCCCGGTCTCCCCCTCCCTGCAGTCAATGCCTGGTGAATCCTCCCGGAAGCCTCTTCGGAAACTCGGTGCCCCAGATGCTCCGGGATCTCCAGCTGGGATTTTCAGAATAAGGGTCAGGCTTCTTAGCCTGTACCTCTGGGCCCTCCCGGGGGTATGTGTCCAGCCCTCTGTGATCTACACGGGCCTGATCATCCAGCTCATGGGCCCCCCCCATCCCACGTCGGGCCCTCCTGCTTCACCACTTTTCTAGAACATCTGCCGGAGAGACCACCCACCTCTCTCCACACCCCCTGTTGGAGGCTGTTGTCCTGGGCAGAGATGGTAAAGACACTGTTAAGCTGTTGACAGAGGGCTTTTCCCATAGTGCCTCATTTTATCCTCGCAGGAAATGTGACTGCACCACCGGATGCCCTTACAGACGAGGGCTATAAGGGTTGCCTAGTCCTCCGCCCTGGATTCCTCTCCGCTCTGAGGTCTGTAGGATTTCTGTTGTTAGGATCGCATTTAGATCCTGCCACACCAAGCTGCAGCTGCATTTTCGTCTCCCCTGACCTATCCCCATGCTTCTTCCTGGAGCTGCTACATTGTCCCTTCTTCCGTGACATAAAACCTCGGTCCAGGTCCACAAGCTTACTGTCTTGCAAAGCACGTCAGCTGTCCGGAGGTAAGAGACGCACTGTGGACCCTTTTCCTCCTGCAAAACCCCAGGACAAGCTCTTTGCACGGACCGATCAGTTAATTCCCACCGAACGACTCGTTAATGATAGAGCTCGTGGAAAATTCTATATGGATGGAATGCATAGCTGGAAATCGAGAAGGGCATTTTAGAAACCTCACGTCAGTGAAGGGCATTCATGGCGAGGCTCATGACTTCTATTTAAAATACGTGGGAGGGTTAAAACTTTTTTGCTTCCAAACTGTGTCCAGTACAAATAAGGTGATCTTTATGTGATGCTCTTAAACCCGTCAGAAGTCAGTGGAGATGGAAAAGCTGGTTTCAGAGCTCCTGCTGGTGAGATACCAATCATCAGAGTGCCAAAGTGTTTGAGCAAAGCTGGTGGGCACAGAGTTACTTTCATAGTGAGTTCAAGGCTCTTTGAAATTCTTCACCCTTTAAGGGTACAAGGTAACCTTTCCCTGTTGGTATTCTGTAAGTATTTGGCCATTTTTTGTTTGTTTGTTTTAATTTTTTTTAAACATTTATTTATTTTGAGAGACAGAGAGAGACAGAGAATGAGCAGGGGTGGGGCAGAGAGAGAGGGAGACACAGAATCCGAAGCAGGCTCCAGGCTCTGAGCTGTCAGCACAGAGCCCGACGCGGGGCTCGAACCCACAACCTGTGAGATCATGACCTGAGCCAAAAAGTTGGATGCCTAACTGGCTGAGTCAACCTAGGCGCCCCCTGTTTTGTTTTGTTTTGTTTTTAACAGAGCAGTAATGGCAGATGATGTTGAGAAGTATCTACATTATTAGTCTCAGTATTTTTTTTTCTTCTTTTTTCTTTCTGCCTTTATGCTAGTTGACTTTTCTTAGGAAAGTTTCTACCCTCTTTCTATCTGCCTCTTCCTACTCGATACAAAATAAAAACATCAGGGTGATGCTGACAGGCAGAGTTTCACCGAAAAATGATCTGTGTTATCCTTTGCGGCCCTGCCCCTGTTAACGTTCATTGTTGTCTTTTCTGTTCTATTATGGGTTATCTTGCCATTCAGGAACTTTGCCTCTTTTGTCCATAATATTGAGATGTTAATACAATATCGATTCAGTTAACTGGCAATTAGTGGTTTTCACACCCAACCTCCAAAACAATTGTATGTTATTAACAGCATTTCGATTGTTTTTCCTGCCCAGTGTTGTTAATTTAAAAATATGAAACAGACCTCATCGTTTGCAAAGATGGCATCCATGCGATCGCCGTCCTTAAGATTTGACCTGGTGATTACATCAAGACAAAATTCCTTGATGAAGGTCAGGCTCGTTTCTAAAACAGACTTTGGGATTCTGTTCCCCAAGGACATATTTTGTTAGATGAACTTTCTTAGCAATACATAATGTTCCTTTAACCCGTGGCCTGCTTGTCCCTTGTCTGCTGTATGAAATGACTAAATATTTATGTTTTTCCAGTTGAACTTAGGAAAAAAAAAAAAAAAAACAACCCTCTGGTAAATGTGTTTCCCTTAACAGAAGGCTCAGTGTAGACGGGGAGAGAAGTGGTATTTATAGTATTTTCTCTTTCTTGATGTCACCCGCCTTTCAAATGCAGCCTGTTTTCCTTCCAATGTCTCATTTTTACCGGGACCTTGAGGCAGATCACGGTCCCCAGACCGAGGGGCCGTAGAGCTGTTTTGCTGCTGTGTGTTTTGTTTTGGTGGCAACTGTCAGCCACGCCTTCCCCTCCGAGATCAGCTTGATGCTTTCGTGTGGGAATGGCAAGGCTAAAAAGGGATGAAGGGACCTTCCTTCAAGAGCGACGTGGTTTCGTAAGGGTCCGTGTGTCTGGGCGCGTTGAAGTGTATATCCATTTCGTTGTCCCCACGAAGGAAGAATGGGGAGGAGGCACCGTGGATGGAGTTTGATTTAGTGTCTTCAGGGGGAAAAGATTGAGCCCAGAGCCCAACATGAAACGGAACCGAGCAGTAGGCAAGCCAGACCCGACCGAGCTGATGAAGAAGCGCGCGGTCACGGCCGGCGTGCGGCTCAGACGTGATTCATGGGAGACCCTTGCCCTTTTGTCCCCCCGGCAGAGCTGCTGGTTTAGTTTGGCAACATTTCTTTATGACGCAGGGCAACAGGAGTCCCTTCAGGAGATCCTATAGGATTCCAAGAACTGCCTCACTGAGTTCTAAGTGCGAGCAGAAGACACAGGCCAGTGATTCACCAGTGGAGACATACACAGGCGCATACACTAACGACATCAGACCGAAGGAAGCATACGTTTTGAGCTACTAACCAGCTGCAGGAAGCAGGAGAGCTTCTAGGGAGACCCGGACCGCTCATATTTTCTCGTTTTTGAACTCCCGTCTCCCTAGGGTTTGTCCTTCCCAGCAGTGACTCATCGCAGGGACTCAGGCGGGTCTCTGGGCGGGTCTTCCCAGATTTCCTGTGCCATCGCCCTCCCTTCCTTGCCAGTTACTTCCGGCTCCTTGTCTCGTGGCTTCTAGAGCACAGGTGTGCGGGGTTCAGCTCCTGCGGGCCGGCTACGGTGATCCTGTGCCTCTCTACCCAACTCTGCGTTTGGGGACAGCTGTTGGCTCCTTGCGGTTGGCCGTGATGGGAATGGTTACTCCACAGAAATTGCCAAACGCCTCATACCAGTTTTCCCTCGGAGAGCTGGTTGTCAAGCATCGAACGGCGCATCACTTCGTTTGCGGCTCACCACCTGCCAGGGCGGACCCCACCAACGTGCTGTTGCGTCTGGCCTCTCCTCTGGCTCTTCCAGAGTGGGCCATCCCTCGTTCCTCTCTCTCTCTCTCTCTCTCTCTCTGTCTCTGGAATCTCTGTGTCTGCTCCTCCACCGGTTCCCTCTATCCCACTTGTAAACACACCTTCCTTCCTCATCACCGACAAAGAACAGTGAACAAAGCGGGTTGTAAACCTCTTGAGGGCAAGACTTCGTGTGCCCTGCTGCATCCCCAGCTGCTAGCTGTTTCTGAAACAAGGAGGCACGTGACAAGTGTTGAGTGGCCGGGTGAACCGGTGCTTTTTCCTTGAGCTTCTCTCCCTTCCTCTCTCTTGGCTGCTCCACTCCTCTTACGCGTAGCCTGCAGTGGCTCACATATCCTCTCCACCATCCGCTGCCCAGACCATCCATGCAGAAACTGGCTTGCTCAGCCATCCTGTTGCAGTGCTGATAGAGGCCCCCAAGAGGTCCCGACTTGCCATATCCACTGTCCGTTCGCAGTACGTGTGGTCGGTGAATGAACTTCTCGTGCTTATCCATCCCTCTGCAGGTCCCGTACTGTGAACCATTTCTGTCTTACTGGACGTCCTTTCTTGGATTCCATGGTGTGGATCTTTTCTAGTTCTTCTAATTCTCTTCCTGCTGTTCCCTGTGTTCTTGGCAGTTTTGCTGTCTCCTTCAGGGTCTCAAATAGGTCAGGTGCTGCCCCCACTCGTATTCTGCAGCTGGGGGGGTCAAACAAGGCAGTGGGGAGTTGGTATTTGTTATTGCTTTCGTACAACTCTATCTCTCCCGCCCGACTCTGAACTCACGGGCAAAGCCCAGCCCTAGTTGCTGCTTAGCTCAGTAACTGGCACGTGTAGGGGACTCGGTCGGTTGCATGTTGGACGGATGAATGGCTAATGGATGAAGAACTGAATGAACGAATGAATGGATGGGTCTGAAGGGCAGGCTGAGTTTAGATCATGGAAGGAGGCAAATACCAGTGGAGCTTCTCGTGGATGATAGAGGCAGGTCGCCCGCATTTCTGAGCTCACGCTCTGAGTGGATGTAGAGATGTACAGATGTGGAGATGTGGGACGTAGAGAAAGACATTCTCCTTCTACCACGCCTCTCCCAAGTGCACTCACTCACTTTCGTGCCTTTGCTCACATCTCCTCCACCTTGCCCGCTCTCTGCCCCATTCCCACCTATCAAATACTAAGTGCCTGTCACATACTAACTCCCCCAAAGAGGCATCACCATTCCATGGCGCTGCATGCAGTTGTCTCCTCTCTTGTACCTCTCACGACTCTCTGCCCCCACCCCCATCCTGCATCCAATCGGTCATTTAACTACAAGTATTATCCCCCCATCAAACCCTGTGTTTATTGAGGGCATGTCCTCACCCCCAGTGCTGGATGCTTAATACATGTGCAGATTGCGATGGGCCACTTCCCTTAATGATCGTTGTTTGTTTTCTAAGTCCTAGGTCTAGTGTTCATGTAGAGAGATTTATGGGCTAATTTCCAGCAGATCGTTTTATTTTATTTTATTTTTAAGTGTTTATTTTTAAAAAATTTTTAATGTTTATTTTTGAGACAGAGAGAGAGAGCAGAGAGAGACGGAAACACAGAATCCGAAGCAGGCTCCAGGCTCCGAGCTGTCAGCCCAGAGCCGGACGTGGGGCTTGAACTCACGAGCTGTGAGATCATGACCTGAGCCGAAGTCAGACACTTAACCGACTAAGCCACCCAGGCGCCCCAAATGTTTATTTTTGAGAGCGAGAGAGAGAGAGAGAGAGAGAGAGAGAGAGAGAGAGAGCCTGCAAGTGGGGGAGGGGCAGGGAGAGAGAGGGAGACAGAGGCTCTGACAGCACAGAGCCCGAAGTAGGGCTGGATCCCACCAACAGTGACATCGTGACCCGAGCCGAAGTCAGACGCCCAACCTGAGCCACCCAGGCGCCGCAGATCACTTTATTGTAAAGTTACAACTGTGGAGCATATTCAGCACATCTGTTTGAGTTGGATACAGACGGCGAAAGCGACTCTATTGTTCGCAGCTACCAGAGCGAATAGGGTGTTTTCTGCCTTCAGGGTTGGTCCGTTCTGTTTTTCCCCACCCGGAGCAGAAGCCCAGAGGTTTCCTGCAGTTACTCCCAGACAGCCACAGCCTATCGGTTTGGTCCTCAGGTACCTGCCCTCGTGGACCTGAGATGGCTGCCACAGCCCCAAGTGTCACACAGAGAGGACAGTCCCCCCCTGCCTGGAGACTCTTCCCCGAAGCGCTCCAGCTCATTTCCCCGGTGTCGAGTGGCCCATCCCTAACCTGCCAGTGACAAGAAGAGGGGTGGCCCGGGGTCGGCTTTGCCCTTGAAGTGGGGGAGGGTCACTAGCCTTCCCGGCGCCTGGTGGGATGTGGGCGCCTTCTGCGAAGGGGGCGGGGCCGCACACGTGTGGCCGCCTCTGCGGCCTTCCGGGGGCTCTGAGCGAGCCAAGCGAGTTCGCCGTGACCGTGGAGGTGATGGCAGCCCCTCCGTCCCGGGCATCCTTCCGTCCGTCCCTCGTGGCGATGGAGCCTTCTCTCGAAAGGCTGCCGTTCGCCGCGTGTCCGGGCTGTTCCCTGTCGCGGAGGGCACGGAGCGCTGTCTGGACGTGGAGGTTGGCACCTTCCCGGGAGCCGGCCTCGCCGTGGAGCCTGCGCCGCGGCGGACACGAGGTGGCCAGGAGGGTCTGGGTGCGGGGAGCGGCTCCGCGTGCAGGGTGCTCGGGGAACCGGGAGGCCCCGCGGCGCTGAACAGAGCGGTGTCTTCGTCTGTCCGCCTGGCGCTGCCACGAGGCGACTTGCACCACCTGTCACCTGCGCCTCCCCTCCCTGACCTGCGCCACCTCTCTGTCACCCGCGGCACCTCTCCCTGACCCCCGACCCTCGCTGCCCCTCCCCGACCCGCGCAGCCTCTCCGTGACCCGCCTCGCCTCTCCCTGACCCGCGCCCCTCCGTGACCCGCCTCGCCTCTCCCTGACCCTCGCTGCCCTTCCCTGACCCGCCTCGCCCCTCCGTGACCCGCCTCGCCTCTCCCCGACCCTCGCTGCCCTTCCCTGACCCGCCTCGCCTCTCCTCGACCCTCTCCGCCCCTCCGTGACCCGCCTCGCCTCTCCCTGACCCTCGCCGCCCTTCCCTGACCCGCCTCGCCTCTCCTCGACCCTCTCCGCCCCTCCGTGACCCGCCTCGCCTCTCCCTGACCCTCGCCGCCCTTCCCTGACCCGCCTCGCCTCTCCTCGACCCTCTCCGCTCCTCCGTGACCCGCCTCACCTCTCCCTGACCCGCGTCTCTCCGTGACCCGCTTTGCCTCTCCCCGACCCTCGCCGCCCCTCCGTGACCCGCCTCGCCTCTCCCTGACCCGCGCCCCTCTGTGACCCGCCTCACTTCTCCCTGACCCGCGCCCCTCCCTGACCCGCCTCGCCTCTCCCCGACCCTCGACCCTCGCCGCCCCTCCCTGACCTGCCTCGCCTCTCCCCGACCCGCGCAGCCTCTCCGTGACCCGCCTCACCTCTCCCTGACCCGCGCAGCCTCTCCGTGACCCGCCTCACTTCTCCCTGACCCGCGCCCCTCCATGACCCGCTTCGCCTCTCCCCGACCCTCTCCGCCCCTCCCTGACCCGCGCAGCCTCTCCGTGACCCGCCTCACCTCTCCCTGACCCGCGCCCCTCCATGACCCGCCTCACCTCTCCCTGACCCGCGCCCCTCCCTGACCCGCCTCGCCTCTCCCCGACCCTCTCCGCCCCTCCGTGACCCGCCTCGCCTCTCCCTGACCCTCGCCGCCCCTCCCCGACCCGCGTCTCTCCGTGACCCGCCTCACTTCTCCCTGACCCGCGCCCCTCCCTGACCCGCCTCGCCTCTCCCCGACCCTCGCCGCCCCTCCCTGACCCGCCTCGCCTCTCCCTGACCCGCGCCGCCCCTCCGTGACCCGCTTCGCCTCTCCCCGACCCTCGCCGCCCCTCCGTGACCCGCCTCGCCTCTCCCTGACCCGCGCCCCTCTGTGACCCGCCTCACTTCTCCCTGACACAAGCCCTTCCGTGACCCGCCTCACCTCTCCCTGACACAAGCCCTTCCGTGACCCGCCTCACCTCTCCCTGACCCGCGCCCCTCCCTGACCCGCGCAGCCTCTCCGTGACCCGCCTCACCTCTCCCTGACCCTCGCCGCCCCTCCCTGACCCGCCTCACCTCTCCCTGACACAAGCCCCTCCATGACCCGCCTCACCTCTCCCTGACCCACGCCGCCCCTCTGTGACCCGCCTCACCTCTCCCTGACACAAGCCCCTCCGTGACCCGCCTCGCCTCTCCCTGACCCTCGCCGCCACTCCCCGACCCGCGCAGCCTCTCCGTGACCCGCCTCACCTCTCCCTGACCCTCGCTGCCCCTCCCTGACCCGTGCCACATCATTGTCACCTGTGCCACCTCTCCCTGACCCGCGCCGCCTCTCACAGTGCCCCCGTCTCTCATTCATGCCATCTGTTACCCACAGTACCGCTCTCGCACCCGCACCCCCGTCTCTCGCCCACAGCTTGCGGACGAGCAAACTGGGGTGCAGAGCGGCTCTGGCAGCTGCCGAGTGTCAGCACGAGCCTGGGACTCCCAGCCCGGGGCTCCCTCCCCCGCACCAAGGCTGCTCTGGCAAATGAACTTGCCCTTCAGATGCTCAGACGCGTTTGGCTCCACCCGTGTCCAGTGGGCACTCTCTAACGACCACATCCTTCTTCCTGTGACTGTGGAGACTTCGGAGCCACGCGGAATCCGAGGGTGGTGGGGACTGTAGTCCTTGGCCGTGGCGGGGCTGGGGGGGTGGGGGGGGCGGGCGGTGTCCTCATAGGGCCACGTGGTCCTCTGGTCTCTGCTTTCGGCGGGACCAGGGACTGTTGGGCAGGGTTAAGCAGTGTGCTCTTAAACCAGAGCTCTCAAATGGCTGCGTTTTTTGAGTTCTGGAGTCTGGTTTGCAGAATTTTCTGACTTTCTCGCTTTGACCGGGCCAGCTGTTAGCCTCACGCGGCTGGTAGCGTGCCTTTCTCTGGCAAAGCTTCTCTCCCCGGACTTCGTGACATTTTTTTGGATCCTTTGTGTCTTCTCAGCTGTGTTATGGATAATTTATGTTGTCAGATAAGTGCCCTCTGGATAAATGAAATATTAATAACGCCATAATGCTAATTTAAAAATACCCATTGCACATATTTAATAGAATCTTCTCTGGGCTTTACTCTTGTCTTTAAATCAGGTCCAGCAATATTCAGTCATAAATCAGGTTATTCCTTCGGCACGTAGAGGTTTTGGCACTGAAGGATGCTCGGAGATGACATAGGATAGTAAATCTCAGCCCATGCTTTTAAAAAACTCTTACTCCCTCTTCGGCAATTGGAAACTAAATACTACTCTGACCACTTGTCCGTGGAAAGCATTTAACCAAGCGCTAATCAATATTGCCTTTTGGATTTGGAGAAAAAGAAACTTGGGAACACCTTTGGTAACTCAGGGTCCGCGCGGCCACACAGAGCATGATCTAGTTCACCGTTCCCTTCCCCTTTCCCGCTGAGCACCGTGTCCCTGATCAAGGGAGGCCGGCACCAGGCCACCAAGGCCGGATGGGTACAAGTCGCACATCACTGTCAAGAAAACAGTTCGGAAATCCGTCGAGTAACATAAAAGGATTATTGCTTAGTTGGTTTTTTTTCTTTTTTTTTCCTGGTTATCGAAATGAATATTCTTTGTTCTGAAAATTAGGAACATACCCCAAAGAAGATCACCGAGAAAATAAGACTCCCTCGTGTTGGAACCTCAAAGCCGCTTCTGTGAGCGACTCCGTACCCTTCCTTAGAGCCGCCCCCTTCCCTTTCCGCCTTCCCTTTTGTCTTTCATCCGGCTCGTGTTGGTCTTTTTACAATATTGGAATCACATTACGCATGTGGTTTTGGATTCTAATATTTTCCCGAGAATTTACATTTTCCCATATCACAGCAGACACTTTGTGGGGACTGGGGCAGCCGGACGAACTGTCCCAGAGCCCAGGCCCAGAGACTTTAGGTGGACTTGGCTGGCGCCCCGAGCAGAGTGGGAGAGCCAGCGGGACCGTGGAAACATTTATAAATACTATCGCCCCTTGCAAATACTGATTTTGATGCAACACTTAAGACATTTTCTAGTTTGAAAATATTTTCAACTGAAACAGTTGCCATTTGCAATTTGTCATGTTGTGAGGATTCCGTTAAATGTAACATTTTGGGATTGGATATTTTACTTGGAAAGTTGCATGAGCCCTGAAATTCCTGTATCGCCAAAAAAAGAGATTGGATTTTAGAGCTGTGGCAACAGGCGTATTCTAAGGAAGACTTACCCACCCCCCCCTTCTCTCTCTCCCTTATTTCAGTTTGGTAGTGTGTCTAATGTTTCTAAAAAACATGGATCCTCCTAAGCATCTACAAATTAAAAGGATTGTTTCTTTCCTGGAACTAAAATGATTGCTTAATTACAGTTCCCAGGATGTTTAATAAACTTTGTTACTCTTTGTTTGAGCAGACAAAAGGGCTCAAGGATGGAGAAACCATTATTACTAAAGCTGGGGTCTGCAAAGGAAGGAAAACATGTTCAAAACGTTTTCTTTGCAAAAGTGTATGTGTGCTTTACTATGCCAGTTCAGGCTTGGCTTTTATTTCACTCCTAATTTTTGTTTCTTAACGCTGAGCTTTCCTGGGGAGATGTTGTCACCCCTCTCCCCCCTGCGTTTTTTTAAGGGGAGGATTTTAAATTCATTCTCCTTTTAGGATTTTTTTTTTTTTTTTTTTAGACGGGGAGAGAGAGTATGAGCAGGGGAGAAGGGAAGAGGGAGAGAGAGAGAAAATCTTACGCAGACTCCACGCACGGCGCAGAGCATCACTCGGGGTCGGTCCCATGACCCTGGGATCGTGACCTGAGCCAAAATCGAGAGTTGGGTGCCCAACCGACCGAGCCACCCAGGTGCCCCTCTTTTTAGGATATTTTAAAATAATATTTAAGAAATAGGTTTGGGCACTAAGCACACGTTTGATCCTTGGTATTAATATTTGGGGGGAAAACCCCAAGGTTTAATATATTTAAATTCTTTTTCAGGTGTTCCACGATCTTTGAAGACCCAAGAAAAGCAGTGTTGGCCAAAAGCAAGACAAATGACTCACAGAGAAAAAAGATGGTGGGGCCAAGGGCAATTAAAGGTAAAACAAAATCCCAGATAACCCTACCTCTCCTAGGCAAGAATTTTTTTTTTTTAAATAAGGATCTATAAATATTTGGTATCTTGAATATTTGATCTTTGTGCTCCAAAACCTCCCGAGACCTTCCCTTGGTGGGGAGGTGGGTGAAACGGAGGATGACGATTGAAGAGCACATTTATCATGATGAAGACAAATTAAAACCAAAAACCGAAGACCCTTCTTTGGATTGTTTGATGTACGTTGAGGGATTGTGTTGGTTCCACTGATTCTTGCCCTGAGTAAGATGCCCTTGGCCCGGCATGGTCTGCTGGCCCCCGCCCCTGACACAGGGGATGGTTGGTTGTGTCCCTGCTTCGCAAGTATTGACCTTGTCATCGCCCTTTTCTCCACTTCCTTCTGTTCTCGTCTGCTCCTTCCAGAAGAGCCGGAGGCCAAGGGCAGTGACTACAGATACTTATGCTTTATGATATGTACATTTTCCTGTCATATCACCAAATTCGCTCTGTGGCTATTTTATAGTTATTTGACTTGTATTCCATGGAGGCCTCATCTCAAGAGGCAGACACAGGGAAAGGTGGGGGATTTGAGCACTTTATCTACAAAATGTGTCCTTTGGCTGCGGAGAACCATCAGGCTTCCCTCAGAAAAGCATTTCAGGGGTTGGAAGAGGTTATGGTGGGGCCTACATTAACACTCATGTGGGCCACGGAACTTAAAAAATCTCTTTTTTGCCAAAATGAAGCCAGGAGTGGTTAGTAGATGGGACGGTAATGCACAGTGCCTGGGATGCTCCTTGAGCCGAGGTGGTAGTCTGGTGAAAAAGAGTGGAAAATAAATCGGATATGATTCCTGAGGCACACCCTCCCCGCTTACCCTTCCCTAAATCAGGCCTCCTAATCTTCATCAGTTGAAATATCGAACAAGTCCCTCAGTAAAGGTGTATTCGTTTTCCCCAGTAGCTGGGAGAAATCACTGCAGACTGGGGGCCTCAGACGGCACAAACAGATCGCCAGCTCTGGAGGCTGGATGCCGAGGTCAAGGTGTGGGCAGAGTTGGTTCCTTCCGAGGCCGCGAGGGAGAGTCTGCCCCAGGCCTCTCTCCTTGGCGTTTGATGGCCATCTTCTCCCTGGGTGTTCATATCTTCTGCCCTCTAGATGAGTAAGGACACCAGTTGGATTGGCTTAGGGCCTACCCTATGACCTCACTTTAACTCAATAACTTCTTTTTTTTAAAATTTTTTACTAATGTTTATTTGATTGAGAGAGAGAGAGAGAAAGAGAGAGAGAGAGAGAGAGAGACAAAGTGCAAGCAGGGGAGAGGCAGAGAAAGAGAGAGGGAGACATAGAATCCAAAACAGGCTCCAGCCTCTGAGATGTCGGCACAGAGCCCGATGCAGAGCTTGAACTCATGATTTGTGAGATCACGACCTGAGCGAAAGTCGGCCTCTTAACCGACTGAGCCACCCAGGTGCCCTTTTTTTTTTTTTTCTATTTTTTTTAAATGTTTATTTATTTTTGAGAGAGAGAGAGAGAGAGAGCAGGGGAGGGACAGACAGAATCTGAAGCAGGCTCCAGGCTCTGAACTGTCAGCAAGGAGCCTGATGCAGGGCTCGAACCCATGAACTGTGAGATCAGGACCTGAGCCAAAATCAAGAGTCCGATGTTTAACAAGCTGAGCCACCCAGGCACCCCCAGCATCCAGGTTTTAAGTCAAGGATGTTTCCAGTCAATTGACAAAGGTCCCTTATGAATTTGTTTATTGAGAATTATTTCTCTCAAAGTTGCAGCATTTTGCACAGTATCAAATCTTTGCTCTCTCAATCATAGCAGTTACCACTTCCTAAGTGCTTATTGTGTACCTAGCACCACAAGAGGTTTCTTGGGCGTGACTTAATGTAATTTCACAAAAGCCTGGTGGAGCTGGCCTCGGAGGGAGAGCCCAAGAGTGGTCCCCACTCAGGTACTAACCAGTTGGGAACAGACCCTGACCAAACCCAGTATTCACAGCTGTGTGAACCGCTGACCATCAGTTTGGAGGTAGAAAACTGAGGAGTCTCTTCTCCCCGCTCCTGACATCAGGTATGTAGTGTCTTTTTCAACGCCATCAACGAATTTTCCCACTCTCCGACCCCAGCCGGGTATCCTACAATTTAATTCGGTTCTGACACTCCCTGGGGTTAGTGTCACGCCCCACACATGAAGGGCTCCGTCCCGCAAGACTGACCTCCTCCATCTACTTCAGATGCCAATTCAAGGTATCGGGTCCCTCCCCAGATTGCCCACATTTCTGTCCAACTTGCCTACAGACCCGGGGTTCCCACATCCCCTTCCGTGATTCAGTAATTTGCTACAAGGACACAGAACTCAGGAGAAGGCTGCACTCACTCTTACAGTCTATTATAAAGGATACAGGTGAACATGGTGAGATCTAGAAGGGGCCTGAGAACGGGTGCTTCTGTCCCCATGGAGTTGGAATGTATCACCCTCTTGGCTCTGACTCCTGTCATTTGGGTATATATATATTTTTTAAGTTTTCATCACAAAGGCATATGAATTATTTAAAATTCTTTTCATGTTTATTTTTGAGAGAGAGAGAGAGAGAGAGAGACAGAGCGTGAGTGGGGGAGGGGCAGAGAGAGAGGGAGACTCAGAATCTGAAGCAGGCTCCAGGCTCTGAGCTCTCAGCACAGAGCCCGACTCGGGGCTCAAACTCACAAACCATGAGATCATGACCTGAGCCGAAGTCAGTTGCTTAACCAGCTGAGCCACCCAGGCGTCCCAAGGCATATCAATTATTAACTCAATCCCCAGCCCTTCTCCCTTCCCCAGAAGATGGTGGTGGGACCAAAAGCCCCAGGCTTCTCATCAAGGCGTGGTCTTCCTGGGACCTCCGTGACGCTCTCTAGGGGTCCCTCAAAGGTCACATCGTTAGGAGAGATGCTTCTATCGTTCTTCTCACTCAGGAAGAGCCAGTAGTTTTAAGAGCTCTGTGCCAGGAACGGGGGAAAAGACCAAATATCTTTTCTATTTTTTTTTTCAAGTTTATTTATTTTGAGAGAAAGAGAGAGAGAGAGCAGGGGAGGGGCAGAGAGAGAGGGAGAGAGAGAATCCAAGCAGGCTCCACACGGTCAGTGCAGAGCCTGACTCGGGGTTCAAACTCACACACTGTGAGATCGTGACCTGAGCCAAAATCAAGAGTCAGACGCTTAACCGGCTGAGCCACCCAGGCGCCCGGAAATATCTCTTCTGTTATACCACAGTCATATTATCTCCATTTTACGGACGAGTAGCTATAGGCTCTACAGGGCGAAGTGGCCTTTTTCAGGTTTCTGAGAAGAGCACCCTCCCTCCTCCATGCGTTCGAGGACCCTCTTGTCTCCCCAGCTGCACCCGTCCCCCATTCCGCACCACACCTGCGGTGCCTGGGAACCCACAGCTCCTGCCCAGACTGGCCTAAGCGTCTCTAGGGCCTGCCCAGGCTTCTTTCCTGCAGTCTGTCTCGTTTGGTAGATTCTGTGTGTTTCCCTAGGCTCGAAGCATGGCCATCAGGGCAGCTGTTCGGTGGGGCATGGCCGTGTGGACTGGGGTGTCCACATGACTGTGGGAGGGCCCCTTGCATATGGACAGAACTGGGGTTGGGAAGGACAGGTAGGTCACCTCCATGTGTGCTCTTGCCCCAACCCTGCAAGTATCCCTGTCTTCTCTGGACCACTTTGCACCCATGCCTCCCGCATGACGAAATGCGTATTTTACTTGTGGTACTGTGTGTCCATCCACGCTTTATACACTTCTAGTAAAGTAACCCAAATCAAATATTTGCTTCTGTTTTGTAAGACATTGGCATTTTTATTTTTAAAAATCTTACTAATTTTTTAAAATATTTATTTTGAGAGAGAGCGTGTGAGAGCGGGGGAGGGCAGGGGGGGAGGACAGAGGATCGAAAGTCGGCCCTGTGCTGACGGCAGGGAACCCGATGCGGGGCTCGAACTCACGAACCGTGAGATCATGATCTGAGCCGAAGTCAGAGGCTCAAATGACTGAGCCTCCCAGGCGCCCCGACATCGGTATTTTTGAAAAAAGGATGAAGAACAGTGACAAGTAGAATTCTGTTGGGTGTCAGTACATTTTATTTTTTAATATACCCAATGATGAAATAATGCTGGATCATGAAACACAAAGTCATAAACAGACACATTACCAAATGAATTTATCGCAGGAAACAAGTATTAAAGGAGGGGTTTTTACACAACATGGATCCAAGCTCTGCAAGGGTTCAAAGCCAGGTAAAATGGAAAATGAAAGCCTTCCCACAATGATACATAACCAAACGTCATTCATCAACAACTAAAGTTTGGAAAAATTAATCCTTAGCATCAGAGAAAGAAATTAGAAGCACTCTTAAAAAAGATCCACAAAATTCCTCCCAAAGAGCAGAAAAGAATAAGCACCCGAATGGCCGCAGAACCAGTCAAGGACCTCTGTGGGAGGAGGTAGCTTGCTAAGTGGTAGAACTTTTATCCTCTTGGTCTCGAGGTGTTTTGCTTTTGAGCTGATCTGGTTTGCAAGGTGGGGTGCCATTTGCTCTGTGAATGTTTAATAAATCCCTCCGACGATGGTGATCCTGGTGGTGGTTGGAGGTTAAGGTCATATGCCTTGGTTCCCTCATGTATGGGGAGCAGGGGGGACTTTTTGTTCCCCGCCTTCCCGCCTTCCGGCCAGCCCACATGCCTCAAGGCTCCTTGGTGGCACCTCCTTGGCTCCCCTCATGTGTCAACTCTCTCCTTCCTCTGGGTGTTGTCCTTGACCTTCATTGGGCACCTCTTGATATCTATATGGATTATTTTCCCGTTCCCATCCCTTGAGGGGTGCGGTGGTGATGCATCAGGAATATATACACCCCCTTCCCTGCCATTTCCTCTCTGAAAGTACCCACAGCTTCTCCATAAAAGACAGGAGACACAAACAGTTGTTCCTAAAGTTTATCTCTCGGTTGGTCACACACTGAATGGCAGCTGTAACTTCTGTGACATTTCTGTGGTCTCGGGCATCCGGAACGTTGATTCCATTTCATCGTATCAGGAATCTCCAGAGAGTTGGCAGGGTCCCATCGTGTGAAGTGGAGATTCGGCCGCTCCAGGAAGGGCTCTGCGAAGCTCACAGGCCCTTCGGGTAGTGGTATCTTGGTTACTCTTCAGTTTCCAAACTCATTTTGAGGGGAGGACGGGGGTTTGAGGTCCTGTCTCTTAGCTGGATGGAAATGGTGCAGTTGTGTGTTGGGAAAAGTTTCTTTCCTTTGAAATCACTGTTTGAATTCTTTTATCTCTGTAGCTAGAAAAGTTAAAAAAAATTTATTTATTTTGAGAGAGAGAGAGAGAGAGAGAGAGAGAGAGAGAGAGAGAGAGAAAGAATGAGCAGGGGAGGGGCAGAGAGAGAGGGACAGAGAGAATCCCAAGCAGGCTCCACACTGTCAGTGCGGAGCCTGATACGGAACTTGAACCCATGAACCGTGAGATCGTGACCTGAGCTGAAACCAAGAGCCAGATGCTTCACCCACTGAGCCACCCAGGCACCCCTAACTGGAAAAGTTTTAAGGGGGATCTTGATAGCCTGGTTATCCAAGGCATATTGTGTGTATTAGTAATTTACTGCTACAAAAATGCTGCGTAACAGCCACCCTAAATCTCAGTGGTTTGAAACAAGAAGAATTTATTTAGCTCACAAGCCTGTGGGTTGGCCATTCAGGTTGGCCTTGGTTGGCCAGTTTTGGTCTTGAGGTGTCCCTCCTGTGCCTAGGGTTCGGTTGTCTTATCAGATGATCTAGAATATTCTTGGCTGGGGATATGGGATGGCTTGGCCTTGCACCACGTGCCTCTGTTCCTCCAGCGTTCTAGCCTGGCACGTTCCTGTGGTGGTGGGAATTTGCAAGTGGAAACAATTCATGCCTCTTGGGGCTTTATCCAGGAACTGGCACACTGCCCTTCTGGTGCATTCTGGTGACTGCAGCAAGTCGTGTGGACAGCTCCTAAACAAAGGTTGGGGAAACAAACGGCCTCTTAGGTGTGCGCACCACAAAGTCATATGGCAGGAGGTGCAGACACAAGGAGGGGAGGGGAACTGGAACCATCACTGTAGGTCACCGTGGGGTGACAGTACGCCATGAGCTACTTAGTCTCTGCCTTCTCTAGGTATCTAGAACACTTACCGGGTGTTTGGGTTCTCCATCTGCGATAAACTGTCCCCGGACCTAGTAGCTTAAAACAACAACTGATTTATTATCTCTCATGGTTCTGTGGGCTGCCTGGGCTCAGCTGATAGTTCCGTTTTCCTGATGTCAGCAGGGGCTGTGACCACGTGAGAGACGATGTTCTAGAGTGTCCAGGGTGGCCGCCTTACGGGTCTGGCATAAGGTGCTGGCTGTCAGCTGGGCACCAGCCTTGGGCCTTGGCCACGTTGCCGTGCGGCTCGAAGTACGGGAACTGGGTTCCCAGAGTCAGGAAGAGGAATCTTCTGGATCTACTAAGGCTTGGGCTCCAGACTTCCAGTGGAACGTTCCTTCCACCGATTTGGTGGGAAGGGATGAACTTTAACTTGTTATGAGTGGCAGGATATGTGTGCAGAGAGGCAGAATTGGGAGGGGTGAGCTGCCCCAGGGGGATACCAGAACACGGAGGAAGAACGGTTTGCTCCTGAGCGTGGGGTCGTGCAGTGGGGAGCCTTCCTTTTGTCAGGAAGGCTCGAGGATGGGCCTCTCTCAGGCCGAATGGCTTTGGGAGCAGAGTGTTGTTTCCTGGGGGGATCTCTGCTCTCCTGAGGAGACCGCCTTGGGGGAGGCGAAGGTTCTCGCGTCAGAGGAGCAGGGGTCCACGTTTGTCATCTCCTCGTTCAGCCACGCTCTCCCTGATTCGGGGAGGACTCCATGAAGCCCTTTTGGGAGACAGGCCCCAAGCACGCAGACCTGGAGGCGAAGGCTTCCCGTGAGAAGCCCATCTTTGTTGGGAGTGGATGTGTTTGTGCCTTGAGAGGGTGGGAAAGGCAGAACACAGACGTAGTTAGGGCTCCAGGGAGCGCCTTTGCGTACCCCTGGAAGAATGTGGTCGACAGCAAACTCGAGAGACAGCTCTCGTGGCTGTCGTCCTGGAATTGAACTGTTTATTTTCATGTGGCAGTTTACTACTGCTAAGAGTCATAGGCCAGCTTTGCACAGAAGAAGACAACGAAAAAATGGTAGTTGAAAGAAAATGGTGATGGCACCTAAAGATATAAATTGAAAGAGGGGTTTTCAGTGCCAGAGAAGACATATGGCTAAGATGTACAGAGAACCAAAGACGGGGTGGGGCGTGGTTCCTGCAGCCCAGGGGGAGGGTCCCCAGGACAAGAGAGGTGACCACAGGGTCAGTTATGACCAGAACGGTAGCCAAATAGGAGGAGGTGTCGAACGGGTGGTGGGAAGTGTGGGCAAGAAACACCCCACCCCTC
The DNA here is from genome assembly GCF_007474595.2 of Lynx canadensis. NCBI lineage: Eukaryota > Metazoa > Chordata > Mammalia > Carnivora > Felidae > Lynx > Lynx canadensis. Next base: position 151,982,778 of record NC_044311.2, on the reverse strand, counting down.
TCTCCTCCTGCCTCTGCACCGTCTCCAGATGGTGTCACAGGGACCAAACATGTTGGGGGCCAGAGGGCAAGGGAACCCTACCGAGGCAGCCTGTGGGGGTCAGCCCTGGAGCCACGGGGCAGGGAAGGGGGCCATGGAGGGTGGCTCTGGGGATGGGAAGGGACAGACGGACAGGAACCAGAACATGCTGGTTTATAATCTGAATAAAGGAATATATTGGATGAGGTCTTTATCCTTAGAGTATGGACACCTTTAAATTTAACTCATTTAAATTTAAATTAAATTCTAAAATGAATTAACATACCTTCCTCGTATAGGGCTTAACCAGTTCATCTTGTCAAACTGAAATGTCTTAGCGGTCTCGGAGTCAGGCCAGTGCGACTTGAATCCTGGCTCCATTGCTTATTAAGCAGGTGATCCCGAACAAATCGGTGACCCTTCCTGGGTCTCCATGTCCCCGACTGGACAGTGGGGATGCTGACTCTCAGACGGTGGTTAGGATAAAATGAGAAAATTCCTGTGGAGCCCTTGGTCCAAGGGCTGCTGCTTAGGCATTCAATGAGTGATAGCTGTGCTTTTCATTAAGAGCTTAACTGTGAACTTTTAAAGACGTTTAGGTGGTATTAGTTTTTTTTTTTTTTTATGTTTATTTTTGAGAGAGACAGAGTGTGAGCAGGGGAGGAGCAGAGAAAGAGGGAGACACAGAATCCCAAGCAGGCTCTAAGCTCTGAGCTGTCGGCACAGAGCCCGACGCGGGGCTCGAACCCACGAACGCTGAGATCGTGACCTGAGCTGAAATCAGACGCTTAACTCACTGAGCCCCCCAGGCGCCCCTCATTTCTTCCTTTAAACGATCCCTCACCGACGCTGCCCGTGTACCACGATGTGTGTGGGCTGCCTGTGACGTGGGTTTGTTTGGGCTTGTCAGACCACTGTCTCACTGGCCCTCAAAGGCAGTGACATCCCGGCAGGAGAGAACTGGATTTTCCAGGAGCTTCATTAGGGCGCTTCCTGCCCTAGCAAGGTGCTCGCGGGGGCAAACGCGTTCAAAAGCTGTGATTCTTTTACCGTAGTGTGTGGCGTTCGGTCCTAATGGAAAGCAAAGCGTGGAAACGTGGTTATTGACGACTGTCCCTTTTTGTCACCCAGCTGCCTCAGGTTCTGAGTGGATGGTGAACGAGCTGGTCGACTGAAGGACATGGTTCAGACTGTCCCGGACCCAGCAGCTCATATCAAGGTAGGTTTCATCTCGGCCGGGGAGCCGCTCTTGCTTCGTCCTTGGCTGGATTTTGGTGGATGCCTGCCCACACATCAGTCCGTGCGGGGGGCAGCCAGCCTCTGCCGTGGGCCCGGTCCGGCCCGCCACCTGTTTCTAGACCGCCATGACCTAAGAAAATGGTCTTCACAATATGCAGCGGTTGAAAACAATCAAAAGAAGAAGAATGTTTCCTAACCCGTGGTAAATTAGATCTCGTTGTCCATAAAGAAAGTTTTGCTTTCTTCCTGGTTTCCACACCATGTGTGGCTGCTTCCGTGTCCTGACGGCAGAGCTGAGTGGCGGCGACCAAGACCGCGTGATCCACAAAGCTGAAAGTATTTACTGTCTGACCTTCGGCAGAACATGGCTGACCCCCGAATCGACACAGAAGCCACATCCGGATTCTTCCCGCTTCTGTTTTAACGCCACCCCCTTGCCCCTTGCCTCTTGCCTGGGGTTACCCGGGAGGACGCCGGAGGCTGTGCCCTCGCACTTCCTGTGCCCAGGGGTGGTTTTACCTGGCCACGCCCGCACGTGGCACCTGTTTCACCTGTTCCCCAGCTGCACCTCCCCGTGTCTTTGGAGGTGAGGCCACAAGGTTGAGTCCCGAGAGGAAACCGGCCCGTTTGGCACACACGGGCACAGCCGCCGGGAGGAAGTAAAGAGATGGCTTTAGTAACTTGACCCAAATAAAAGTTACAGGAAACACTGGGGCTTGAGCCACATTACCCAGATCGGCTGTCTACACCTGTGCTAGTTAGTTCAGCTGTCTACACTGGCCCAAATCATCTGCCACCTTGCCAGTTCTGCACGTCCCCTGCATGTATTCATTTTCCCTAAGCGGCCTCGTAGGTTTCACTCATCTAAATGTTCTTTGCCTGCAACATTTCCTGAAAACGGAAAGTGGCTTCTAATTGAAAGGAAAGTTCACCCTTTTTTGGCCAAAATACGAAGTGCCCTCCAACATCACGCACACGCACGCACACATCTTAAAAGCAGCGCGCTTGGGAGTGCTATGTACCGGGTGTAATTCACGCTCTCCCTCCACGTTTGACCGCGGATTTAGAAGTGACGGGTTCAGTGCGTTGTTCAAGGTTGGTGGGTGCTCCCGAAGCGTCAGAAAGAGGGGCTCCCCAAGTGGTGTTGAGCCTTCCGCGTCGGGGAGGAGCAGACCTCTGTGGCGGACACTGTCGTGTGGCTTGTGTGTGATGTCTCACTGGGGCCGGGACAGTTACGCCTGTAACACGTGCAGTGGGCAGTCTCCCGTGGACGTGGTAAGGCTCCTTCGGAAAATTCCTGGGGCGTATTTGGCAAGCGTGTCCATGCCACACAGGGACAGGGGAGGGGAAAGGCTTTTTCCGTTTCGTCTTTGTTGACCGTGAAGCTGAGGGATGCAAATAAAAGCTCATGGAGAAGGCCATACGAGAAGAATCTTCTGTGTCTCAGGCTATGAAGGTCAACCACCCGAAGTCATCATGGTTGGCATTTTATTCCTAGCCAACGGGAAGGAAAAGCTGAAGTCAGCAAGAAATCATTAGGGCTTGTTTTTAAAAGTTAATTCATCAAATGCAAACAGTCTTAGATAAACCTAAGAAGCATGATCTCTGAAGATGTGTTTAGTGGACAGGTTGGTATTTGATCTCAGGAGCGAGCTGTATTTCCAGCTCTGATTTCTCTCATTATCATCATAGCCGTTACCATAAATGTAAGTGAAGGCTGAAGAGAAAGAGAACTAGGAGAATTTTTTTTTTAATACATATCAACTCAGAAAGTAAAAATAAAAAAATAAATCTCAACTCACATTGCTTCTGTGTGTTTTGAAGATGAACTGGCAGTTAGAAGTGCCGTTATTAGCTGATGTTGGCTCTGAGTTGCAGAGAATTATATTAAAGGCATTTGTCTCCTTTGTAAAATCTATCAAATTCCAGCTATTGGAATCTGAATAATTATTCCTGGACTTCCTCCCCCCCCTTTTTTTTTTGTACATGAGATTGGTATCCTTGCCAAAAAAGTTAAGAAAATAGATGGCCTTCCACGGCTTCCTTAAAACACCTGATTTGGGAAATTTATTCACTAAAATTTTATGTGCTGTGAAGTCTCTGGTTGTGGGCTGAGTGCAGCTTTTATTTCTGGGAGGGGAAGTTCTTATAAATGGCATATGAACTGTTCCACTTGATGTGTTAATGTAAATAGTGGAAGATTTTGTCTTTGGCTCATTGCTACTGAACTTTTTTTTTTTTTTTTTCCTCATCTGAAAAGGACCTGAATTCCCCACAGAAGTGACTTAACATTGCAGGTGTGCGTGGAAACAGACTTTTATGACTCCAAATTTGTGTCCATAGTCTGATCCGGAGGGAAGTCATGTTCCTTTCATATTGAAGAAATTTATTCTCCATGATTTACTATAACCCTCTTCTGCCAGAACAAATTACTTTTCCCCTTTTATATGTTTAAGGAGCTAGAAATAATAATAATAAAAGGGAGGGATGGTAAGTAACTGTGAAATATAGAACATTCTTGATTTAAAAGAATATTAAGAGTTGTGGCAATTTCGTTGACAAAGAGAATGAGCAGAACTTTAATAAGAAAACATTTTCAGCTTATTCTCTGTCGGTGCTAAAACCAAGTCACTAAGCACATTTTAATTTGTCTTTCTCTGCTGGTCCTTCCACGTCCTGTCTTACGCTAGAAATTGTACTTCTGTGTCACATAAGCATGATCTTAGCATGTCAGGTGTATGACCATGCTTCTGCTCTGCTGGGTGGGTGCAGTCCATGGCTGTCAAACGTCAACCCACGCTATTATCCCAAGGAGGGAAAGACTCGCAGATTTATTTTGTTAGGATTCGAGATTTTGGTCATTAATTCTCATTCTAATGTTTATTTTTGGGAGAGAGAGAGAGAGAGAGAGAGAGAGCGCACAAGTGGTAGAGGGGCAGAGAGAGAGGGAGACACAGAATCGGAAACAGGCTGCAGGCTCCGAGCTGTCAGCCCAGAGCCCGACACAGGGCTCGAACTCGTGAACCACGAAATCACGATCTGAGCCGAAGTCAGATACTTAACCAACCCAGGCGCCCCCCATTAGTTCTCATTCTGATAAAGGAATTTTTGATTCACGTTATTGCGTTTCTTCTCCAGAATTTCATCCTCTTAATACTTCCATATACTAACATTTGAAGAAAAGGATTAACATATTAGTCAAGTTTACAGCTTTAAAGAGACAGCCGATTGGCACGTTTTTTAACTGTTCCCTTTAAGGCTGTTCACCAGGTATTCGCATAGAAGGTTGTACGTTTCGGAACTGACCAAGCGAGGCCTGTATGAATTCTAGTTTCACTCATTGGTCCACCAGAGGTGTGTGTGATCTAGGGATGCCGGTTACAGAACTGTCTGCCTCGTGCATCCTGGCTAGGTTCGTGTTGTGGATCAGAGCGAGGGTTCTGGCATCTTAAGACTTGATTCAAATCCTGCTCCCTCATTTACTAACCTGGGTGGTTTTGAACAGGTGCCTGGGGTTTCCTCTTACTTGAAATGCAAGCACTGACTTTGTGGGGTCGGAGTGAGGACTCTAATTACACGCAGCGCACAAAAATCCCATTGAGTGTTGAACTACTGTGAGCTGTTCCTGTGGTATTCTATAAAATGAGGGTAGCATCCCTCTTAAAAGTACAGTATAATAGTGTCTGTGATGACACGGAACAGCATGGGTCTGTCTTACAAAACACGGAGTCGGGTGAAAAAAAAAGTCCAAAACAATGTGATCTATGGCACAATGCTTTTCGCAAATACATGAAAACATGTCCCCTTCCCCGGCGTCATGTAACTTTCATGCACGCAGTTAAAACATAGTGATCACATCAGAGTAGATGGGTGCACAGGTGGGATATGTTGTCTGGTGGCTTTGAGAGAAGGGTTAAGGGAAAAAATAATAATACAGAGATAGTGCAAGTTTATAGCATTGAGGCTCAGATGCGGTGCTCAGGATGGTCTCCTGCACACTGGGGGAGGGGGAGCGTAAATCAGCATGACCCTTTGGCGTATAAGTCAAGTGTTGCCTAGTGAGGCTGAAGACACGCCGACCCTGTGCTCCAGTGGTCCCACCCCTGGGTACACCCCTGTTGCCCTTGGATGCCTGGAGATGGGCATGAGGAAAAAGTGAACAACCCAGATGCCCACCAGGAGAATGGATAAATGAATGGCATTCTAGCCCTATAATGGAATACTATACAGCAGAGAAAATAACAAGTGTCTGCCTGTGTCTGTGTATCAGTGTGGGTGATTCTCAAGGTTGGGAAAAAAAAACAAGTCACAGGAGAGTAAATACAGTGTGATTCCACATGTAAAGCTCAAAAAGTGGTGGGACTGGGGCGCCTGGGTGGCTCAGTCGGTTGGGCGTCCGACTTCGGCTCAGGTCACGATCTCACAGTTTGTGGGTTCGAGCCCCGCGTCGGGCTCTGTGCTGACAGCTCAGAGCCTGAAGGCTGCTTCCGATTCTGTGTCTCCCTCTCTCTCCCTGCCCCTCCCCTCTCTGCACCCGTTCTGTCTCTGTCTCTCTCTCAAAAATAAATAAGCATTTAAAAAAATGTGGTGGGACTGAAAACATCATGTTGTCAGAGAAAACTATGTGTGTCAGAAAGAAAAAAAAGCCACATTGAGTACATACTTCAGGACGGGCCTTACTTACCTTGTCAGGGAGGAGAGAGCTTGGGGAACGGGTTTCTGAGGTTGCCTGTTGTGAGCTGAGTAGCACCTTCCCTGTACCCACAAGGGGCTTGGGGTGGGTGGGGGAATAAGGGACCACAAAGACACAGCACCTGCCATCCAGGGTGCAAGTCACATGTTCCTAAACACCTGGGGTGTGGCGCTGCACGCAGCCAAGGAGGGACCCAGGGCAGGGGGCTGGGCGGACGCCTAAGGGAAGCTGCCCGACCTGCTCTACCCACTCACCTGTCCTCACCTGTGAGCAGGTGCTCAGCTATCCTCACCCATCCCCCTCACGGCACCTGTGCCCACATGTCCACCACTTCTGATCGCCTAGTGGCCTCAAGTCCTCCGAGGTATCATGCTTAACTGTTTATTGCAGGGGAGGCACGCGGGGGGTTCTGAGCATGCTCTACGTGGGCGATGGCTCGCAGGTGCAGTTCGGGAGCCGCTACGCCTAGAAATGCCTGGAGTCTGTCACTCCACTGACACACTGACCCTCCGTCGTCCCCAGGAGGGTGGCCAGCCTCGGTTCTGTTGTCCACTAGAACTGGTCTAGATCCCGCTCCCCAAGAGTCTCTGTGAGGATCAGTCACAGTTGATGGACCGTGGAATAAACGAGGGCTCCGTCCTGGTTTCCCGTTGATTCTGCAGGTGGAGAAGGACCAAAAAATTGGTTTACTCGGTCCTGTTTCTGATGGTGATTCCCCCTCCCCCTGCTTCTTTTCCTCTTCCTTTCAGCTTTTATATTTTTTGCTTATTTTTTGTAAATGTGTTGGGACCAGTAGTCTGGGTTTGAAACTTGGCTTCACTTACCGATTGCCTCCGTTTCCTTAGCTGTAGAATGGGGGTAAATAGTGTACCTGCCTCAGAATCATGAGAATTAAACTAGTTAATGTTAACATATTTAAAGTGTTCAGAGCACACAGTAAGCACTTATTATCACATTACATGTTACTATCAGTATATTATGATGTCATTAATACCACATTTGTTATATATTAATGTATAATGTTATATTTTATCATATTTATATGTTATAGCAATTATAAAACATCGTATCAATAAAATATTGGTATTTTTAACATTAATATTAATGTATTAAAAATGTATTGACATATCAGTATGTTAATATATTAATACTGTTAGTATAACAATATATTGTTATATTACTAAATATGGCAGTTATAGAATATATTGTTATATTATTAATATATAATGTTACATATTAGCATACTCTCCCACAGTAGCAGTACAAAGGAAGAGGGAAGAAGAGATAATATTCTGGAGGAAAATAGACATAAGGTCAGGACTTGCCAAGGAGTGAACTGCCGAACTGACTTTGTTCCCACGTGATTCGTGGCCGCCGCTCTGGAAGTGACGCTAAATGTTTCTGACTGTAAATCATGCCACGTGTAAGCTCTCTTTGTGTGTCATGGAAGGTTCTAGAAGAGTTTTAGGAGGTAGCCAGCAGTTGAGCGGGAGGTCACTGGGAAGCTGGAGAGCCCAGCCCGTGAGCAGGAGTCTTAAAGTAATAGATGCAGGAAGTCCCCCAACCTGCATCCCGAGTAGGGGGTGGGAGGACTTGGCAGTGATTTAATCCGTTGCCCGGGAGAAGGGAGAAGCGTGGAGCTCACTTACTAACCCCGACCCATTGAGTTGCAGACATTTCCCACATATTTGCAAACCTGGTTTATAGTAACTGCTTCACCGGAAGGTAGAAAGTTTATCCTCTTGAAGACATACTCAGCAGAGGCCCGGTTTCCCTCCAAAGTCTGTGTACTGTGAAGATGATAGAAGCCTTTGATATGCTGCCTGACTTTTCCTCAGCAAATCAGCTTTGATCAGACTCCAGCGGGATGACTGATGCCTGATGACTTTGTGGCCATTTATAGCCACACTTCTTTTTCTGCAGAATGGTGGTGCTTAATTAAACATAGAACGGCAGAATTTCTCCAATGAAGGTGTATTATTTTTATAATCAGAAAATAATATTGCCTAGGGGCGCCTGGGCGTCTCAGTGGTTTAAACGTCTGACTCTCGATACCGGCTCAGGTCGTGAACTTGATGTTGTGAGATCCGGCCCCATGTCGGCCTCCGCACTGTCCGCGTGGAGCCTGCTTGGGATTCTCTCTGCCTCTCTTTCTCTCTCTCTCAAAATAAATAAACATTAAAAAGGAAAACAATGTTCCTTGAAGATACCAAGATATTCGATATAGCAAAACAGTGGAGACTTCTAACATCTGACGGCCCGCCTGCAGATACCTTATGTGTGAGGTTTGCCAAAGGTGGGCTGCACTTTCTGTCTCCTCACCGGCTTCCTGTGTCGCTGGGGACCGAGCTCAGTCACCTGTTGTTGGGGGCTGTGCTCCGGATGCAGCGGGGGTTCGGTGGCACGTTCTCCTAGCCATGCTGCACAGAGCCCCCGAAACCGGGGACTCCTTGCTAAGATTCAGAGATGCTGACGTTCAGGGAGGACACCAGCTTTATCGGGAGGTATAGGCAGGGCTGGAGGAGACCCGGTCACTTTCCAGGACAATGGTTAGAACCCTACAGAGCTGGCATTTCTCTCCCAGAGGTGGTTCTCAAACATATTCTGGAGAGCGAGTCAGAATGCAGATTCCTGGGCTCTCCCCCCGCCAGCTGCTTCTCCAGTCAGTTTGGGTTGGACTCGGGAGCTGTGTTTCTACAAGCACTTGCAGTGTTTCTGGGGACTTGGCTTCAACAGTGAATAATTGTCAGTTTTTAACCCAGCCTTAGATCACCCATACCAAAGATCACCGTACCAAAGCAACTGATTTCTTCTTTTCTGTCTGCGTAGGGGGCTATGTTGTTCTGCACCGTCGCTCTGAATATCCTAGCCACACCTGTAAGGGTTTCAAGAACACGTTTTGGACGTGGGTTTCAAAATGTCTGCACGTTTCCTGGGCTCTGTGATCGGGTGTGACAGAGTCCAGAGGAAAAAAAGCGTCACTTGTCACTTCTTCTACCTTCTGGGAAATTAACTTACCAAGAATTTGAATCAAGAGTTTTTTCAGGTCAGCACCCAGCATTTGAGTGTTCGAGAGGTGGCACGGGGCGGGGTCCCTGCCGCACGTGACGGTCCCTCTGTGCAGCTGGGGTTCGAGCATTGCCATCGCCCTTGGTGCCACACTCAGCACTGGGAACGCGTGCGTCGAGGAGGCAGGAGCTGGAGGCCAGGTCAGGCTGCAGCGAGTTCAGGACGCGAAGGGCACATTTCCCGGCGGTGCTCCCCACTTCCGGCCTGCTCTTGTGAGTGAGCGGGAACGAGCCTTGCTTGACCTCTCCTTTTCCTTTGGCACCGCTTTACCTTCTGATCTCCAACGTCAGCGATCGCCTTCGTGCGGGAGATTGTGCTACCTCTTGCCCTGGTTTCTCCCCTGAGCTCCAGCCTTCGTTTCTAGACACCTGCTAGACGGCTCGCCTGGATGTGGGTACGGGTGCCTTCAACTCAGAAACCAGTCAGCGGAGCCGTACGTCCGTTTGTGTGATACTTCCGGTCTCCAGAGCACCCTCCCGTCCCCTGGTGCATTGAGTCCAGAGTTCAAGTGGTTTGTCTGGGTCGCAGAGAGCCCAGCCTCTGCCAAGGTCAGGTTCGGGCTTCTATAGCATCGTTTCCTTTCTAGTACTTCTTCCCTTTGGGGCAAGGCCGCTCTAGGATAGTGGGTGAGCAGGCAGTGTGTGAGGCCAGACTTTATGAGCTCAGGTCTGACCTTTGAAACTGATGGGTTTGGGGCAAGTTACTGAGCCCCTATGAGCCTCAGTTCTCCATCAGGAGGTGAGGATAACGATAGCACCTCCTCGGCTTGTAGCAGGGTCAGGCGAGGTGATTCGTGGGGAGGCGTTAGAATAGTGTCTAGTGAGTAGCAGTGGTTGCTGTTGTCATTACCGCCACCACCATCATCTCGTCATCGTCGTCACATATGCATTTTTGTTCATCCTTTTCTCCCTTTTTCACAGCGGCCACTAGTCTCAGGGACCCAGGCTTAAAACTTAAGGCTTCTCTTCAGCCTGTCTCTGCTCACTTCGTGTCTGGCTCATAGCACCTGCTCTGTAAGGCACTAGGACAGGGCTGCACCGTCCCCCGCCCCATTCTGTCACAGGGTCTCTGACTGCTCTGCCTGCGGTTCCCCTCCCTCCAGCCTTCCGTTCTTCCTCAACGCTGCCAGCTTAGTCCTTCTGGAAGCCCGCTTCCTTCACGCTTCTCTGACCGGAAACTGTGATAAATGCAAGGGGCATGAACACTTTGAGGCTTTCGATACGAATCTCCCCACCCAGTTGTGCCTCTCTGTACTTCTCCAGCAAGAATTCGAGAGTGCCGTTTGATCATACTTTGTTGTGACTGGTGACGTTTGCTGATGTGGCGGGTGGAAAGTGGAGATTGACAGATGTCCCTTCACTTGGAAACTGGTGCACGTGACCACCCCCTCGCACATTGATCAGCGAGCTGTATTATCTCTGGTCATTTTTTTTTTTTTTGACCCATTTCAATGAAATCATTCAACATTGCTGGGAGTAGAGCATGAACGAAACAGATAAGATCCTTGCTTGCGTGAAGCTTACATTCTAGGGGTGGAGATAGGATATGTTTACGTACGTGCGACATTACAGTATTACAGCCAACATATGATGTGTGTGTGCACATTGTGTGTGCGTGTGTGTGTGAGTACAGTACTGGTTGATAATTCTGTAGGACAAAAAGTAAGGTAAGCAAGAGGGTGATAGAGGGAGAGGTGCCATTTTACACACGAGGTGAGGGAAGTTTGTTGGAGGAGTTGAAATTCAAACGGAGAGCCGAAGATGTGAGACCGTGAGCCATTTTATCACGCGGGGGGAAGAAGGTCCCAGAAAGCGAGAACAGTGCGTGCAAAGACCATTAGGAAGGAGCTTGCTTGGCGTGTTGAAGGAGCATCAAGGAGACTGTTGTGGGGAGGGTGCGGAGTGAGCTCAGAGCCGCGGGCTGTGGCCTTGAGGCAATGGTGAGGCCATGCGTGAGATTCCCATGTGCAAGGGGTAAGACCCTTCAGTCTTGTTCTGCGTGTGGGGCTGCGGAGCATGGGAGGGTTTTAAGTAGAGTGGGTGACATGATGTGATTGAGCCCTACATTTTGAGTCAGAAGCTTGCATTCGAGGTTGGGTCACTAGGGGAGGTCACCTGGAGACCCACATACAGAAGGGCCTGAGGGATGGGCTTTGGGTCCCTCCAACATGCAGAGTTTGGGAAGAGGAGGGAGAACCCAGGGAGGGCCGAGAGGAAGAGCCAGTGAATAGAGAGTAAAGGTGAGGACCACCAGGGTTGACAACTCAGAAGTCACGGGTGGCCTTGGTAGCAGTGATTTGCCTGGAGGGGACAAGAGCCCCCTTGGAGTGGGACAAACATAAAAGGGGGAAAACTGGCAGAAAGTTCTTGCGGGCAGCTCTTCTCATAGTTAATGTCTAGAAGGTTTAGTGCTTTTCTCAATAACTGGTGTAAATTATATTTTAATGAGATCAACCCCAATCCACGCCCTGTTGGTCATACAGATTAGCATTCATTCTGACCTCTGATGTTTGGGATGACGCCCACGAGATAAATATTTTTATTTGCTCACAACTATTGAGACTTCTCTGTACTTTCCTTGAATTTTCAAATGTGGAGAGTGCTTCTTATTTTTACTTCCATGCATTTCCCAGTTTTCTACCTGACTCGTTCAGTAAAAGTAAGAGAAACATCTATTTTCTGTTGAGAACCACCAGCAAAGGCATTCCGTGTTCACAGAAGCCACACAGAGCCGGCTTTCTGCGTCAAAGCCAGGTTCTTCCATCTGGAGCTCTGCGTCCTGTGCAGGATGAACCCAGCATAACTTGACAGTGGCTTTTTTTTCCTGCTAGTGCCTCCCAACCCTTGAAGGGTGAATAATCAAAATAGTTGACAAGGAGCTTGGGCACACCAATCAGGGTGTGTCACAGACCGATCAGAAGAGGTCACGGCTGAAAACAGCTGGTGTCCCTGTCTACCCCCTAGACGCTTCTATATGTCTGCCCAGCATCCCTGTCGACAGGGAACTGAATTTTTTGCCCCATGGTCTTCCGGCTCCTTGCTTTTGTCTTTCTGCCCTCCAGTTCTTAACATCTGGCTCCTTGCCATTTGGAGAGAGGAGGGAGTGTCTACCATGGAAAATGATTACTGTGTGCTCCTTTTCTCTGCTTGCTAGATTACCCATGACTTCAAGTGACCACATGGTGATTATTGTCTGTTATTGTACCTTGTGCTTAGTAGATACTTAACATGCCTGTGTTGATTAGATTAAGTTGCAGTGGTCTTGATGGAATGAGAATGGTCCAGGGGTCTTGGACTTTTCTGGGTCAAGTGGCCCCATTTAGTTGGTATTCACCTACCCTTTATACTTCTCTTACCCCTTTTGAAGGTATGATTGGAGCCACACAGCCGACTGGCGGCAGAGATGAAGTGTTCTCAAGGGCCTTGTGTCTTAACTTTTATATATATTTATTTTCAGAGGAGGTTAGGTTCCCAGTAAAACTGAGCAGAAAGTACCGATCTCCCCCCTACTCCCTGCCCCCTCCATCCACATCCTCTTCATTATTCAACATCCTGCACCGGAATACTGCATTTGTTAACAATTGACGTACCTACATGGACACATCATTATCACTCAAAGTCCATGGTTTATATTAGGGTCCACTCTTTGCGTTGTATATTCTGTGGGCTTAGATCAATGTATGATGGCAGGTATCATATCATATGATAATGTAGTATCATACTGAGTAGTTTCACTGTCCTAAAAATCCTCTGTGCTCTGCCTGTGCCTCCGTCCCTGCCCCTCTCCGCCCCAACCCCTGGCGACCACTGATCTTTCCACTGTTTCCATAGTTTTGTGGTTTTCAGAATGGCATATAGTTGGAATAATACGGTATGTGGCGTTTTCAGATTGGTTTCTTTCATGCAGTAATACACATTTAAGGTTCCTCCACGTCTTTCCGTGGCTTGATAGCTCATCTTTTTATTTTTGTTTTTTGAATCATGGAACTCTTGAAAAGTTTATTAAATGCTATGTATTTTCTCCCCAGAATGAGCACGCATGTGCACACCCCACGCCCCCCTCCCAACACTCTTACATGCACCCAGATCTCTTGCAATGGACTTCGCCGTCCTGCACATCCGTCCCCAGAGTCCCAGGGATCCCAGATTAGGAACCCTGTGCTAGCATTGGAAACCCGCTGGGTACCGTCAACGACCCTACAAATAAATTCCCATATGCAGCCACCTATCCAGCCAGAAAATGTATTGTCCCTGGAAGTCACTGGACTCACAGAGCTCCTTGGACCATTGCTCTGAGGCGCATTCTTGATCTAACTTCAGTTCAGAGGACAGACGCTCATTCCGCGGCGTTCTGTTCCAGAACAGAGCCTCCCAGACTCTCACGTACGTCTGAGCACCTGGGGACGAGGACGCGTCTTGAGATTTTGCACTTCAAGTAAGGCCCCAGGTTCTGCTGGTGCTGCCGGCCTGAGTCTGCAGCCCTGGTCTTCAGATTACAGGTCACGACCCACTTGTGGAAGTGAGTCAAGGCCGGTATTAACGAAAGGAAATGGAATGGAATGGACTTGTGGAAACTATCAGCGTGCATTGCATACAGAAAGCAAAAGTGTTACTTTAGAGAACATTCCTTTTCGTTATATATGTGGATGTGGATGTGGTGGGGGGTGTGATACATAATATGTGATTTCTTACTCTGGATACTTTTGGAAAACACGCCTCAAGATTTCTGTGAAGTAAAAAATGGGGGGGGGGGAAGCCCCATAGGGGTTTCACCCTAAAAAACAGTCCATTTGCAGGCATAAAATTGCACATGTGTCTCTGTGGATTTTTGCTGCTGTGACTCTGGTATCCAGATGTTGGGATTTATCCCAACGCAGGAACTGTAAATAGCAGAGAAAGGGTTGTTTTTTTTTTTTTTTTTTTTTGTTTTGAATTTTAAAGATCAAATTCCAGGGTTAAATTAAAATCCTGGCTGCATTTTGCTTAATTGAGAGTACATGTTAATTCTAAGAACGTACTTTTAAAAAAGTAAACACATTTCACTGAAGCATGGCTATTAATTTTTTAGTGATTCTTTGTGGATTTTCTGGAAAGTACTGTTACACATTAACTGCTAATATTCTGCTAGTATCAATATCCAAAAATAAACAATAACACCAATTTATATGGACCTCCAAATTAGTCTCATAAAATTTTATGGTGGTGGTATTATTGAGCCAACTGAGTTTGAGGCTGACAAAAATATAAAACTCTAACCATGTGATTCTTACGTCCTTTCTTTTAAACCCCAAGTTTAAAATGTCCTCATACTTAAGTTTACTCGTCCCTAATCTAGTGTATGATTAGTACCTAGTCATCTACTAAAGTAACAAAAACAAGTCATATTTTTCATGATTGCTGTTGTTTGAAAAAACTCTCAATTCAAATACTTGCTTTCTATTAAAACTGAAATTAAAAACAAACTAGGGTGCCTGGGTGGCTCTGTCGGTTAAGCGTCCGACTTCAGCTCAGGTGATGATCTCACGGCTGGTGAGTTCAAGCCCCGCGTCGGGCTCTGTGCTGACAGCTCGGAGCCTGGAGCCTGCTTGAATTCTGTGTGTCCGTCTCTTGCTCTGTCCCGCCCCTGCTCGTGCTCTGTTTCTGTCTCTGTCTCTGTCTGTCTGTCTCTCTCTCATAAACGTTAAAAAAAAATAAAAAAACAACAAACTAAATAACCCTCCAAATCTTATGTGATGTAACCTATATCTTATAAGACAAAATAAGAAGGTTTTCTTTTGGTTTTGTTTTTCCCAGCCGCATTGAGATGTAACTGACATTTAACATCGCGTATGTTTAAGTCATGCAGCGTCATGATGCGAATACGCGTCTGGATGTGTTGCAACATGATTACCACAGTAGGGTGAGTTAACAGGGCCATCACCTCACATAATTATCTCTTTTTGTTGATGGTGAAAACATTTAAGATCTACCGTCTTGCAAATTTTAAGTATTCGCTACAGCGTTATTGACTGTAGTCACCATACTGTACGTTACATCCCAGAATCACTCCTCCTGTAACTGGAGCTTTGTGCCCTTTGATCAGCATTTTCCTATTTTGCCCCCCCTCCGGCCCCTGGCCAAAGCCATTCTGCTGTGTGTCTATGAGTCCAGTTTTTTAAGATTCCACATGTAAGTGAGGTCATACAATATTTATCTTTCTCTGACTTATTTCAATTCGTATAATGCGCTCACAGGTTTCTTTTTTTTAAGTTTATTTGTTTTGGAGAAGGAGAGAAAGAGCGAGCGAGGGAGGGGCAGAGGGAGAGGGAGAAAGAGAATCCCAAGCAGTCTCCTCAGTGCCAGTGCTGAGCCTGAGGCGGGACTCGAACTCACAAACTGTGAGGTCATGTCCTGAGCTGAAATCAAGAATCCGATCTTAACCAACTGAGCCACCCAGGCGCCCTGTTGTTTTTTTTTTTTAACACCCTTTACAGTATTAAAAAGTATATGTTTTAGAAAACTTTTTGATTGATATTAATATATGATATCAACCCATTGGAGGATTTATTAAGTGCTATTATTTTTATATCAAGCAAAACTATTTAGATTTACCTGAAAATATAATAGTGACATGTTACATAGCAACCCTAATTATTTTGTGTCATAATGACAGTGACATTTCAATCATCCGGTCACTCGCTGAGGATTAAAATGTGTGATGCTTGCTCCTTGCCTTTTCAGATGGCCACATAACATCATGGATAACTGGAATTCTATGGCATTTTATTTTCCAGAAGGTCGATCTTCATTTTGGGGCATGGAAAGCCACTTCCCCCTACTATTGGTTTTAGGAGCGTTGGGTTCGCTGGGAAGCAGATGTTGAGACAGAATTAGGAATGCAAGAGGTTTATTAGGGGGGACGGGGCGGGGGTGTGCCTGTGAACAATGAAACAAGAATTGGAGCAGGTTTGTGCCGGGAGAGCCTCAGACCAGGTACAGGCTGGACAGCTTGACCAACCCGTTGGGGAGCCCTGGAGCACAGATTGCCTGTGGAGCGGTCCAGCACTGGGCAGCGGTGGCCAGGCTCTCACCCCCCACTGTGTTCATTTATTGACTTGGGGCCATCTGGGTGGGATGGGGCAGAGCCTTAGCTGGGAACCGTTGAGGGCTGTTGGGGTGAATGTTGGGTTCTCTGTGGAGGGAGAGCTGAGTGGCCTACCTCCAGGGCTGCTGTGAGCATCTGGGGAAGAATGGAAGGTAGCCAGCTGCTCTGAAAGATCCACAGGGTCATGATTTGCTCGACATTGTTACTCCCTTGTTACCGTCTGCGGGCTTATTTTCTGCTCAGTAGTAGATGCCCATTGGGTACGAAATCCACGCGATGGTCACAACGTGGAGTAGCCACTGGTCCCTAGTACTTGCACTGGGGCCCCTGGATGTCACAGAGTGCCACCATATTGGAAAGTTGGAATGCTTAAAAAAATAAATGATGATTTAAAAAATCCTTTCAGGGGCTCCTGGGTGGCGCAGTCGGTTAAGCGTCTGACTTCAGCCAGGTCACGATCTCGCGGTCCGTGAGTTCGAGCCCCGCGTCAGGCTCTGGGCTGATGGCTCGGAGCCTGGAGCCTGTTTCCGATTCTGTGTCTCCCTCTCTCTCTGCCCCTCCCCCGTTCATGCTCCGTCTCTCTCTGTCCCAAAAATAAGTAAAAAAACGTTGAAAAAAAATTTAAAAAATCCTTTCAGACTGCTGATTCTGTCGTGTGAATGTTTCTTGGGTTTAAACCTCTGGATAGACCATTTTTCACTCCATTTATCAGGTCATCCGCCTCTTCTGTTATTCAGGGCCGACATCACATTTCTCTAAGCGCTTTTGGTGACGTCTGTTATTGGCCAGCCAGATCCACAGTTTAGACACCCAGATCGTGTTGGGGATGGCATCGACCTTTGCTCCCCCACCCCCGCCAGCGTCTGAGTCCAGTTTGGGGGCTTTATTCATGTCTGTCTTGGGTCTAGATTGTGCCACTGTCTCTAGCGCTTGGAGTGAAATGGGATCCAAGGGGAGGGGGTCTGCTTCCCATCAAGTTCTGTGCTAAAAAGCAGAAGGGCCCCCTCGTGTCTCCCCAGGAGGCAGCCCTACTCATGTTCCCAGCACTCTCCAGCCTCAGCCTCCTTCTTCTACCAGGTTTGGGGACTTTTTGACCAGGAAAATAAACGATTGTGGAGGGCACTCACGTGGGTTTCCGTGTTCTACTCCTGATGTTTCCTCATCCAGGCCACCTTCTAGGCTTCCTCAATCAGCAGGGTCTATGGTTTCAGAGGCGCGTGAGGTTTTGTCTCCACTGCAGGGCACCTGTAGACACGCTTCGTACTGTGGCACTTACTCTGTGGATCTTGATCTCGCTTCTCTTTTCTGGGTCTCTGGTATATTTTTTTTATGTTCCTATTACGTAGGAACAATAATTTTAACATTTTTAAACGTGTTTCCCTCCATCTTGATGAAAGATACTGTACATGTCTCGCTTTTCTCTGTGTTGACGGTGAAACTTTACAAATATTATCCTCATGACTTCACTTCTTTTCTTTTTTTCTTTTCTATTTTTTAAAAAGTTTTTTTATTTTGAGAGAGACAGAGAGAGAGCAAGCGGGGGAGGGGCAGAGAGAGAGAGAGAGAGAGAGAGAGAGACAGAGGGGGACCGAGGATCCGAAGTGGGCTCTGTGCTGACAGCAGAGAGCTTGATGTGGGGCTCGAACTCATGAACCATGAGATCATGACCTGAGCCAAAACCAAGAGTCAGATGCTTGACCAACTGAGCCACCCAAGTGCGCCTCATTTCTTTTAATGCACCTCAGTGCTTGTGCCATATTAATTGGAATCATTAGCTTTTCCCTTCATCTAGCTCTGGAATTTTTGTTCTCCCTGTGTGTGGAAAGCATACCTGTGAGGTTTCTTCTCTTCTTGCATTTGGCTCGCTTAAAGCCACTCTCTTTACTGACAGATCCTGGAAAATAAAATAATTCCTGAGGAAGATCTGTCCCAGACTCTTAGGAATGTTGTGGTGACGTGAAACGCTGTCCTGTCTTGTATTTCTACACTTTCACTATTTCCTATTTGAGGGTTTGGAGAGTGAGGGCTCTTACTTCTTGTCTGAGGCACACTTACGGTCCTCTTTGCCTTTGGACTAGAAGTTTTTGAATGCCTTTGGAAAAACAGAATGTCCAAAAACTAGAACCTAGGGAGAAGGGATTATGATTTATTCCCTCTTGAAGGATGAAATTTAAAACTGTTGCCAATGTGACTTTTACAAATTGTCATGCTTATCTATTAGAGTGGGACAGACATATGTATAAATCACCATTTTATTGAATGAACTAAGTCAGTAGGAGCACATACAACTATTTATTTTCTCAGTACTGCTCCTTCCCACCTGCTTAGAGGCAATACTGTCTTCTACTCTCAAATGGCATCTCAGGTCACCCATAGTGTTACGTTACTTATAATGGTTAATGCGCAATTTTATTTTCAGGTATCGAGAAGTCCAGTTAATTCTTTTTTTTTTAATGTTTATTTATTTATTTTTGAGAGGGAGTGAGGGAGGGAGGGGGCAGAGAGAGAGGGAGACAGAGAATCCCAAGCAGGCTCTGTGCTCTAAGCGATGTGGGGCTTGAACTCATGAACCGTGAGATCATGATCTGAGCTGAAATCAAGAGTTGGATGCTTAACCGACTAGGCCACCCAGGCGCCCCTAAGAAGTCCAGTTAATTCTTAAAGCAAATCTCTAACTCAATCTAAGCTTTCTTGCCTCCTTCGATTATGACCTGTTTCAGGCTGGGAAACCGTGTGTGGAAGAAGGGTGTGGACTGTGCCCTCTTCCCCACCTTACGTGTCCATTTCTGCTATGGCCTTGCCTCCTCCTTTACCCTTGAGATTCATGGTGGGCTGAGATCAGCAGACCAACTTTGGGGCAACTCTAAGTACATTCTACTTCCATAGTCTGGTACTTCTCTTTAGAATGATGGTCTCTGCTGAATGGCTGATATCAAAACTCTAAATCGGACCAGGAACTTAATACCCTGCTACGATTAAAAGAAAAAAATGGTAAAATGAAATATAAAACCTCAGTTGTCGATGGCATATATCAAATAAAATAGTTATAAATCATACATAGTTTTTTCAAAAATTTGTACATCTCCCTAATCTCCGTTAACTCTGTATCTTTAGGAGCAAAGAAGAAAGGCTAAATATGCAGGTGGTGCTGGGGTACACATCTTTATGGGACAGTTATTTCAAAATATATACCTAGAATATTCTGAGACTCTTCTGAAGAATCCAAGGGAATTGTCCACCACACATTCTCTTTTCCCGTGTGGTTATGATTTACTCTACACCTTTAGGAACTTTACATCTAAATGATCGCTTCTAAGTTGCTCAGCATTTAACCATTATTATCATTTTTAAAAAAATATTAGCTTTTTCTCGAGCTACTATATCCTTGGTCATTGATCCTCATAGATCTTTAAAACCCCCCAGTGAGGCCCTGGAAGCCTGGGAGATGGACCCTAACAGCGCACGACCCAGAGTCTCGCCGACCCACCGATAACTTGCAACCTTTATCAGCACTGTCTGTGCAACCCAGTGGAGATTATATAACTTCACAGATCTTTATGTAACAGGTTTTAAAATTTTATTCTGAAACAGCATATGGCAGTATTGAAATTCAATATGGAAATATTTCCTTTGGCTTTAAATAAAGTTTTCAGAAATGCATATGTTAGCAACTAAAAATAGAGAAAGTTCCAAATTTCTCATTTGCCCATAGTTATTGGGGGTGACTTTTAACACTTTTCTTGGCACCCCAAGGAATGTCATGCATGATGTCAGTGGTGCCAGAACACAGAAACATTTAGAACTTTTCTCTTCCGGAGCACCTGTAGCTTTGAGTAGTTGAAGACATGCGCTCTGTGAGCGTTCAAGTGAAGAGTCCCCCAAAATGTGGGCCGATGTAGAAAGACCCAGTGCGCCTTAAGTGATGATTCCCCCACCCCCCCGAAGACATCTGTTCTCTACTGCCTGACTTTAGATTACTGGATTAGGTTTGGTTAGGGTTCTGGGCAGGAGTGAGGAAGTACCTCCTGGGAAGGAGGTAGTTGATAGGGAAGGCTAACAGATCTAACAAAACCTGAAATTTCAGAAGTCCAACAAATAAAAGTGTGTTTCTCACTCAGTCCATTGCTGTGGTGGCTTTCCTGGGTAGCGCTCTTGCAAGCAGTGACTCAGGGATCTAGCCTCCTTTCCTCCTAGCCTCTGCCTAGCCTCTGTCCTGCTCTGCTGTCCTTAGAAGCCTTTCCATTCAGCCCCTGTGTGGGAAAAAGAATGGGGGATTCCACCGTGGGAATGTTTCATAGGCCGGGTTTCCCCCTAATTCCCATTGGCCAGAATTCAATCACATGACTACACTTGACTGCAAAGAAGGCTGGGAAATGTAGTCGGCCCAGGCACCTGGGAGGAAAAGGGACACCGGCAAATGCTTAGCCAGTCTCTGCTGTGCCCACAAAGTGCTGTGGGAGCCTGGTTGGATCATAGAGGAGCCGGGGGGGTCCTTCATTTCACAGATATGACTCTCTTTTCTTCTCTGTCTCCTTCTATGACTGCAAAATAGTAGTCTTTTTGTTCATTTTCTATCATGCCAGAGCTCTGTTTGCTTAAAAACGTAAAATAAAGAATTGCATAAGACCCCACCAACTTAGATACCCACAATTGATGTTTTTAGGGACATCCTGCCTGTCTGTTTTTCCATGAATAATTATTCTTACCAAAAAGAGATCATGGTAAACATGTTTTGAAACTGCTCTTTTATCATCCAGAAATATTGCTTTGGACGTTTTTCCATGTCCTAAAAGCCGTTTAATACCCCATGGTATCACCTCCTATGCACATTCAATGAATTCTGAACTAAATATCTATTGACACATTTTTAGATGGCTTCACAATCTTGGCTCTTACATACGGGACTGTCCTGAATATCCCGTGTCTTTGCTTAACACTCATGATAACTTCTTTGAGATGTATTCGTGGATGTGGAAATCCTAAGTCAAAGAATGGCCAAATTCTAGTACCCATGTGGATGTCCAAGTTTCCTGGAAGACTTACACCAGTTTAAACAGGCACCAGTGTACAAGAGTTCTTTTTTCCCCACTGCTGGCCAGTACTGATTATTATGTCTTTTTCTACTGTGACAGTGTAAATGGAAAAAAAAAAAAAAATTGATGTGTCATCTTCCTCTGCGTGTTTTTAAATGTGAATTTTCTTTTTTTTCTTATTTTATTTTATGTGTTCCTTAATTTACCTCTAAGTCAGTCAGCATCTAGGGCAACAATGATTTCAGGAGGAGATTCCTTAGCGCCCCTCCCCCATTTAGCCCATCCCCCTCCCGCAACCCCTCCGGCAACCCTGTTTGTTCTCCATATTTAAGAGTCTCTTATAATTTGTCCTCCTCCCTGTTTTTATATTATTTTTGCTTCCCTTACATTCATCTGTTTTGTATCTTAAAGTCCTCACAGGAGCGAAGTCAGGTGATTAAATTTTAAAATTCTAGAAATTGTTTCGGTCATTTCTACCTCTTTCATGGTTTTTTTGCCCGTTTTTTCCATGCGAACTCGAAGGTTTTTCTCCAGCCCCTCAAATATCTTGCTAGTGTGGGGCACAGAACTTACCTCACGATAAACAGGCAATAAACATTTGTTAAGGGAATAAGGGAAAATGGGGGGGGGTGTTTTATATATAGTAGTGGTGTTAGAGCTCTGTCAGGTGTGTTTCGTGTATTTTCCTCAGACTGTTGAACATTTTCTAATTTTTTTTTTACAAAGAGTATATACTTCTTTGGTCACCGAGAAAGAACAAAACTATTTGCTTTTCCATTTTGTTTAGCGTATTTGTGTTAATATTTTTTTTCTTTGTTAATTTATTTTGAGAGAGCGAGAGAGCGTGAGCAGGGGAGGGGCAGAGAGAGAGGGAGACACAGAATCCTAAGGAGGCTCCATGTGGCCAGCACACAGAGCCTGACACGGGGCTCGAACCCGTGAAGCCGTGAGATCGTGACCTGAGCTGCAGTCGAGTTGGTCTCTTAACTGACTGAGCCACCCAGACGCCCCTGTCTTAACATGTTCAAATGTAGTTTAATCTATTGGTATTCTCCTTCATGGATTCTGCTAGTAGCTCATCCTGACAGAGGCTGTACCCGTCCTGAGTTATATAAATATTCATTTGTATTTTCTTCTTTCTTATGGTTTAATTTTTAATTTTTACATCTCTCATCTATTTGGGTGTTTAAAAAAATTTTTAATGTTTATCTATTTTTGAGACAGAGACAGAGCATGAATGGGGGAGGGTCAGAGAGAGAGGGAGACACAGAATCTGAAGCAGGCTCCAGGCTCCGAGCTGTCAGCACAGAGCCCGACGTGGGGCTGGAACTCATGGACCGTGAGAACGTGACCTGAGCCGAAGTCGGACGCTTAACCGACTGAGCCACCCAGGTGCCCCTAGGATTAGATTTTCTGACCCTAACCCTGACCCTAACCCTAACCCTAGGGTTTGCAGTCGTGGGACTGCAAATTGGTGCAGCCGCTCTGGGGAACAGTATGGAGGTTCCTCAAAAAATTAAAAATAGAACTATTCCACAACCCAGCAATTGCACTACTAGGTATTTATGCAAAGGATACAGGAATGCTGATTAAAGGGGCACATGCACCCCATGTTTATAGCAGCACTATCGACAATAGCCAAAGTATGGAAAGAGCCCCACTGTCCATTGACTGATGAAGGGATAAAGACGATATGGTATGTGTATATATATATATATATATATATATATATATATACACACACATACACACACACACACACACACACACACACACACAATGGGATTTACTCTGCAATCGAAAAGAATGAAATCTTGCCATTTGCAACAGCATGGATGGAACTAGAGTATGTTAATTAAGCTAAGTGAAATAACTCAGGCAGAGAAAGCAAAAATCTTACGATTTTACTCGTGGGATTTAAGAAACACAACAGATGAACGAACGTAGGGGAAGGGAGGGAAAAATCAGGTAAAAGCAGAGAGGGAGGCAAACCATAAAAAACTCTTAAATGCAGAGAACAGCCTGAGGATTGCTGGAGGGGAGGTGCGGGGGGAGGATGAGATCATGGGTGACGGGCATGAAGGAGGGCACCTGTTGGGATGTAAGTGATGAGACACTGGGTTCTGCTCCTGAGGCCAATAGTACACTGTATGTTAACTAACTTGAATTTAAATAAATAAACAACAAAAAAAAGAAGTCATAAATACAAAACACACAGTGTCGAGGAGCCACTACACTGTGCATTACTGTGTATGTGTTACATTGTTAACAGCTAATCGCAGAAAAGCATACTGAACGTCTCAGCTAGGATGGAGAAGGGGTAACATTTAAAAAACATTTTTTTTAAATGTTTCTTTATTCTTTTTTTTTTTTTTTTAACGTTTATTTATTTTTGGGACAGAGAGAGACAGAGCATGAACGGGGGAGGGGCAGAGAGAGAGGGAGACACAGAATCAGAAACAGGCTCCAGGCTCCGAGCCATCAGCCCAGAGCCTGACGCGGGGCTCGAACTCACGGACCGCGAGATCGTGACCTGGCTGAAGTCGGACGCTTAACCGACTGCGCCACCCAGGCGCCCCAATGTTTCTTTATTCTTGACGGAGAGGGAGAGAGACAGAGCACGAGCGAGGGAGGAACAGAGAGAGAGAGAGACAGAATCTGAAGCAGGCTCCAGGCTCTGACCTGTCAGCACAGAGCCCGATGCGGGGCCCGAACTCACGGACTGAGAGATCATGACCTGAGCTGAAGTCGGACACTCAACCGACTGAGCCACCCAGGCGCTCCCGGGGTAACATTTTTAGCTGTAGAGTTTAGGAAAGTAGTTAAACTAGCTGCTTAGATAGGGTTCCATCTCCCGTGCACGGCTGGTTAGTGTCAGGATATGTAGTAGAGGAGGACCTTAATTCAAAACTTCTCTAATACTCTCGGGAGCTTTCAGATGATGCTTTTAACACACTGGTATGTGACCTTGGGGGTCACAGGAGTCATCTAGGGAGCGTTAGAAATATACCTACATCTGGCTCCCACTTCTAGAGATTCTAAGTCAGTTGGTCAGGGGTGGGCTTGGGCATGGTTATTTTTTTAAATGCTTCTGGGTTGGGGACGCCTGGGTGGCTCAGTCGGTTGGGCGTCCAACTTCGGCTCAGGTCATGATCTCAAGGTCCGTGAGTTCGAGCCCCCGCGTCGGGCTCTGTGCTGACAGCTCCGGAGCCTGGAGCCTGTTTCGGATTCTGTGTCTCCCTCTCTCTCTGCCCCTCCCCTGCTCACGCTCTGTCTCTCTTTCTCTCCAAAATAAATAAACATTAAACAAAGTTTTAAAAAATGCTTCCAGTGGATTCTAATATGCTTCCAAAAGTTCACACACCACTGCTCTAAATAATAAGAATAATAAGAAAAAAACTGCTCCAAAGTCATTTTGGAGTTTCTGAAAATTATTGTGTAGTTTCTCTTTAAAAAAAGATCATATGAAAATGGCCTCTGTTCAAGGAAATCAAACTTTAAGAATCTTAGAATGGTTGCCTGCATTGGTTTGAGGGGCCTTATTTGGGGAGCAAAATTTAAAAATTAAGCTAAGGATGGAATATGTACGTCACAATTTTTTTTTTTTTTTGAAAAGCTTTTGCTGGTCTCTCAGTAGCTTAAGGTAGAAAGCCAGTTCCTTGTGGTGGGATGCAGTCCTCACCCTCAAATAATCAGAGATTGCCCAGGGAGGGAAACATGAGGAGGAAATTTTGTAGGTTTTTGCTTTCACTGAGCTGAAAGGAGCTATAATTCTCACCTCTGCAGCTATTCCCCCTTTTCTAGAAGAAAGACTGAGAGAATGACATGGTAAATTTGGGGGGGGGGCAAGATATCATTATGCATAACATGAAAGTACTTAAAAAAATTTTTTTTAATATTTATTTATTTTTGAGAGACAGAGAAAGAGAGCGCGAGTGGGGGAGGGACAGGGAGAGAATGAGACACAGAATCCGAAGCAGGCTCCGAGCTTGAGCTGTCAGCACAGAGCCTGATGCGGGGCTCGAACTCATGAATCGTGAGATCGTGACCTGAGCCGAAGTCAGATGCTTAGCTGACGGAGCCACCCAGGCACCCCACGAAAGTACTTTTGACGTAGAACAACTATGATTCCATAACTTTAGATATCTTAAATATTTTTCTGCATAGCACTCATGGGTTTAATTAGACGGGAAGTGAAAGATGATGTAATGTTTTGTGCATTTTGTGTTTTTTGTTATGTGTGATTATACCTTACATATGAAAATTGCCACAAATTCACAATGGTGCAGTCTTGCAAATTCTGGTTATAGTAATAATGTTTCTGGTGTTGGAATATTCTTGGCTTGTTAGATGTAGGGAAATATTTCAATGGTCAAGGGTATAGCGGAATGGGCTAAGGGCATCATTTATATTTCTTTGGTAGAGATATGTGGTTATAACAGCACTTTTTTTGCGTGTGGAAAGCAAATCAGTTTCCACAAAGTAGACTATTGAACAAAACAAAACAAAAACATCCATGAGCCAGCAAAATCTGAGGTGGGATTTTGGTGCTAATGGCACATATTTCCAGAATCCAGTTGCCCTCTTTTTTCAACGTTTTTTTATTTATTTTTGGGACAGAGAGAGACAGAGCATGAACGGGGGAGGGGCAGAGAGAGAGGGAGACACAGAATCGGAAACAGGCTCCAGGCTCCGAGCCATCAGCCCAGAGCCTGACGCGGGGCTCGAACTCACGGACCGCGAGATCGTGACCTGGCTGAAGTCGGACGCTTAACCGACTGCGCCACCCAGGCGCCCCTTAGTTGCCCTCTTTTTAAAAAAAATTTTTTTTAATGTTTATTTATTGTTGAGAGAGACAGCATGAGTGGGAGAGGGGCAGAGAGAGAGAGGGAGACACGGAATCCGAAGCAGGCTCCAGGCTCCGAGCCGTCGGCACGGAGCCCGACGTGGGACTTGAACCCACAAACCTCAAGATCACGACCTGAGCCGAAGTCGGACGCTTAACCGACTGAGCCACCCAGGCGCCCCCCAGTTGCCCTCTTTTATGGTTAAGAACTCACTGCTCATCTTCGCTGTTCTTTTGTTTCCTGTTAGGAGAACTTTCCTGGTGGCTCAGTGGCACCATTTTTACTTGGAGCCAACATTCCCTCTTGTCTTGTGGGGATACATTTGATGCTCTCCTTATTGTAGTGAATTGGTAGAGGGGCTTATAAATATCATCTATAGCCCGCACACATTGTCAGCCACGGAGACCTTGCTGTGCAGTTGCAGAACACGCTCTCTTCCATCACTAACCCAGTTCCAAATATCTTGACAAGAACAAGTCCATGGCCACATACATGGGAGTCTGGCTGTTAACCCCAAATCAGGACACTTGAGGTCGAGAAGATGGCAGAAAACCCACATCTCTTCATCTAACCTTGTGAACTGACTCAGCAGCGATCCAGGACAGGTGAGGCCAGCGAAATGTGAGTCACTCCTTACACTCTTCCTTCTTCCAACACCCAAGCTGATGCTCTGGCTCAAGAAATTATAACAAGAAATTCTACAAACAGGCTCACTGCCTACAGATGAGCAAAATCACCTTCGGGGTATATTAATCCCCATGGTTGTCCTTGGGTTGAGAACCAGTTCATATAGCCATCCCCAAACAAGAGAATAAGTCATCATGGATTCATTTTTCCCAGGTACTAGAAATAATTGGGTTAATTTGACATCATTCTTAGTCTCAAGAAATGCTCAGGAAGGGAAGGAGCTCAGCAGGAGACGGACAGCCAGATTCGGTGGGAGGCTCCGCCCGGGTATTCGCTACGATGCGCTTTGAGTGTCCTCAGAAGATGTGCAGCTGTTCCTGGGAAGCTGAGCCCAGGAGCAGGCGCCGTTCGTGTGCACTGTGCAAGCATTCTCTGTGGGGATGAGGCCTGGGAGCTGGACCGGTTTGCTCTTTGGAGCTTCTCCCAACTCTCTGTTACTGGTTTCTTCTTTTTTTTAAATTTTTTAAATTTTTTTTTTTCAACGTTTATTTATTTTTGGGACAGCGAGAGACAGAGCATGAACGGGGGAGGGGCAGAGAGAGAGGGAGACACAGAATCGGAAACAGGCTCCAGGCTCCGAGCCATCAGCCCGGAGCCTGACGCGGGGCTCGAACTCACGGACCGCGAGATCGTGACCTGGCTGAAGTCGGACGCTTAACCGACTGCGCCACCCAGGCGCCCCTGTTACTGGTTTCTTCTGATGTAGACACAGTGGTTAGGAGGAAAAACGTCTTGGCCCCGAAGTAGAGCCATTGAACACTTCTCTTATGGGTGCGGCCACTGAAAACTGAGCTCAGGTCGCAGCATTGTCAGTGTGGCCGACAGACGCCGCGTAGGAAACGCTGCCTGTTGCACTGTCACACGAGTACACACCTGGTGTGCAAAAGCAGACCGAAGGAAGCACAGTTCAGCCCTCGTTGCATAGCGGCTGGCTCTGCGGTGGGCAGAAAGGAAACAGAACACGATTCCTATAATTGAAGCACTTCAGTGTGAGTTGGAGAAGGCAGACGTAGCACAAGGAGTTCTACTATGAGTGGGTGTGGTAAGAAGGAATTTTTTTAAGTCTATGGGATATTCAAGGGGAGGGTGCCAGGCATCTTGAGTAAGATAGAGGCCTTACAGACAAAGGGACATGATGTGGGACATGGAAGATGGAGGAGGGCGATGGTACTGAGGTACCGTATGCAGAAGACCTGCTTTTGAAACTCATGGGGTCCAAGGCATCAGGATAAGGGAGAAGCTAAGGATTACTGAAGGCTAAGCCTGGAGGCCTGGAAGATGGGGTGCCGTTTGTTGGGATAAGAAGGTTCCCGAGAAGGAGATAGAGTTAGAAGACAGAAGCCTGGAGAAGTCTGAGGAACTTGGTTTCTGACCTGTGTCTTGGGAGTTGAGTGGCGACGTCCAGCTCAGGACGTGGACTGGAACCAGGAAGACAGTGAGGGGCTGGAGGATTTCGAAGACCACTGAACGAGGGCAGAGTCTCATTCTTGGGAGTGAGTGTGGTTCCATCGTGCAGGATCTTTCAGGAGAGTTCTCTAGAAGCCATCTTGGAAGTAAAGAAAACGCAGGCAAAATGGTGGAGTGTTGGGGTGCCTGGGTGGCTCGGTCGGTTAAGTGTCCGACTTCGGCTCCGGCCGTGATCGCACAGTTCGTGGGTTCGAGCCCCGCGTTGCGCTCTGTGCTGACAGCTCAGAGCCTGGAGCCTGCTTCGGATCCTGTGTCCCCCTCTCTCTCTGTGCCCCTCCCCCACTCATGCTAGGTCTCTCTCTCTCTCTCTCTGTCTCAAAAATAGATAAACATTAACAAATTTTTTAAAGATGGCAGAGCGTTGACTGATCTTTCGAGAAATATGGTGGCAAAGGCCAGGGCTGAATATGTTTGCCATTGTGACAGAGCGTTAGAGTGCCTTCGTGGCTCAACAAGCTTTGGCTGAGACGAGAGAAGGTGGGATATTGAATGTTCACTTAAGTGGGGTCAGGCGACGGTTCGGATGATTTGTTTTAGGATAGAAGACATTTCTCTTACATGGGGAAAACACCCATCGCAGAAAGAAACATGGAAGATGCAGAAGGGAAAGACAGTGGATGGAACAGCGTGACAGCGTCGGCATCCAGGGCGCAGATGGAGGGTTAAATTTGGAAAGGTGCAGGGGAGTTTCTCCCCTGAGTCAAGAGAAAACTGGAAGACTACGTGCAGAGCTACAGAAAAATCTCAAGAGTGAGAGGCTCGCGGTGAAAGAATTTACGTTTTGTGGCTTCGGTGCTCTTGATGAGACAGAGAACAAGGTCATCCTCTGTGAGTGAAGTGAGTTTGGGGTAGGGAGCAGGAAAATGCAAGGGCTCCAACAGCCGTGCTGGGTATTGCACAGGAAGTGAATTAGAAATGAATGCAATTGGGGCGCCTGGGTGGCGCAGTCGGTTAAGCGTCCGACTTCGACTCAGGGCACAATCTCGCGGTCCGTGGGTTCGAGCCCCGCGTCAGGCTCCGTGCCGACAGCTCAGAGCCTGGAGCCTGTTTCGGATTCTGTGTCTCCCTCTCTCTCTGACCCTCCCCCATTCATGCTCCGTCTCTCTCGGTCTCAAAAATAAAAACCGTTAAAAAAAAAAAAAAAGAAATGAATGAAAAAAAAAGTTAAGGCGTAGAAAGAAGTAGGTTCCAAAGAGTTTAGGCCTTTCCGGGATTTATGGTAGACCCGACTGGTACAGTTGTGTGACCTGGGCAGCACTGCTTTGTCTGGGGGGCCGGGTGGGGAAAGGAGGCCGAGGGGGTGGCCAGCCGTGGGGTTAGGAAGGAGATGACAGGTGTCAGGGTTCTGGGAGGTGAGTAACGGGCTACCCACGGGGCGTCCGTGAAGCCATCAGTTGATCAAGGATCTGGGTGAACGGAGACCATCAGGGAGCCTTGGCGAGGGTGCAGGGGATTTGAGGCAGAGCGAGGGAAGACGGAGGAGGGAAGGCTGTGGTTAGACGCAAGCAGTGGCACTTGGAGAGCCTTTCGCCCTCGGCGGGTCCAGTCCCGCATGGGCGGTGTACCTTCTTTAATCGTTCTCAGCATGTTGGCTGGCCCGACGGGAGGGTTTCTGCGTTGGCTGGAAAAAGATACGCTGAGAAAGGAAACGTAAAACCCTATCTCTTCTGTGTCGTAAGACCGCCTTGGGAGCGTCGTGTTTGGCTCCAGACGTGTCTTTTAACTGGGTTCTCTCCACAAATCCTGGTGGCTGAACCAGAACGTGGGCGCTTGTCTGCTGCTGGCCTTCTGGGCTGGGCCCCCATTGCCCTGCATGTGGATCCGAGCTCCGCTTTCCTGGCCCCGGCTCCTTCTTCTGCTCTGACCTTTCGTGGCTCTGCTCTCCACACGCACCCAAAGCGACCTGTTAAGCGTCAAGTGAGACCGTGCCACTCCACTGCTGCAAACGCTCCAGGGGCTTTCCGCCTCACTGGCAGTGTAGACTCAGGTCACTCCGGGGGCCCTACACCATCCGACCCCGTCACTTCTGTGACCTCCTCTCCTGCTGTCTTACCCTTTCTTCTCTCCACCTCATCCACACAGACTTGCTTGGTGCTTCTCAAGCACTCTCTACCCCAGGCCCTTTGTGGTCGCTGTTCCCTCCTTCCAGGATGTTCTGCCCAATATCCCTGTGATTTATTTCCTCACTTCCTTTAGGTCTTTATCATTTCCTAGTGAGGCCTTCCCTGACTGTCCTATTTAGCAGTGCACCCCCCCCCCACCGACTTCATTCTTTCCCCTCTTCAGTTTTATGTCACCTCCTCCCATGCCGTTCACACGACCACTACTGCTTCTCCTCCTTCCTCTCCTCCTTCTTCTTTTCATTCACTGCGTGTGTCCTCCAATGAGAAGGTAAGTTCACAAGGACAGGGCTTTTCATTTCTCTTGTTTGTGGTTGCATGCTCATTTCACACAACCGTCCCTGGCCCGTCATGGGTGCTTAGTAATGGGGGGCGAGTGAATGAGTATCGAATGGCCTGGCTATCAAAGTCACATATGCCCACTGCGGAATATTGGGAAAACACAGAAGAGCAGAAGAAGATAGAAATAGACACAGTCCGTAGTTCTATCTGGAGACGCTCCCCCCCCCCTAATAATTTGGTATAGGCTCTTTATTTTTCAACCTGTGCAGACAGAGTTGATGCATCCACAGGGATATCGGTAAATAGAATAGGATTTCAGGAATGTGACCAGAACGATAACGATGTGAGATTTTGTCGTCTGGAGGGCATTTTGAGGGATGGTTGGCACGGAGATGAGAAGGTTTTGGGGAGCATGATGAACATTTTAGATATTATGGCATCTAAGACAAATTATACACATTCTGCGTAGATGTAGGACAGAACCTGTGTCAGTGGGGGAAGCTATGGAAAGGGGGCTTTCAGCCCCATAGAGAGATCAGTTCTCTCCAAATGGCCACCCACCGGGGGAGCTGAATTTCAAAGGACAGAACTTCTCATCACTAAACTCTGTGGCCACATCAGGTGTGCTCACCTTGTGGGTTTTTGCCCGAAGACTCCCAGGTAGCAAAAACACACTTGAAAACCTTCTAACTGGTTTCAAACTGGTAACAGTAAATTTGCTAACGGTAACAAGACATTTCTTCTATTTCCGTGGGTATTTTTTTTTTTTAACAAAACATCTTTTTTATTTTTCAGGTAGCAGTTTCTTGCATGGAACACCTACTTAGTGTTTTTAGTGTTTTGGCTTTGGTTTTTCTTTCTGTTCTATCACGCCGTTGGTACTCGCAGGTTACGTGTCATAGTCTCTCGGAAGAACGTGAATTAGTCATGCATAAGATAGATCGGACAAGTAGTTCATTTTCTCTTAACAAACGATTCCTCTATTTTTAGAAGTCCATTACTCCAGAAACATCAGGAACACATTAAGCTACATAATAACGGAGATTTTAGAACCATGTTTTGAAGACCCACTAAGCCCAGTTGGTATAAACATAGTTAAGCCTGTCAGGGCAATGATGTCACTTGTCCCATAAACATCTTTAGCCTTTGGAGAATCGTAGCAGATCTATCAGTGAATTCACAAACAAACCATTAGAAAATACACACAAAGAAAAGTCAGTAATTTGAGCAATTTGTGTTGGAGAATCTCAGGCCATCTTGATAGCTTTACAGATTAAGTGATAGAACTGACAGTGTGTGGTATTTTTACTTCAAAGCTGTTGATATTTTCAGATTATCTATTTTTAAGAAGAGTGACAAGCATTCTAATTGAATCGCACAA
This sequence comes from Lynx canadensis, assembly GCF_007474595.2. Lineage (NCBI taxonomy): Eukaryota > Metazoa > Chordata > Mammalia > Carnivora > Felidae > Lynx > Lynx canadensis. Next base: position 151,950,859 of record NC_044311.2, on the reverse strand, counting down.
GTTCTGATGTGAAACACACTACAAGTTATATATTTAATTCGATCTGTATTTTAAATCAGTTTGAACTAAAACTTTATTTTTTTTTTTTGGAATAAATCTGATGGCGTTTTAATCTCAGTGGTTCACAAAATAAATTTTAAGCTGCTCAAGATTCTCCTGAAGCCTGACTCATTGCCTTACAATTCACGTTATGTTGCTTTTTCAGATAATATTAGTGATTAGTGTCAACCTCGTAGGGCTTATTTGATTCAACAGCAAGTGGCAATATGTGACATGAAGTAAGGCTGTCCCGTTATTATAAATACAGTATAATTAAGTGTGTTATAAGAAGGGGAGGTGAAAAAAGAGACATGCGTTTTTTAGACAGAGCTATGCAGGCAACCCACCTTCGTGCTCACGATTTATTTGGATTACCAAAATGATTGAAGGGATTTTGAGTCAGGTCATTGTGGTTGGGTAATCTGGACTTTTCTTCAAATTCGATTTGAATGAAGCGGCTTAAACAGAAACATGTGGGCATGTAAAAGCCAGCATCAGAACTCTTACAAGGCAATAAAAAGAGTAATAGGAATTCATAATTGGATGACATCTTTCATCCAGATGGGTTCAACAGCACTCTGAAACCTCGTGCACAAAGTCAAGACAGACACACACAGTGGCACGCTTTCCCCCCGCATTGTGCTCTGCTCCAGAAAGGCCCCGTGAGCTCTGTAGAAAGGTAACCACGTCCAGTCAAGTGAGGGGTCAAGTGTACTGAGTCTTCATCCCCAGTCCCTTCGCCGGGGGTGCTGGCCAGCACAGCACTGTCTTCCAGAACTCCGCCACATGGTGACCTGGGTCCTGATGTGGCCTCCCCCTGGCGCCCGCCCTCTTCAGGCACCTTGCTGATCTCACCGGTGAGCCAGCCTCCAGGGTCATCACCACAATGTCCCCTCACTCAGAGCTGAGAAGTCGGTCAGGCAGTTGACACGAGGCCGGTATGTTTGGAGGCGGGATGAAGAGTTTTACACTCAGAAGACCCAGGAGGGATCACATTGAGATAACAAGGGCTCTTGGCAAGATCTGGAAGACAGGGTCTCCTGCCTGAATGTGTGTTGCTGTATGAGGGGGTGTTTCGATCCAACTGATGATCGTGGGGCCTGACTCCTGGCTGTGCCTCATCGCGGGGGGGAAGGGGAGGGTCATTCCACTGCCGTGTCCGCCCCGTCAGTGGCTTTGGTCACGTTGTAGGTGAATCCGCCCACGTCGGGATTTTGAGAGGCGTTAAATAGTTCATTCACCGTGGGCTTGTAGTTCATTCATCTCATTTAAATTTTAACTTAAAGGTAAGGCAAACCATTGCGCACAAAACAGTGGCTGCTTAGCGGGCACGAGGTTTCCTTTCGGGCTGAGGGTTTGGAGCCCGATAGAGGTGGTGATTACAAAACATCGTGAAGATGCCAAATGCTGCTCGTTGTTCACTTTAAAATGATTTCGTCCGTATTTTGTGAAAGAAACCAAATGAATGATGCTAAAAAAGTCACGGTGGAGGTGCCCTTTTCGCACATCAGACCCGGAGGGGAAGAAAGACCCGGGGAGTGTTTCCCCCAGGACGTGGACGGGCCCCAGGGTCAGAGCACGGGCCGCCTCTGGGGCCTGGGGGCGTTCATGGCCCAGGACTGCTCTGCCCAAGTGCAGGCAGGAGCCGGCGGGGGAGGGGGCCGAGGCAGGGGCTTCAGGAATCTGCTCTCCACGGCCCCATCAGCAAACACAGTCGTGATTTCAGATGTCTGGAACTTTTCACTTCTGGGGGTTTAGTCACTGGTTTCTTTCCGTCCTCCCACGTTCAAAAATAACTCAGAGGTTCTGTGCATCGGAATGGAAGCATGCATTTGATTTTATGTTTTCTAGCAGCCACATTAAGAAGGGTATGAGTTAAAAAAAAAAAAAAAAGGTGACATTCATTTTAATCACGTTTGCCAAATCACGTATATATTTTAAATACTGCCTCGGTATCTTCCCGGACAGTCCAGGATATCCGACGTAGAATCCTTTCGACATGTAACCAGTATAAAAATTATGAGGAGATATTTTACTCGTTTTGGGTTCTAAATCTTCAAAGTCCAACGTGTGTTTTACACAGTGCATCTCAATTTGGGCCAGCCACCTTCAGCGGCTCAGTAGCTACAGGGGGCTGGTGGCTACCATCAGGACAATACAGATCTAGAAGTTACTATCTTGGTTGCGTTCCCTGTGGGCTCAGGAGATGCTCAGCGAGTTAAAATACAGGTGGAGAGGGGCACCTGGGTGGCTCAGTAGGTGAAGCGTCCGCCTTCAGCTCAGGTCATGAACTCGTGGTTCATGAGTTCAAGCCCCGTGTCCGGCTCTGTGCTGATCACCCAGAGCCTAGAGCCTGCTTCCGATTCTGTGTCTCCCTCTCTGTGCTCCTCCCCGACTCACACGCTGTCTCTCTCCTACACACCAATAAATACAAATTTAAAAAATATAAAAAAAATACAGGTGGAGAATGGGACCATCATCCCGCACGTTAGTTTAGAGCCTCGTTGTATCACTGAAGCGTCTGCAAATAGGTCAGCTTCTGACCAGCACTGTTGTGTCGGAGGCCGAAGAAGCATTATTCTTTTGCATTTTGTAGGTGAGGAATCTCGGGTTCTGAGAGCTTGAGCAAGCCCACTTATTCCTGCCTGAGAAGTCCTAGCTGCTGCTCTGGTGGCCCGGTGGTCCTGCATAGACTGGGCAGCCCGTGGTCCTGGGGAGAGGATTTTTGCAGCTATGACAGGAGCTCAGTCCCCTTTCACAGAATGGAAGACGGATCTCACAGAAGCCAAGTGGCTGCCCTGCTGGCCACGTGTGAGTCCACAGCAGAGCTTGAACAAGAGTCCCACGGAGCTCTTTGACTTTGGTGTATAGGTAGGAGCCCAGGGCAGCTCCTGTCCCCCAGTATCCGGGCCAGTATCAGTCACGCCTGGCCCCGTGGCCGAGAGCAGATTGCTGTGGTACGTTGTGAACTCGCATGACTCCGTTGAAACTGTGGGAGCTGACAGACCAGTTCACTCTCTTAGCCGCGTAGCCCTAGAAGATTCCGACCAGACAATTGGACCCCGGTTCCAGAAATCCGGATTGCGCTGGCCAGTGCCTCTCCCACTACAGCTGAGTGCTGAAGCAGGCAGTGACTGGAGAGGGGCCCCTTTCTCAGTGACCGCTTGGTCACTTTGGATACTCTCTCATCTCCGTGGTCTGGGTGCCGTGAAGGAAGGAAGCCCAGCTAGACCCAGGAGTACTGGAAGACACGTTTAATTCTGTTTCCCTCCCATAGCACGAAATTCTGAGATTTGATCGGCTAGAAAAGTCCATCAGTTAAATTGATCTTTTGTCGTTGCTGTTGTTAAGGGAAGACCTGACTTGTAAAAAGAAATTTCAGGGTTGAAATAATTTCAGCCAAATCCGTTTTCGGCATTTTTTGTCTTCATGCTTCTTTATTTGTTTTGAGAAAGACAGAGGGCACAGGAGTTGGAGAGGGGCAGAGAGAGAGGGAGAGAGAGAATCTCAAGCAGGGTTTGCACTGTCAGCGCAGAGCCCGACGTGGGGCTCCGTTCCACGGACCGTGAGGTCACAACCCCAGCCAAAATCGAGAGCCGGATGCTTAACTGACTGAGCCACCCAGGCGCCCTAGTTTGGGGCATTTTTAGTACAGATTGGCTGCGGCCGGTTGCACATTTTTCATGTAGCATTTGGAGTATGAATACCGATGAGACCGCCGTTGCCTCATCTCACACGCCCCTCCATCCACCATGCTGGGTGTTGGGTTCCGAACGGTCGGTGGCATGGCCTGTCACCTCCGAGCATAGTTGGTGGATGTGGTCTTGCGACAGGTGCTTTAATAGAGGACTCACAAAGCGCTAGGGCACGTGGAAGAGGAGGTGACATTCCAGAGGGAGGCTTCCCCTAGTGTGAGGCTAGGTGGGTGTGGAAGGAGGGGGAGGTGTTCTCAAGGTAGATAAGCAAGAGGAGTGTGTTTTGGGCCCGGCAGAGAATGGCTGTTCTGGAAACCACAATCGTTTCCCCGTGAGGTGCTTCCCCAAATGGCTCAGCCTCGCTCGGGTTCCCTCGCCAGGTTTGGGCCCTGGACGGTGATGCAGCTATATGGCTCTGGTGGCTCCCAGAGCCACTGCGTGTACATTAGGTTTGGTTGGAAACAACCTCGCCATCTACCTGGAGAGTCTGTTTTTGGGGCTAATTCACCAGCAGGGCATTTCGCCATAGTCTGCTGAGAATCTTCATGTGAGCTCCTTCCCTGGGGGGGCAGGGGGAGGGGACGGCTCACCACTCACGTGACGCCTGTCGTCAGATACAAAAACCTCGGATGGGGTCCTCAGGCAGGGCAGAGAAGCAGAGAAGATAGTACTGACACAAAAACCACCGCGACTTGTGTTCATTTCCTTATGGGTTGAAGCTGTGGATATAACAGGAAGTTCCTTTACCTCTGAGACGCCGTAGCGTGTTGTCTGTACCTCTCTTATGAAAAGGGAGCTTGCACCAAAGTCAAGCCCACTAACTTATACATGCAAGTGAATTTATGGGGCCAACGTGGCAGAATATTTGAAATCGCAATTGCATTGGAAAATGTGGCACCAGGCATATTTTTCTCTAAATTACCAGTATATTCCTCCCAGGATGGAGCTCACGCAGGTTCACCTGTAGGTGAGGGTGTTCTGGGCTGCCCAGCTCATCGGTTTACACACTGGGGGTCTCTGTAAATACCTGCTGTGTGAAGGAAGACACGGGGAAAGGGGCTTTGAAAATCATGAATCAGTCATCAGTGTGAGATACCACATGTTTTTTTTTGTTTGTAACAGGTGCTAAGAAATCTTTTATTTTTAATTTGGTTTTCATTCTTAATTGTAAAGTGCAACAAAAAAGTGACCCATCGTACCCGTTATTAAGTGTACAGTTCGCTAATGTTAAGTACATCCACGTTGTTGTGCAACCTCCAGAACTTTTTCATCTTGTAAAACTGACACTCTACTCGTGAATCAACAACGTCCTATTCCGTCCTCTCCCTGCCCTCGGGAGCCACCACGCTACTTTCTGTCTTTACGAATTTGACTTCTCTGGGGACCTCGTAGAAGTGGAATCAGGAGTCGTTTGTCTTTTTATCACCTGGCTTATCTCATTCCGCCTGATGTCCTCAAGGTTCATGCATGTCGTAGCAGGTGTCAGAACTTCCTTTTTAAGGCTGACCAATATTCCATCGTGTGTATGCGGTGCATTTGGGTTTTCCGTGCCTCCGTGATGGACACTTGGGTTGCATTTGTTTTTCCACTATTGTGAATAATGCTACTGTGAACATGAGTGTACAAATATTTTTTCACATCCCTGCTTTCAATTCTTTTGGGTATATACCCAGCAGGGGAGTCGCTGGATCATTTTTTTAGGTTTTTGAATAACCTCCATACTGTTTTCCAAAGCAGCTGTACCATTTTACATTACCCCCAACAGTGGCACAAGGGTTCCAATTTCTCCACATCCTCGCCAACACTTATGTTCTGTTTTTGTTTTTATAGTAGCCGTCATTTTGGGTGTGGGGTACAAAGCTTTTCTTTTTAGGATTAATGAATGAAGCTATTAAGTGCCCGTTGCTTTTCTTCAGTCATTCTCTGCCTTTTGAGAAATCACTTCTCAAAGCAGACTGTATTGGGACGTCAGAGGCTTCTTATGCGTGACTTTCGAGAACTGAATCAAGTGTTGTTTTGGCAAAGCAACTTCAGCGAAGCGTCCAAAATGACCTCTTCTCTCAAATCTTAAAAGCAACATAGTAGAAATTGTTTGTTTTTTTTTTAAAGAGGAGAAATTGATTCCTTTTGACAGTGACTTATGGGTCCAAAGAGAGGTTAAGATTAGTAGGTAAGTCTTTCAAGGAGGGTATGCAGACCATGATGGTCAGAAGAGACTGTGACGATATTGTCTGTGGGGGGAAACCCTTGAGTGGAGGAGCTGTCCAGCAGGAGAGAGGCGCGTTAAAAAGAGTTTATTTGCACGCAATGTACTACGACTGTTTGTGGCAATACAAATAGGAGTGAAGTGTGTGTGTGTGTGTGTGTGTGTGTGTGCGCGCGTGTGTTGGGGAAAGTGTTTCTCGCGTAGGAAAAAGTGGCTCTGTTTACTGCTGAAACTTCCCTTGCTTACTGCATAAGCAAAAATAAACACTTGCCAAAGGCAGGCAGTTTTAAGACCATGGATACTGTGACATCACCCAGCAGAATTAAATATCAGTTTAGCAGCTGGTGTAAGAGTGGTTTGCAATAAGTTACGAGGCTCCGAAACTTTCTAAGTGAGTTTACGCCCTTCGTGGCATGATATGAAGACTTTCGTTTAGCCTAAGTGTTTGTTTTAATGAGGTATTGCAGTGTAACGCACTCAAATGAAAACCACATGATGTACCCCAGGCAAGAGAGAAGCAATAACTCTACAGATTTTTGAAGAAGACTAGTCATACCACAGGCTACCATTATAACAGAAAAAATAACAAAAATTTTAATACGGTTGTCTGGCCAAATATATTAATTTAAACTGAATGCCTTTTAAAAAATCTTATAGCTGTGAGGCAGGACGTTCCATTGGCAAGCATCTTCAAAACCTTCATTTTAGAGGATTCATTGAAAAGTATTGAAGTGTAGGAGCCTTTGCCCGTACGTGCATTTGGAAGAACTACTGAAAAGTCTTTGATCGTTTGTGCGAGGCTTCTTGGAGTTTGACACAAAAAAGCTAAACTAAGAAGTGCGTTTTTCAATGGGTTGCCTTCTTTGCATGTATGTAAGAGCATGGCTGGTTTATCGATCGCAGGAAAGCACTGGCAAATTCCGGAGTGAGGACACCCGATTGTGCGTTCCAGGTGAGCCGTTCCCTGGCCACGTGCTGACTTGGGTTCCAATTACTGAGGCGGGTTTCCGTTTATCTTGTTTGGAACTGTTTTCAGGAAAAGGTGTTCTGCGACCTTGCGTGGGCATCAGCCCGGGGTTTTCACAGTTATTTTCTGAAAAATGCCAAGTTTTTGTGTCTATCCTTTGATTTAGAGATCTGAAGTCTTAGAGTGCTTTAGTTCACTTTAGTTCAGCAGGCATTCTGCTGCCTTCCAAGGTCAGGGAACACAGAGATGGAACAGAGGTGGTACCCTCAGGAGGCTCTGTGGCTGCCTAGGTCGTTAATTTTTACCGAAAGTCTCTAAAGTCAGTTGACAACTGATACGGCAGTGGGAGGCGTGTGGTCAGCTGATGTAATTTTTTTGTTTGATTTCTTTACATTCCTTTTGAGTCCGCCTCCTGTGTGAATCGCCACTGAGAACATCAGGACCCTAGTGACTTCTGCTGGCCTTAGAGACCGTCGATTTCCAGGTGTGGATGGAATGGAGGGTACTGAGAGAGTGTGCGAAGGCAACGCCACTGTGAAAGCTTCCTTCTCTTCCGAATATCCGAGGTGCCTGGGGCCGATCTGTTCTCAGGGTGAGCACGTCGAGGCCAGGGACTGAGATCAGGAGTCTTGGCATTTAGCCCTTCTTCTTACAGAAGGTCTCCCAAGGTTCCAGTGTTTTGCATAAAGCTCCCCCTTTAGAATCCTCCGCAGACAGCTACCTGCTTCCAAAGTGGGATTGTTTCAGGTAAAAGGGTAACGCGAGGTGTGGAGGCCTCTTTTAGTTTTATGAATGAAGCTTTATTGGCAGCTTCAGAAATTACTGGCTAGCCATTAAAATGGAAGCCCACAGATACATTTTCCCCCTAACATACACTCTCCATCTCTAAGTGTGTTGCCTTTATTATGTGAAAAAAAAAAAAACCCCGATATAATTTTCTGTAGCGCGAAGCCAGTTATCTTGATGCGTAGGTAACAAGTTTATCTTGTCAAAACTTCCATGTGTGCGTTCAATTATCATCGGTTGTCCCTCTGTACCTGTGACTAATGGAAGGGAGGTCTTCTCCTTTGGTATTTCAGATTGTCTGAACAAGAATTGCGTTTTCTTTATTACTCTCTTCCTAAGTGCTGTTGTCCCGAAAGCAACCAAGAAAATACAAAGTATTGGCTCGTCTACCAACACAACCTAACTTTGTATTCAGAGGCGAAAGGGAGAAATCACATAATACTCTTTTTCTTTTTTATGTAAGTTTTCCTTTCTTGAAATGAACTGAATTGCCTACACAGTTGTTTCAATTGAAAGAGAGACTTTGTGAAGCTTTTGCTGGGTTGGATCCTGTTTAACACCCTGCGTTCGGGTTCTGTCTGAATATGTCTCCTGGAGCTCGCCGAGCCGTCATGTGTAATTGGAAACATGCACGTTCACAGCGGCACTTGACTCTGAAGAATGGTCCGGACATTTTTCCCAGCTTTGTTCTTTCGTATTTTGTCCCCATGCCATGATTTTTTAAATTGAATTCAAATTTGCAGCTTTTAAAAGAAAACCACAAGAACACGATTTTTAATCTCTTGTGATTTCTTTGCCCCTGTTCTACATATAAAATAGCGATTGCCTTAATCTATCCAAGCCAGACTTAGAAAAAAATTAAAGCTGGTATCTCTCTATTCAGTTAGGTCCTTAAAAAAAAAAAAAAGTCTTTTTACCAGTTAAGGAGGAGCATGTCCTACAAAAGCAAAGCGGAGGTTTTTCCGTCTGGGGAGCCCGAGGGGTACGGGTATGGCTATTGACACAGACCCTCCTTCACAGTGTCAAGGAAGGGTCAACCCTTGTTTTAAGTGGTAATTTTAGCCTTCAGCCAGATTCCAATCTTGAAAAAAAAAAAAAAAGGTTGTGGAAAAACCATGTCACCACATGTTGAGTGATGTCACCAGGCAGGGAGGTTACCTAGAGAAGATGAAGAATCTTACGGCTTATTTGATTTGTGAACTGTTTCTGATTATCCCAATTGAGGGAGGGTCACTTTGAATAATGACGCCTTGATATCCCTTCCGTGGGGAGTCTACACCACTGGTCACCAGATGTGTAGGGCGGGCGCCTCAAGCCTGCCAACGGTCCTGTGAGCTACGTGTGTTCAGACGCTGCCGTCCGTGTTTAACCTTGCTCTAGGTAGGGCCCACCTGAAACCCACCCTCTGCCCACCGCCCCAAGAAGGAAAGTCTAGTTGATGACGATTTGTCATTAATATTCATGTCTGTGGGCCCGGTCATTGTTCTCTGGCATGAATGTTTGGCACGGGCTTCAGTTCAGCTGCTGCCCAAACAGAGATCAATGAGTCCTTTTGAGCAAGTATTAAGATACTTCGAGCATTTTCTGAGAAGGGAAATTTTATGCTTAGATGTGACTGCAAAACCCTGGATTCTAAACCTTGAAGGGACTTGGAAGATCATTTACTCTTGCAGATCTTTACATTGTCAGCTTTCCTTCAGAAGCTTGCAGACTATAAAGTGAATCCCATCGAAGTCAAACGCACGGTTAGAAAAATCTTGCCCTCCCGCCTTCTCTCACTGCTGTCAGAAATGGCTGTGTACCAGTTGGGCATGTAACTGTCCGTGTATCAGTGATTTGGGGAACTGATGATGCCTCTTCCTCTCCTGGAGGAACATTCGGCCTCTCTGAAGAGTTTACCCCTTGGTCTTAGACCCTCCAGAACTACTAAAACCCAAAGAATGAGTAAATCCCTTTTCCCAATACGTGAGGACAATCCACTCATGCCCCCGCCACCCTCCCGACTAATCCTCATTCTTTTCTTCTCCGAGACAGTTCCCTGTTTCCTCACTGTTCTTTCCCATGGTTTTATTTCCTGCACCAGCCTGGCCCTTCTCCTACGGTGTATTCCCATCACTTAAAAAAATGCTGGCATTTGGGGCGCCTGGGTGACTCAGTCGGTTGAGCGTCCGACTCTTGATTTCGGCTCAGGTCCTGATCCCAAGGTTCTAGAATCCAGCCCTGTGTTGGGCTCTGCACTAACATGGCGGAGCCTGCTTGGGATTCTCTCTCTCCCTGTCTCTCCTCCTCCCCCCACTCTCTGTCTCTCCAAATAAATGAATAAACTCAAAAAAAAATAAAAATAAAAACATGCTAGCATTTCATTCTGTGCTGGGCAGCCTACAACTAAATGTGAACGAGGTCTTTCAGATTTGAGCCCAGCAGCACAGTGCGGTTTCTGAAACTGGAGGGGGTCCTTCTCCATCCCCTGCCCTGTGTCACAAGAGCCTCTGCTCCCTATTCTGGCTTGCTGTCTTTTTACCCATGTGAGAAGAGTCTTACTGGAGAACTCGACCACTTCTGTATGTGTGTGGTTCTGTAAATAAGTATTTGTTCATTTAAAACGTGTAAACAAGGGGCACCTGGGTGGCTCAGTCGGTTAAGCGTCTGACTTTGGCTCAGGTCATGATCTTGTGGTTCGTGAGTTCGAGCCCTGCGTCGGGCTCTGTGATGACCGCTCAGAACTTAGAGCCTGCTTGGGATTCTGTGTCTCCCTCTTTCTCTGCACCTTCCCCTGCTAGCACTTCTCTCTCTCTCTCTCTCTCTCTCTCAAAAATAAACAAAACATTAAAAATAAAACTAAAGAAGAACAGAAGCCAAAATTAAAAAAATAATAATAATAAAAATAAGAGGTATAAACGATCCACAAAAATATAAAGAATAAAGTTAAAAAAAAAAAGTCGGGAACCCTACCCTTGAGAAATAACAGGGCTGAACCTGCCACTCAATGACAACAGTGTGTCTAACATAGGATCCACATGTGGAAAACTGTATCTCTGTATGTTTTTATTTTTAGAGAGAGTGATGCAAGGGTGAGTACCAAAATGTTCAGGATGATTTGACTTTTTTTTTTAAGTTTTTATTTATTTATTAAGTAATCTCTACATGCAACGTGAGGCTCGAACTCCCAACCCCGAGTCAAGAGCCACGTGACCTTACGAAGGAGCCATGCAGGTGCCCCTGATTTGGCTTTTTATAAGAAGAACGTGGTACTTTTATATCAGCTACATCCATATCTGTCTAAATCAAGACTATCGAAAGGGACTTAATATGGTGACGTATACTTTGACACAGGGAGTAAAGACACGCGTCAGTCCACCTGATAGTCTGTTGAACCTCTTAGGAGTAAGAGGACACTTGTCACTCACTTCCCTCCCTCAAGTCTCCTCCTCCCCTAGTGCTGCCCAGTTCAGTAATGGGATAGCCATTTACCCTGGTGTTCAGGAGCCAGACCTTGGCATCCCGGTTTCCTCCTCTTTACCTTTGTCTCTAATCCATCAATAAGTTTTGTGGGCTCTACATATAGCCCAAAGTGCCCACCATCTCCTCAGCCGCTAGCACTTTTTAAAAAAAGTTTATTTATATTTGAGAGAAAGAAGGTACAAGTGGGAGAGGGGCAGAGAGAGAGGGAGAGAGAGGGAATCCCAAGCAGAGCCCAATGTGGGGCTTGAACCCCTGGACCACGAGATCATGAACGCTTAACCAGCTGAACCCGGGCACTGCCGCCCCCTAGCGCCTTAAGATCCAGGTGATCCTCTTGGATACTAAAATAACCCCTCCATCACCCCCCTGTTTCCACTCTTGGTCCCCTGTAGTCTCTTCTCCAAGCAGAAGTCAGAGTGCTTTCCCCTAAGTACAAATCAGGTGATACCATTTACTGGAAAAAAAAATACTACTCCATACTTCCCTTGGCAATTTGAATAAGGTTCAAACTCCTGCAGAGGTTCCCAAGGCCAGACCCGATCTGACCTACCTCCCAGAGCCACTAACTCACTCTGCTGCAGCCACACTGGCTCTTGCTGGTTCTAGAATATTCCGTGCCCATTCCCACCTCAGGGTCCTTGTGATCACTGTTCCCATCGCCCAGAACATTCTCCCTAAGAAATCAATATGGCCTACTCCTTCACATTTGTCTGTTCTTTGTTCACGAATCATCCCAGGGAGCCCTGCCCGGACCATGCCATCTAAAAAGAGCCATTATTTTATCTCTTCAGTTATTTTTGTTTTTTCCTAAGTACCTTTATCTGATTGTAAGTTTATTTATAGATTTTTTTTTTTTAATGCTCTGTTTCCCACACTGGAATGTAAGTGCCCTGGGGGCAGGTCTTTGTCTTATTCATCAGTGTATTTCTAGTACCTAGAATAGTGCCTGGTATATGGTGTTCATTCAATAAACACATGGTTTTGGAGCAAATGAATGAAAGAATCCCGTTCCCTCGGGATTGGGAATGTTTCAGGCAAAACTTAGTCCATGCTCGTGCATAACCCTGTCAGGGAGATGGCCCTCCTATGGGCCACAATTCTAGAAATACCTACTTCAGTGTTATTCGAAAAGAAATCTGATCAAAGTAATCTGCAGTCATGACTCACTTCTTGTCAATGTGAGCCCAGGAGATCTCTTTTGGATGAACAAAGAGGCCTTTTGATCTTGCCCTGATGTGTTTTCCTCTCTGACATTGATACTACATGTAATGATTATTTCTCCCTTAAATGCAGTATGCATTTTTGGGTCCAGTTATGGGTCCAATTATGCACCCAAGATGCATAGTGAGAGAGAAGGTCAAGATATGTGAGAAGAAGCAAAAGCCACTTAGGCACCATAAGCAACTTTTCATGGTATGGGAACTTTCCCTGTGTTCTTATCTTTTGATGTGTGTGTATCTAAGCCTACAGGTTGTAGTCAAATTGGAAATATTTCATCTTTTGGCCCTGAGGAGTGAAAGCAATGGCAGGCAGGTTCCTGGTTGGGCCATCCTGCTGGGAATGCAAGAACTCCATGGTAAAGTCGGTTGCCCCATTAATGGCACTCTGAGGAGGTATGGTAGACCCCATGAACGGCGCTCTGGTAAACAGTCATGCTGTGGTAACAAATGAACTCCAAATCCCAGTGACCTAACCTAATGAGTGTTTATTTCATGTGCTATCACATAGTCCTTAAGGCATCCTGGCTGACAGAAGTTCCACCATCTTGGGGTACTGTCCTACCAACACATGGCTTCTAGGGCCACCTTAGCAGGGGAAGACCAGCACATAGAGTTCATGTCTGTACGCTATGATGCGGGGAACACCAGTGATGCCCTTCACCTCTGTTAACAGACCAGTGGCCAGAGCCTATCACATGGTCCCACATCACTGCAAGGGTTGGAAATCTTCCAGTGGGTCCAGGAAATTTCTGAGAAATTCATGAAGCTTAAAGACTTTTTAAAAAGGTGATAGTAATAGGCAAATAAATAAATACTAAGAAATTTATTGAGGTCTATAAAAGTCTTTAAAATAATAACAAATAAAATAGCTTTTTAAAAGTTTGCTAAGAAATTTATTGGAAATTTTAAGTGTAGTGAGTTTCTTTAAAAAATTTTTTTTAATGTTTATTTAATTTTGAGAGAGAGAGAGCAGGGGAGAGGCAGAGAGAGAAGGAGACACAGAATCTGAAGCACAGAGCTATCAGCACAGAGCCTGACACGGGGCTCGAACTCACGAACTGCGAGATCATGACCTGAGCAGAAGTCAGTCGCTCAACCGACTGAGCCACCCAGGCGCCCTGTGGTGAATTTCTTAATAACTTCCTATAAGTAGCTCATTTCCTAAACAAACAAATACTTGGACAACTGAAGATTTTAGTTCTAACTCCTTAACTGAGATCGGAATGCCATAAACACTGGTTTGTCTATAGCAGAGGATAGACAAGGGTCCCCTAATCACAGGATTTTAATTGTGACTGACTCATGCCTCTGTTTATGTGACATGTGATCAATTGTATTAAGTCTGAAAAAGACCCTAGAAAGACTTCTCTCAATTCCGAATTTTTAACCCATGGTCTAACTGGTTAGCCCCAAATCCTGTAAAATGGGCTCAACTTTACCCCTTGGAAGTTACTTCTAGGATGCTTTGAAAACATGCTATTAAAAAGTTGGCTCCTGAGAACTAACTCTCAAACCCATCCATCTGCTGGATCAAAATGTGACATCAGATTTTCCCTCCGTGACTTCCAGGTGGGGGTGTGACAATGACACGTCTAGCCTCGGGACTAGATAGGTTTTAGGATGAATTATCATACCCTTAGCTACTGTTAGATCGTTGGCTGATTTCCGTGTGTTAATGAAGCTGAAAACAGTTTATAATGTGCAATTTAATTTCTAATTTAAATTTAATTTCTAAATTAACAGTTTATAAGTTGGCAAAGCTTGACCATGCAGTGCGAGGTACAAATTAGGCACCAACACACTTTTAAAACATTTGTATCCTTTGTATTCGTATTTCTAGGTTTGTTTCCCGAGTAAATAGTTTGACAAGTTTAAGAAGACCTTTGCTCTTAACATTGGAAGGGAGCCGATTTTCTAGTAATAAAAAGGTGGTCCTATCACCGAACAGTTTGAGTGCCTGTTCCATGCTGAGCATTGCTTTTGGTCCGGGGCTAAAACTGACCGAATGGCCCCAACCCCTTTCCACTGACAGCCTTCATGCTGGCGAGGGAGGCGGTTCCCAAGGTGATCACGTGGAATACGTAGAAGGTGGTGAGTGAGATGGAGAAAAATCAGGCAGAGGACAGGGGGTGCTGGAAAGAGGGAGTTGAGGGTTTTCATAAAGTGAGGCTACAAAGAAGGCAGCGTCTGTGGAAACACCTGCAGAAGGTGAGGGGAGCCAGCCGTGCGGATGAAGGGGGGAAGAGGCGTTCCCGGCACGAGGACCGAGGACAGAGGTGCAGAGGTGGCCACGTGCCTGACATGCAGGAAAAACCAATAAGGAGGAGTCCCTGACCCGGCCGTGCAGGGGAGTCCTACGCGGCCGTTAAAATAATGCTGCAAAGCTACTTGCATCCTGTGAAACAGCAGCCACAATGTAATTAGCGAAAACAGCCGATTTTGAAACGCTGTGCACAGAAAATCCCATTATTTTTTGCCAAACAATTTTATACTTCGCTAGTTGTAAACCTACACTTAGAAAAATATCTGAGAGGATAGAAATCAAAAGGTTGACGGTGATTTGCTTCTTTCCTTTACACCTGAAAAGTTTGCAACGAATTCTAATTGGGATGCGGACACAGTACCTTTTTCTAATTAAGAGACCATTCTCTGATTATGCTAATACCATGGTACTCCAAGTGCAGCTGAGTATTTTAGTTATATCTCGCCGGGAAAGATGTTTACATATTACTTATACTCAACTCAATAAACAGTCATGTTTGAGAAGTTGGCTACAGCTTCCTGGTACTTAATGCTAAACCATCCGTTTTGGGGTTGAATTGTGTCCTCTCGAAATGGGCACGTTGAAGCCTAACCCTTCAGTGCATCAGAACGCGACGTCATTTAGAAACAGGGTCACCTTATGTAATCAGGTTAAGATGGGGTCAGGCTGGAAGAGGGTCGATCCTAACCCAGTAGGACTGATGTGTTTATCAAAAGGGGAACTTGGGAGGCAGACAGACAGACGCACGCACGCACAGAGAGAATGTTGTGTGAAGTTGAAGGCAGAAGCCGGGGTGATGCATCCACAAGTCCAGGAACGCCAGAAGTCGCCGGCAACCCCCAGGAGCTGGGAGAGAGGCCTGGAGCAGGTTCTCCCTCACAGCCCTCAAGAGGGACCAGCCCTGCTAACCCCCCTCAGACTTCTGGTCTCCAGAAGGAGACATTTCTGTTGCTCAAACCCCTGCGTCTGGCGTACTTTGTTATGGCGGCCCTGGGGAACTGATACACAACCCTACTGGAAGTGAAGCCGCTTACTGATCTGGAGACTACGTCATGCCTAACTCGTGGGCATACGGAAGAAACTTCTAGAAGATCATGCATTATTGTGGTCACGTTAAGGTTTTATCAGGGTAGTTGTTCAGTAACCTTTGACCTCAAAGCTTTTTTGCACAAGGCCGTATAATATTCAGTTGTCCTTTGGTCTTTAATGGATTGTACTGTCTGTGGAAAGTTCCAGCTCTTTCTTCGGTGTTCCTCTGAGAGATGTGGGGGTGGGGCTCCCTTAAGGAGGAGCAGAAGCAGAAAACACGGTGGGTCACCTTTCAGTCGGCCACAAGCAGTGTGTCCCCTTCAGATGTGCACAGTGACCACGGTCCTGTTTGTCATCGGCAGCTGCCACCAACATGCTGGTGGGGAAGGTGATATTCTAGTGATTGATTTAGGGCTTAGTTAGCCAGTGATTCCTCAGTTGACTGAGCACTGTCCTTGTACTAAGCAGTTAGGGAATTGTCCCCTCAGGAGGGTTTTCAAACCCGGAAGGAGGGAGAATGTAAATCTTGATCCCTGACTGCCTTCAGGAAGTTCTGATTCCAGATGCCTGGGGGTGGGGGGGCCTGAGCATTTCTTTCCAGCACGTCCCCAGTGGCACAGAGGCTGCTGGTCTGGAGCCCACCCTTGGGGTAGCCCTGGCTTTCCAGGACTGTCCCACGCTCTTGTCCCCAGGCCAGGTGGAAATTTCTTGCCACAACTTCAGTTTAATATGATGTCCTTGAGGGGCGCCTGGGTGGCTCAGTCGGTTAAGCGTTCGACTTCAGCTCGGGTCGTGATCTCATGGCTCCTGAGTTCGAGTCCCATGTCAGGCTCTGTGCTGACAGCTCAGAGCCTGGAACCTGTTTCGGATTCTGTGTCCCCCCCCCCCCCCGCCCTCCCTCTCTCTCTACCCCATTCTCGCTCTGGCTGTCTCTCCCTCAAGAATAAATAAACATTAAAAACAAATAATTTAATATGATGCCCTTGAATATCACCACGGGCCAGGGCAGGATAGGCTACTTTCTGTTCCTTTCGTGGACTTTGCTCACTTTGCTGCCCTGTGTCTCTCATGGAAAATGACTCTCAGGCTTGAGGACGGAGATCAGTTGACTCTTGCTATAAACTGATAGACTTCTGGCAGATGGTGAAAATTCCCTAAATCATCGTCTAATAAGATGCTCAGAACTAGGATTTTTCTCGATTGCTACGACTTCTCTCCAACAGAATACATAACATGATTTTCCAATTCTTTGTGTAAGTTTTGTTACTGCTTGCTTTTGTGTTTTCGTATGTCCTAATAATATTTGTATACTTGAGCTTTTTAAAAAAGTAACATTTCTACTGCAAAGTCATAAACGGTAGACAGTTTAGTAGATACAATAGAGAAATTAAACCTTCGTTAGCCCCATCACCTGGCAGTAACATCTATTGATATTTTTAGGTATTAGTCTTTTGCTTAATATATCAATTTATTTTAATTAAGTTATACACCTTATGAATGAAATAACATACATTATTTATTTATAAAAAAATGTAATGTTTATTTTTGAGAGAGAGAGAGAGAGAGAGTGAGCAGGGGAGGGGCAGAGAGAGAGATGCACACACAGAATCCGAAGCAGGCTCCAGGCTCTGAGCTGTCAGCACAAAGTCCGACGCAGAGTTTGAACCCAGAAACGGGGGTTCGCAAACTGCGAGATCATGACCTGAGCCAAAGTCAGTCGCTCAACCGATTGAGGCACCCAGGTGCCCCCATAAATTTATTTTAACAATTAAAATGGAAGTTATTGGGGCGTCTGGGTGGCTCAGTCAGTTGAGCGTCCAACTCTTGATTTTGGCTCAGGTCACGATCTCTCGGTTCGTGAAATCGAGACCTGCGTCAGGCTCTGCATTGACAGCATGAAGCCTGCTTGGGATTCTTTCTCTCCCTCTCTCTCTGTCCCTCTCCCACTTGCATGCTCTCTCGCTCTCAAAATAAACAAATAAAAAAACCCCAAACATTTAAAAGGAAAATGATTTAAATTACTAAAATTAAAAATAGTTCTCTTGGAATTTTATTAATTGCTCTCTTTGTTTGTCGGTATAATTACAGAATAACTTTTTCCGCCACGAATATCTTTTTCTTTCTCTGATGACACCGTAGAGACTCCAATATATTCTTACAGTCTGGCTTTGACTCCTCGAGGTAGTTTGTGGATTTTCACTATCACGGACAGAATTGTGATTAACGTTATGGTAGATACCTCTGAGTTTACCTAGCATAAAATTCTGCAAATGAACTTGAGTGAGAGAGAGAGGTACAGAGGTGCCTACGGGGTTTTCTTAATCACCTCTGGCTCTGGGCTCCTGCTTACAGGGAATTTGGTCCATTCGTGGGTTGTTTTACTGCCACACCTCAGAGAAGAGAAGGTCTTTTCCTTTGCGTTCACCTGCACTGAGTGTGTAACAGGCCCCATCAGTGAGTCTCTTAGTCCTTTTCTTCCTCAAGACTCGTCTTGCAATCTACGTGTCTATGAGCTCATGCCCACCCCCCTCCCTGCCGCCCCCAGGACTTACCCTTTCCCCTCAATAGTCAAAACAGTGTTCTGTTCAAGAAATGGAGTCAACATATCTCTGCTGATCTGGTGCCTTAAGGAAAACACCGGCATGATATTTGGCTCGCACCCCTGGCTGGCTCCTCTAGCTTCTGGTCTCCCTTTTCATACGCACAGACCCATATCGCCATCAAAGACATGATCGCCAGGAGGACTGGAAGAGACTGTGAGGCTAAGCTTTGAGGGAGAGCACTGAGGACAGCGGGGCTCTCCGTCTGGATCATGTTGCGTTGCAGTGCCGGGGTCCCTCCAGCTGAAACGTCTGGCCGGCATTTGAATGCACAGATCCGAATCAGAGGAGGGTCGGAGCTTGGGCGGCCGTGGAAGGCAGTGGTCTCAGAGGCAGGGACCCCTGTGAGTGTAAACGTGGCCTTTCTCGGAGAACGTGGGCAGGGAGCTGAGCGCGTGAATGCAAGATGGTGGCACAGGCTCCGGGAAGGAGATGTGAGCGGTGTCACCTTCACTGCCCGTGACCTTCATCCAGTCGCACCAGCAGCAGTGGCTCTTGAAAATCCTCTTAGGTTGTCTTTCCTCCCTGTCTTGGAATATCTGAAATAAATTTCCCTTTTAGGTTTTAAAATTAATTTCTGATCTTCGTCTGTAATTACAAAGACTATTGATTCTCCCCCAACCTCCATGCCTTCCGATAGTGGCTTAATGTGGGAAGCAGCGTGCCTACCGTATACGGTGGACCGTTACTTTGTGACTGTTGGTCTCACGGTTTGGGATCAGCGTGAGCGCTCGTGTTCTGCCCCCATTCTGTATTTTCTTTAGGAAGGGCTTCAAACAGAAGAGGCTCGAGAACTCTCTTGCGGGAGCATTTCGGAAGTTATTTCCGGGAGTGCTGGGGTTGACATCTCTCCTTAGAGACTCTTAAATATTTCCACAATAGAGGACACTGTTTCTGGCTCTGGGGTTTCTTGTTTCCAGAGGGTTTCTGTAGCCAGGTGGTTCCTGTCTTCATCTCACTGAAGAAGACCTAACTTCTTACCGTCTCTCCTGCATTTTGGAGTTTCTAATGACAGGGCATCTTGTTATCAAGGATGCTTTTGCTTACTATATCGTAGACATGCAGTGATGTTTCAAAAAATGCTCAGAAATGGAGCAGGGAAGGTCAGCGGCAGCTCCATTCAGGCGCTGCTGGTTTGGGGTTCCCGAGGCTGCGGGACTTCGGTGCAAGTAGCTCATTCTGCTTCGTGAGGTTCTGTTTAGTCGTTGGAAACGACCGGCAAAGACTCACGTGTATGAAGAAATCGACTCTCTCCCTGGAGAACAATCGTCGCCCTTCCTCGTCCCGTGGTCAACAAGGCGCTGCCACTTTGTGACATGTTTGAATTTATTCTTTGTTTATAGACATTCAGGCCAGAAGGACTCATAGCTTTGGCAGATGATTAAAGCCATTTAAGTTAGACTTTTGACACTGTAATTAAATGTGAGCACAAATCAAATAACGCATTCCACATTCCTTCCAGTGGGGACGGCTCGGGAGCTGGCAGAGTGTCGCTGTCTAGCTTGGATTAGGTCTCTGGGATTCCAGAGAAGGCTTTGATTTGTAAATGGTTGGGTTGAACGGTGCTTTCCAAAAGATATCTTTTAGAGGTATGAACTAACAAAATAAATGAAAGAAAATTGGATTAATTTTAATAATTCTGTTGCTTTGACTCCAGATCCTTGAATACCTACGAAAACAAAGTACCTCTTAAAAGAGCAGCTTTGCCTTTGGATACTGGAACTCCCTGTTTCTGTTTATGAGAAGGAGGAGCCAGATGTATATTTTTAGACGGAGGGAGGCATCCAGGGGGAGAGGGAGGGTCCCTGAGGAGCCTTTCCAGGGTGCTGGTCGGAGATCAGGCAATTCTTGGAGCTTTCGGAGTGAATGCCTTTCAAATTATGTTTTTGAAACCAGATTCAGGCCCCTTCTGTTATTGATTGTTTTCATATGAAATAACATTGAAATCCAGTAGCAAATTGGGCTAGATGTAGATGAGTATTCCACATGGGTAACCGGGATTTTGTTGAGAATTACAGTAATGAACGGCATGAGGATCAGACATAGAACACTAAGCAGGGATGGAAGCTCAGAGGGACAGGTCCGGATGACCACTGGTTTCCTGCTCAGAGAGAGTTTTGCTGCAACTGTGGCTCGCCCCTTACTTTCTGACCTTGGATGAAAGACTTAGCCTGTCTAAGCCTCTGTGGCTTGTCAGATGGAAAGAATAGCATGCAATTCATAGGATGATGGTTGGTAAGAGTGAACTTAGATAATTAATGGATATAAAGCATTTATGGTGATTCCTGGCATATGATAAATTAGTGGCCTATGTCATTATTATAGTAACCAACACCACTCTCCAGATGAAGTAGAAAAGAGGAGGTATCTTCTTAGAAAATTTTTATTGGAGTATTTTTGGGGGAGATGTCCGTGACAGATACTCATTGGAATGTTTATTATGAATACAGACGTGGTGTTGTATAAGCTACTATCAATAATAACACTACGGTTTTGATTGTATGAAAAGGTACAGGTTCATCATAATGGATTGTTATCGGTGATAGACAACCAGTGATTGGATAACTTTTTTAAAAATATCAAATGCTCAGGCTACTTAGAAAACATGAGCAGGATATAAACATGAACCCATATTATTTTTAGCATTGCCCACTGCCCAAGTCCCCCCCGCCCCAACCCCCCGCCATCTATGTGTGTTTTTAAAGAACTGTATAGGCCACATTTCAGGGAGGGAGCCTGGAAGCCTGTGATCCAATGGCATTTAATGAAATGATTTTGAGTGGAAAACTGGTCTCACCCGGACACAAAGCCTCCTTTGATAAACCATTTTACCGAGCCAAAGTTGCTCCCACGTAAGAAATAACTACCCTAGCTCATATGGAACAACTCATTTCTTCCCCAAACATATTTTATGTCCAAGAGAAATAGTTTAATAGAGCTTATACCTTCTTCTTTTTTTTTTTTATTTCCATCATTATCGTATCTAAACAGATTGTCAGAGCAAGATTGCTCAGATTTCCACTCAAGAGTCACACGACAATTATAGGTGTCTTTGGGATTGGCTTAGAAAATACTGAAATAAACAAGAATTTGCTTATTCCTTTTGTCTGGTCTGAAATTGATTTATGAGGCTGGACCTTTATTGAACTTTGATAAATACCTGGGAAATAGGTGATCGAACTTCCGCATTGAAATGTGAAGCCACAAGTAGATAATTGCTTGATTAAAATTGAATATTTTGACATGCTTGATCCACACCATCCACTGGTAATTAAAAATAGTCTGAGTGCTTTAACTTTGCTAGTAGAGCAGTTACGGCCAAATCCGTTTTATAACTTTCAAGTAGCTGTTATTGATTGTAACTGTGCACAATCATTTGTCATATTGCAACTGAGAGAATACACTTCATGTATGGATTTTTAATTTACAATATCCTCTTCTCGCCCTACCAATATAATCCATCTTTTCAAACGTTAGTAAATCAACACAAAACCTTTTATTAGTAAATTTATAGATACAATAAGAGAAAGGAAACCAAAAATTCATATTTTGTAAAGACCATCACTTCCGAAGTAAATCTTTCCTTACACTTTAGAAAAAGTACAAATCTTATTTTATATATTTTAATTTAGTTAACGATGTTTGGTCAAAATTTATATATGAAACAGGCCACGTTGTGCCACTTCTTAAAAGCAGACCTTTCTCCGCCCGCAGCTTATTCAGAGGGAGGAAACTGTGTATTATGAAACATTATTAAAACTACTGTAGGTTTATCTTTAAGCAGTTCTGTCTGTAAGAGAAAACTCTCTGATTTCATATGGTGCTGTTTGTAGTGATTGTACAGAATATAAATTATCACCCTTCACACTGAGGGCTTGAGCTGGCCGGAGGACTAATTATTACCTTTACGTAGGGATATTAGAATTTCGTTCATGTCATATTTTTAATTTTTTTTTAACGTTTATTTATTTTTGAGACAGAGAGAGAGCATGAATGGGGGAGGGTCAGAGAGAGAGAGGGAGACACAGAATCTGAAACAGTCTCCGGGCTCTGCGCTGTCAGCACAGAGCCCGACGCGGGGCTCGAACTCATGGACCGCAAGATCACGACCTGAGCCGAAGTCGGACGCTCAACCGACTGGGCCACCCAGGTGCCCCCCTGTCATATTTTTAATATTCAAACCATAAATTGCAAACATTTGATCTAGAATGTCACAAGTCGGGGCTCCTGTGTGGTTCAGTTGGTTAAGTGTCTGACTCTTGATTTCGGCTCAGGTCATGATCCCAGGGTCGTGGGATTGAGCCCCACATCAGGCTCTGTGCTGCGTGTGAAGCCTGCTTAAGATTCTCCCTTTGCCTCTGCCCCTCTCCCCAACTCACACGGGCTCGCTCTCTCTCTCTCTCTCCCTCTCTTTCTCTCTCTCTCTCTCAAAAAAAAAAAAAAAAGAATATCACAAGTAAGAGTGTCAGAGTCTGCATATACTTATCTGATCAACATGTCAAGTGAAGCCTATTCCCTTGGGAGTTCAGGCTACCTGGGTTTGCTCAGAGGAGCAGTTGTGCCTAATTTAGGCTGCACATTACTGCATTTCTTAAGTCACTTACTGTTTTGTTTTAGTTTCCAAAATTCAAAACCTGAACTGTGGTTTCCTAACAGCAAATTCAGTGAACTTCATCTGTATCATTTTTCTCTCTTTTAATTCATCACACAGTGATGCACCATATTGTATTGATGTGGAAGATACCCTTCCCAATAACCCTGAGTATTTTAATTGAAGTCACACATTGTGTCTTTTTCTCGGTTTCCTGCTTTAGGAGCTTCTTTTGTCCCAGAGTGCCTTTTTATTTCCTTCAGAGGTAGCATCAAAATGGTGTTTAAGGACTTGAAATACAGAGTTAGAAATACTTTGCTTCAAAGTCAATGGTTCCTGTTCTCACCTCCGTCTTTGTAAGCATCTCCTGCTGGGTCACGTGCTGTGACTTTGGGCAGGTTACTTCTCTGTGCCCATACCTTCCACTATAAAATCTGGCTAATCATAGACATACCTATTAAGGTTTTGTGATGGTTGGCCCAGGGCTTGGCCCCATGTATAGTAAGTACCCTTTGAGCTGCTGAATGTTGCCTGAGAAAACATGCAGAACAGTGCTGGCTGGTCTCTACATCTGTGACCACAAATCCCCAATGGGTACAGAGCACTGCATCTGAGTCCTGCCCTCCCTGAGGTCACAGGCTGCCTCTTCTTTTCTCCGCTCAGCTTCTAAATGGACAAGCTCAAGGACCCAGCTTTGATCACCTCTTCTTTGTTGTCTAACTCACCTCTCCCCCCGCTCAAAAAAAAATTGTGATCCAATCACATGGCTTGAAAACCACCCACATTTCAATGATTCGCAACCTTACCTCCCTGTTCATAACCATGTCCTAATTGGTATCTCAGCATACACGTTTACAGGCGCCTTCGACTTTAAGTACCAATCCTGATCTGCCCTCCCGAAACTTGAATTTCCCAAGTCTCTCCCATCTCTGTAAAGTGCAGACACCATCTTCCCAGTTGCTAAGTCCATAAATACAACAACATGACAACCAGAGACCACGGATCGTGTCTGATTTTCCTTCCTTTGCTCTCTGCCTCCAGCGTAGCAGCCGGTTTCGTCCTGGTCCCTCCTCCGTTACTTGGATGGTGCAGATATCTTAGCGGGTTCTCCCAGCTTCCACTTGTGCACGTTGACAAGCGTTTGCTTCCCGTGAGTGGGATCGTACAGCCTCCATTTGTTCTCCAGCTCCAGTGGCTTCCTGCCATTTTGGGGATAAGTCCAAACCCCTCAACGTGATCTGGCTTTTGCCCACCTTGCAGACGCAGGATGAAATTACTGAGCCCTGGCTCACGGCGCGCCAGTATTCTGTTTCTCTGATGTGCCAAGCTTATGCCTGGCTCAGGAAGACTGAACTAGCTGGTCCCTCACTTGGAAGGCGGCCCCCCCTGCATCTGTGAATGGCTCCGATTTGTTGTCTGGGTCTTAAATGAACGCCACCTCCAGGATGAGGGCCCTCACGGAGGAGGTAACCCTTGTTGTGGAGCGGTGAGGGTCATGGGAAGTATTTGGGATGCTGCCTTCTTCCTCCCACCCAGAAAACGCGGAACTGATAATATATTCCCAAAAAGCAAGATTATCCCTTCTTCACTGCCTAGCCCCATGTTTCATCTGCTGCCTGTAAAAGTATTCCTTGTGTGAAAACTTTTGATCTGCTAGCCTGGAGAGAAAATGCAGCCCTGGAGCATTCTCTTTTCCTCCTTTCTTTCTTTTTTTTTTTATTAAAAATATTTTTAAATGTTTATTTTTGAGAGAGAGAGAGAGTGAGCAAATGGAGGAGGGGCAGAGAGAGAGGGAGACACAGAATCTGAAGCAGGCTCCAGGCTCTGAGCTGTCAGCACAGAGCCCGACGTGGGGCTTGAACCCACAAACTGTGATATCATGACCTGAGCCAAAGTCAGATGCCTAACAGACTGAACCACCCAGGTGCCCCTCCTTCCTTCCTTCCTTCCTTCCTTCCTTCCTTCCTTCCTTCCTTCCTTCCTTCCTCTCTTTCTCTTTTGCAGAATGAGAGGATTATGTAAAGAGTATTGTACACAAAATGCTTTCTACCACCTGATCTGAGTTTCTCTTATTTGGAAGCTCATCGGGTGGCAGTGTTTCTCGATTGCTCCTTTCTCCCAGATCAGGTGGCTGTCCTGATTTATATCTTGCCCATCTGTAGCCAGATGCAATGTTTACCTGTCAGAGCAAGACAACGCATGCCTAACATCTACTGTCTCATGGTGACACACACCATTTTATTAATTTTTAAAAACTTTCAAAACATCACACATAAAGAAAAGTACCTGAAAATCAATGTACAGCGTGATTCATCATAATACAGGAACAGACCCACCCTTGTGCCCCTCCCCCATCCTTACTCTTCCCTCCCTCCCTCTCAGGGAGATATTACCTTAATATCTTAATTACCTTTTTTGATCATCACTTCTTCACTGTTTTTGGTAGATTTCTCATCCAAACGTGCATATCTAGTCACTATAGCGTAGCTTTGCCTCCGTTTTGATCTTTATACAATAGTAATCGTACGGTGTATTCCTTTCTATCAGGTTTTCCCTCACCATTAGGTTTGTGAGATTGATACATAATGTTGTGTGTGGCAGTGGTTTCTGGTAGTTTCTTCATTTTCATTGCTGTGGAGTGCCCGATGTATAAGTGCGCCACACTTTATGATTCATTCCACTACTGAAGGGCTTTAGAGATGTTCCCAGCATTGGCTATGGCAGATAATACTGCTGAGAATGTTCCGGTGTGTGTGTGTGTGTGTGTGTGTGTGTGTGTGTGTGTGTTTGGTGCATATGCCATACCTTTCACTGTACATTTATTGTGTAGTGACATTGCGAAGTCTTTAATGATATAGATGTGCTGGATTTTCTCTGTTTCCTTCTCCAATCCACTCTTTCTCCTTCTCTGCCCTGACCCTTGCCTCCGGGTTTCACATCTCTGAACTGCATCACATGGGCTGCCTGGTCCTCTGTCTTCCACTGAGTTCAGCTTAAACACCAGAAGGAAATCACAAGGTTGGAAGAGAGAGAGAGACAGAATTCAATTATTTATTTCCCCAGCTTTCTCCCTTTGGCCAAAGGTTGGCAATGACGGTTTTCCTCTAGAGAAAACCGTAGCTCCTATCGTTTACCATGTCCTGTAATTACAACTTCATCTGCGTCTGTTTCCAGGTGCTGATAACCACCTTCTCCCTGGCATTGGGAGCCTGAGGACCATGATGGCTTCCCCTTCTTGCTAACCCTCAGGACTTCATCACCCTCTAGCTTTTACTAAATTCTTCCCTCATCTTTGTAAGTTCTTCCACTAAACTCTCTTCAGTTACCTCTTTGAATATAGTGTTTTCTAGAAGAACCTTGACTCATAAATAAAGGTATCCTCTAAACCCCAGCTGCAGGCGAAAAGTAGGCAGATACTCCATATCTTTGCCAAAAAGTTGTCGGTCTTCGTTTTAGACGTTCTGATGTATATGCTCTGTTTTCTCATTATGGTTTTATTTTTTTAAATGTTTTTTAATGTTTAAAAACATTTTTTTGAAGGAGAGAGAGACAGAGAATGAGCGGGGGAGGAGCAGAGAGAGAGGGAGACACAGAATTCAAAGCAGGCTCCAGGCTCTATGCTGTCAGCACAGAGCCCAACGTGGGGCTCAAACTCACGAACTGTGAGATCACGACGTGAACCGAAGTCGGACGCTCAACTGACTGAGCCACCCAGGCGCTCCTCATTGTGGTTTTAAGTTGCATTTCCTGGGTTAATAATGAGGTGGAAGACTTTTTCATAGATTCAGTGGGCACTTGGTAGCTTCTTTTTTGAATGCCTGTTCAGTTTTTTCCCCTGTGTTTCCTTGGGTTGTGTATCTTCTTATTGATTTATAGGTATTCTTCAATGAATAGTAGGTCACATGTGTTAAAAATATCACCTTCCACTCCATTGACTGCTTTTTATTCCCTTAGTAGTGTCTTCTGATGAAAAGAATTTCTTAATTTTTTCTTAATTATAATGGAGTTCAATTTATCAGTCTCATCCCTTATAGTTAGTGGTTTTTATGCCTTATTTATAAAATCTTCACCATCCCAAAGTCATGAAGCTATCCTTTACATTATGTTCTAGAAACTTTATTGTTTTGCCTCACATTTATATTTACAATTAGACTGGAATTGGTTTTTGACTTTTGACTGATTGGTTTTTGATGGTATGAGCTAGTTGTCAAGTTGCTTTTTTTCCATATGGATGTCCAATTTCTCCTAACACCATATTCTAGAGATTTCTTCCTTTCTTCACTGCTCTGCATGCCACCTTTGTCACAAGTAAGCATGTTCGTATGTGTGTAAATTTGTCTCTGGGCTATCTTTTTTTTTCCATTGTTTTGTTTGTCATACCTGCATGAATACTACTCGGACCTAATTATTGCGCCTTTAATAATGTTTGATAGAACAAGTTATCCTACTTCACTCTTCTTTAATAACATCTATTCTATTTTTGACCCTCTGCATTTCTACATAAATTTTGGAATCAATTTGTCAAGTTCTCCAAATATCTTATTGCAATTTTGATTGGATCTACATTGTATCTGTTGATCAGTTTGAAGAGAATTGACATCTTCACAGTATTCAGTCTTTCAATCCATGAATATGGTATACTTACCCATTTATTTAATCCTTCTTTTGATAATACTTTGTAGTTCTCTATATAAAGGTCCTGCACCTCTTGTACTAGATTTATTCCCATCTTTTAAGATATTTTTGATGGTTCATTTCTAAATTCTCTTGGATTTTCTAGGTAAAAAATGATACTATCTGCAAATAGCTGAAGTTTTAACTACTTTTTCCTTGGCATTTTATTTCAATTTTTACTTATGTACTGACTAGGACCTCCAGGACCATTTGTGACAGATGTGGTGATTGTGACCCTCTTTGTCTTTTCTCCTAACTTAAAAGGAATAAATTTCAGTGTTTCATCATTAAAGTAGGTGGCTTACTGTAAGCTTTCATAGATGCTATTTATGAGACTGACAAAGTTCTCTTTTATTTCTAATCTAATAAGAATTTTTATTATGAATTGATATCATATTTAATTAAATGTGTTTTCTTCTTTTATTTGAGATTATCATATGATTTTTCTTCCTTACAGTGTATGTATAATTTACATTGATTGAAATAACCGTATATTCTTGGAATACACCCAGCTTGACCATAATATATTTATTGTCTTTCATATACTGTTGGATTTGGTTTTCTGAGATTTTGTTCAGTTTATTTTGCATCTGCTTTTATGTGTGAGGTCAGCCTATAATTTTTTTTTCTCATAGTGTCTTAGTCACATCTTGAGTCAAGCTTTTCCTTTTTTCTATTACCTAGGAGAGTTTGTATAAGACTAGCATTAATTCTTACTTAAATGTATGTCAGAATTTGCTGTTAAATAAGTCTGGGCCTGGAATGTTCCTTTTTGGTTTTCTTTTAGGAAGGATTTAGATGATCTAATCAATCTATGACTTTAATAGTTATAGGAGTTCAGATTTTGTGTTTCTTTCTTTGGAAGTTTTGGTAAATTATATTTTCCAAAGATTTCATTTGTTTCAGTTAAACTTCCACATTTATTGATAGGAAATTGTTTATAATGTTCTTTTATAATCCTTTTAATGTCTATAGGATCTGTAGTAATGGCTCATTTTTCACTGTTGACTTTGGTTATTTTTACTTTCTCTGTTTTTCCCTTAATAGTACTCACCAAGGGCTTATAAATAACTAATCTTTTCAAAGATTTGACTTGTTAATCTTTTCCATTGTATGGTCATTCTCTATTTTATTAATTTTATTCATATCTTTGTTATTTTCCTCCTTTTTTCTTTTTTTTTTTCTAACTTCTTAAGATTAATACCTTTCCCTTTTTCCTATGAGGTATTAGCCACAGAAACAGTAACATAATTGTCTTATCTATTTCATATTTACTCTTTTTTATTTTCAGAACCAAATCTGGCTTAAGTTAGATTTAAGATACATATAATTTCTACAGGCTTCTCTTCATGCAGTGTCATACAATGTGTTCTAATCAAAAGAATTTTATGTCAAGTGCCCTTTGAATTATTCTTGTGAGTCCTCGTTGCTCAAATGAGTTACCAAGTATCTGTCTATAGATGTCAAGATATTTCCTCACTTTGACACATTTTTTCAAAATAATCTTAACCTGTAGTTTATTTGTTCCTTTTGTGTTGAATCAAATACTTTACCCAAGTTAAAATTTTTTTTTCCTAAAAGATTTTGCCACTTTTTTCCCACCGCCTGAACACATGCTAATCCTGTGGGACCCAACTAAAATTTCATTTTCCTCAAAAAACTTTTATTAACAAGTCATTATTTTACTAACATTATATTTAACAATATAGATGCACAAATGTTTCTTGAGTAAATGAACAAAACTCCACCTCTTTGTACCAATGTGTATTATTGTATTTATTTATTCTTTAAAATCTAATCAGTAGCCTAATAAGTTTTTATTAACGCATTACAGATTTGTGGCATTTTAATATTTCTACATTAAGATATGAATTGAAAATTTGTTTCTGATTGTAAAAGTAACACATACTTGTTATAGTCCAACTTTCCCCAAGTGTTTGACTTGAAAAGAGGCTGTTTATGCCATGGTCCCAACTTGTAAACTGAGGTTTATACTTCAGAATGTTTCCTCTGCATATACTAACACACATCTGATAATGTTTTGAACTTAATATACCGCAAAAATTTTCTATGCAGTGAATTTAGATCTGTCTCATTCTTCTTAATACTGTGTAATATGTTTATCTAGTCTCTGATTGATAGGTATCCAACTTATTCTCATTTTTAAAGAGTGTTAGAGTGAACATTCTTGCACCCATGTCTTTGTTTATTGTGTTTCTAAAAGGTGGATTCTAAAAGAATAGGAATTGCTGAGTGAAAGGATAAATTATTTTCCGATAAGATCTTAATCTGTATTCATAATACACATACATGAATGAGAGTGTTCTTTCCTCCACATTCTTACCTGTGCTGCTGTAATAAAAATTTTTCATTTTTTTCATATGGATAAGGCCCCAAATACTGTGGTTTGGCTTCCTTATATTGATTTCCTTGCATTTCTTTTAATATTTATTGGACAGTTTATAAATGGCAGAATCTTGTGATAGTGACTTGCTTTTATCCAAATTCTGGTTTTTAATTTTTTAATTAAGTTATAGCTGACATCTTGTAACATTGTATTAGTTTTTGGTGTATGACAGATAACATTTTAGTGCTCTCATGATGGGTTCTTTCATAAGTAGACTGCATCACATCTACCGTAAGGCACATAGTTATTTTCAAAAATTGGGCTGTGTCTTACAGCTGTTGGACTCAGAAAGTGTTATGACTAATTTTGTTTGGCAGAATTATTTTTTCTTTTCTAGAAAGTGATGCATTAGATGGTGGCATGCTGTATATGTGCCATCCATGGTCTTACAGTGGTGAAATACGGTAAAGTGACTGTGTCTAATAATTTTGCAACTATAACTCTGCATCCATCCAATTTCAGTGTGAGACCAGGAAGTCCTGTGTCACGTGACGGTGTAATTGCCGTATTGATAGGTGTTAAAAATCAATCAACGTCTAGCCTTGCATCTAATACTCATTCCACCTTGTGTCTGCTTTCAGGCAAAAAACAATATACAATGTCTGAAACAATTTTGTCTTTGATTTTATGTTAAAGGAGTTCCTCTTGGATTTAGTAAATAGACGTACTATTGATAGAATGTTCAAATTTAGTGCAGAATGACTGATTTCTTCATTTGGGGGGTTATGAATCATGCCTGTACCTATTGATTTTTCTTCACTTACATTCATTACTTTTGAATTCAGGAAGATGGTTGGAAATTAAAACGGTTTTGATGTTAGAGAAGCGTTTTTGGATTGCTGGATTCATACCCAAAACCTCTGGTTTTTTACTTCCAAGCAGTCTACTAATTCAAGAAATTCTGCACTTACTGCTGCTGGGAAAAGGTAACAACGGAATATCTGATTTTCAGCATAAATGCTCTCCTTCTAGCTGTTGTTTGGTTGGAGGCGATGAACACCTACGCGGGCACAGAGTCCGTTCACAGCTGCACGATTTCGCGGGGAGAGCTCTTACTCCCGGCTCTTATCGGAGAAAATCTGTATGTGTTCAGAGGGAAATGGACCTTAATGTGTCTGTCAATTCTTTTTTGCACTTGTAAGTGAGAAAAAAATTAGAAAGCTAAAGGGTGGCGGTTTTGAGTTATTAAGAATGGTCTGGATTAACCTCAACGTCCATGGGTCAGTACAAGGTGGCCGCTGATATTTCACATCTGTTTTTGGTTTGCAGTTACTAACAAAGAAGCACAAGGTATGTGTAGCCTCATTGTTAGCGGTTTCCCCGCTCTCTTAAAGACACAGAGCCCCCCACTCCAAAGGTACGCAATACTTCTCACTCCCTTTTACAGATTAGGCACAAAGGCTTGGGTTAGGGGGTCACCCTTGGCAGTTGAAAAATTTCTTTGTGAACTTTCCCAGTTCTTTTTTTTTTTTTTCTGGCTGTTAAGAAAATCATAAAAAGAGCTCGCAGCGCAAGAATTCCGTAAAACGGAGCGGTGTGAGACATACTAATGGCTTCCATTCCTGATGAAAAGTTTGAAAGAGCTTGAAGTCACCTGGAATCAGATATCTCAGATGCAGATTATCTCCAAGTCGGGGAGGTGAGATTTGGGTGCTCCGGCCCTCCGGGCTCAGAATAGAGTTGTTTCATCCACAGGAATTCAGTACGTGAGTTGGAAAGTAAGAGAACTTGACCTTCTTTATAAAGAAGCCCCACAGATGTGTGGAGAGCATTCCGTGGGGACTGCTGTTTTTCTCACGCTCTTTCTGGGGATGAGGAACACCCGGGGCTGCGGATCCGGGAAACAGGGCCCCATCGTGGGTACCTGTGCCTCTCCCCTCTGCTCTGGGGTGGTGGTTGGCCAGGCCCCACCTCACGGTCTTCCAGATGGCTCTCCCCATTGTCACAACTGACCCAGTGGAAACCCCCGTGGCATCCCGGAAGGCTGAGACACCGCATGGGGGACAGGGCCCCTGGTTTCTAGCGGCTAATGTTTCAAGGGGAATAATAGCACCAACTTCCAAACACTGGCGCTTCTCTTTTTAGTAACTCGGGGTAATGAACCCTCTCCCTCTGCTTCTCATTTACCAGCCCCGTTCCTGTGGAAGTCACAGAGGGGAAATTAAAGCTTTCTCATGTCTCCTGGGGAAAGTAACCTAAGGTGGATGGGCAGAGATGCTTCCAGAAAGTGGGAATGGGGAGGGTCAGCAGGCTGCAAGCACGGGGTGGGGACCGAGGAGGGAGGTCACAGCCAGGAGCCAGGGGTCCCTGCCCTGGGGGGCTCAGGTGACCCGAGGCACACGCACCTGTAATGAGCGGAGAGGAAGTGGGGGGAAGAGGGAGGGAAGAACTCGCGATGTTCACCTCTTACGTCTTTTAAGTCAGATGCTGTTGAAATTTTGGCACGTTTTCTCTCCAACAGATACGTACTTTTTGTGTGTGTGTTTGGCCGATGACTGCTTCCCTTCCTTCGCACATCTTCGGTGCCTGACACGGGGCTGAGCATAGAGTCGATGCCAGGAAGGGTTTGACGAAGGGACAAGCGATCACAGAAGAATTATTGGCTGCGTAACAAGGTTGCAAAAACGTGTTTGAGTAAGGAAACTTCTGAGGGCATTGCAGTCACCTTTTGCTTTAGAACGAATTCACTCTGGAACTCGGTGGCTTAAAAATCACAGTGACCACTTTATCACTTCTGTTCTCCATGGTTCCAAGGGTTGACTGGGCTGAGACAGGCATTTTTCCCTCAGAGTCTCCGTCGTGGCTTCTCCGTGCGCCTTGGGCTCTCTCTCGGTATGGCGGTCGAGATGTGAGGGTGGCTGTCGCCAAGGAAAGCGGGTGGAAGCTGCACCATCTTTCTAGGTAGCTTGGAGGGCGCAGGAGCTGAACTTAAACGCTGTAGAGACAGGTCTTCCCAGCTTCGGAGGGTGGGCACGTGGGCCCCCCCTTTTGATGGGAGCAGTGTCGGTGTCACCTTATAAGATGGGCAGCTGTGATGGCGAATCTTGCTGGGCTCTCTTGGTGATTCAGTCACCGTGGGTGACGCGGCAAGTGTCCAGAAATGCAACGAACCCGGCATTCTGACGGTTTTCACTAATTGCACGTGGGACGGTCCCAGGTGCTGAATCAGTGTCGCTGGAAATAACCTTAGTCAGAGTTACTTTGGAAAATTGCAAGGGCTGGGGTAGCGCCAAAAGCTGTTATTTTATTTTGAAATAAACGTGCCGTAAAGATATCACGAGGCAGGCAAAACACAGGACAGAGTCTCCTTCTTTCAGTCACTCGTTTACATGGTTGGTAGTTCGTTATTATTATGGAATATCTTCTCACTGCCAGATGGTGTCAGTTCAGTTACCGAGAGGGAAATCCCGTCACACACAGAGGTTGGTGGAAGGTCTCGAAGGGACCAATTGCCTTCTTCCCTCACACGGCCTGATCTGGGGGAATTGCTGGAGAAAGTCGCCTCTAAAGTTACGCGGGTCACGTGGCCTGGAAACGTGGGGGTGGCACGGTGGTGGGGCAGCCAGCCTCTCTGTGTCTCTGTCTCTCCGCATCAGTCAGTGTCTTCCTCGCTGTCGTTCTATTGTGCGTGTGCGCGTGTGGTGGGGGGAGGCGTGGGTGGCTCACAGCTTGAGTGCCAGTTTCCCTCTTAATTTCGAATGCAGATCTTCTCAGGAATTGGTCAGCACGCAGTGGAAAACCAGATGAAGGCCAAGTTCAAGTCAGACTCTGGGCTTTTGAGGGCCTCTCCTGCGCTGCCCACGGGCATGGCCGGTACTCTCCTTCCCCGGTGCTCCTGGGCTCTGTTGACGTGCTTCATTCATTCATTCATTCATTCATTCAGCAAATGGTTGCCGAGCACGGGAGGACATGAGGACGTGTCCTGTGCATGAGGACAGAGCACCAGGGGCTCCGGGGGTTTGCTGCCCTCAGTCTTTGGGCATGGGGAGGGTGGCACATGGAAGGGTACTCAGTACGTGCTGATTCCTCCCTTGAACAAACCTGCAGCGTCACCAGTTGATTTGCCAAAGGAAAACGGGCCCAGGTGGAGTCCGTGACTCTTGACTCACTGAGGCTGAGGCCAGCCTGAGGCCTCCTCGCCCGGAGCCAAGGCCCCTGTGACGGGACTCACTAGACTCGTGCTCCCTGAGGGGTGTCAGCCCAGGTGGTCTCCAACCGTCTCCCTTGGGGACCCAGAAGCCAGCTCTGCCCTCCCATCCTTCAGTTTCCACCTAAGCTGTTCATCTGGGGAGCCGACAGTGTGGGGGCAGGCTCTGTGAGCCCGGGGTTGCTCTTCTCTTCTGTCAGTGCCTTAAAAAGTATTTTTAATGTTTATTTATTTCTGAGAGAGAGAGAGAGACTGTGTGAGCAAGGGAGGGGCAGAGAGAGAGGGAGACACAGAATCCGAAGCAGGCTCCGGGCTCCGAGCTGACAGCACAGAGCCGGACGCGGGGCTCGAACTCACGTGCTGCGCGATCATGACCTGAGCCGAAGTCAGACACTTAACCGACTGAGCCACCCAGGCGCCCCTCCTGCCAGTGCCTTTGTCTAGAGTGGCGTCGCCTGAGGCTGGGCACGGGGTCCCCCAGTCACAGTTTTGCACACCTCGCCCCATCCGCCGTGTGCCATTTATGTGCGAAGGTGAAGTTTGTTTCCCTTTAAAAGTCGCAGACCAACAGACGAAACACTGCCTTAATTATCCTTCCGTAGAGCACATTGAAAATGAACCTCTGCTCTCCTGGCAGACCGAGAGGAAAATGCATCGCCAGCCACACTTTCTGTCACCTCTTCAGAGATCGGTGGGAGCCTGTCCCACATGCAGCCCCACCTTCAGATGGCCGTGAACCAGACAAACGACTGTCACCCACTGACCTCTCCCTTCGTTGGTATATGAACCAAAATGGAAGGGGGAGAAGAATGAAAGAAAAAAAAAACTATAGATATTTTAAAGCACAAGTGAGGACGAAAAGAGAAAAGTTGCAAGTCACTTACATTTCTTGCAAATATTCCCAAGGCACTGTGTTTTGCTTTAAGCGTTTAGCATTTAGATGGCCTAGAAGTCAGTGTAATCACATAATAGGATTGTTTTCAGGAAAACTTCCTTATTCAGTTTTAAAGGTAACTTTATTTCATATGTATTTTTACATATTTTAACATTGTGTATCGTTTTTATAAGTGATGCTCTATAAACATAGCCCCAAAACTATAATTAAAAAAAATAAATAAATGATGGCATCAGAAGGTATCTCCCACATGTTATGATATAATCCATACCCTTCCCGCAGTCCGTTTCTGGAAGGGGTCTTCGAATATCAGAGTTTAGGCAAGGTGCGGACGTGAAGGCAGTGTTGTCTCCGCAAAAAGCAAACATACCCAACGCTGACCTGTTAATGTGATGGAACATGTATGAGGAAGATATTGAACCACTTGGAATTACTGAGCAGTAGAATGTTTTTATGGTTTGGAATCACTGAGAGTGGGGTAGAACAATTCTGTGATTTCCATGGTCAGATCTCACCCAGAAAAAACGGTGGCTTTAGTCTGAGGTGCGTATCTGTATAATTTATCTTTGCTCCTTATCCAAGTAGATTTCCTTATGTTACACTAATGACCAGTGTAAACTTCTCTGAAAAGCTTTCTCCATTATGAAAAGGTGGATTTTAACGTTAATGGATAAAAAGGAGACGACTATGTAGGATCATGATGTCAATGCAAAAAACGTAAAGTGAAGAATTAGTCACACCCTTAGGGCCCTTTAAAGGGACATTTAGCACCCTCTAGTGACAACAGTTCAGCTGGTTCCAAGGAAAAGTCCCTGCAAGGCCTCAGGTCCATCGCTGGCAAATAAACAAAGCAGTGAAGGTCTTTGGCCAATAGGTGATTGCTTCCTAAAATTCTCGCTGCAGGATTGTTTTCGTGCCCATAAATACAGGATGCAACAAGCGACCACCAGGCAAACCCCAGCCTGCCTTCTGCCTGTCATCGACAACACATTTAGAATTGTCACTTCCATTTGTCCCCAGATACTGTAGTTTTCCCCCAAACGATGTGCTGAGGTTTGTACTGAGATCAAATGAAAACCGTGAATTAGCCTGGGTCACAGTTTCAGTGCAACTAAGTGCATTTAAATGGAGTAAACACATCTTTTGGAAGGCTGGCCTGCCTCCCTCTGAACTGCACACTGTACCCTCAAGAGGGAAAGGGCCTCCTTCCGGCTTTGCAGAGAAAGGATACCACGAAGAGGGTGTTTACCTGCATTGTGCGGGGCACGGTGCAGAAAGAGTACGAGGCCGACTGGGTCCAGCGCAGAGGATGCGGCGTGGCAAATGCTCACTCTTTCACACACGTGCCTCCACGAGCCGGCCTGCAACTTGGTGACTTCTGTAGGTTGCCTGAATCCACTCTCGCAAATGTAAATGCGCTCTTTATGGCAAACACTTTGTTCCTTGGCTTCATTTCTGATTCCATTTGTGATATAAATAGATTAGCAAATACATACACACATATTAAGTGCTGTAGAAAGAAAGGCCTTCTGAATCTGACTCAAAACATTCTGTAAAAGAACGGGGAGCAATTGTCTAATGCAGGCTTCTCTGTAAATTTCCATTAGCTGGGTGACATTATAGTGCAATTTACTATCTTTCTTTACAAAGTAGTAAGGGGGCGCCTGGGTGGCATAGTCGGTGAAGCGTCCAACCCTTGATCTCTGCTCAGGTCATGATCTCACAGTTTGTGGGTTCGAGCCCCACATCGGGCTCTGCGTTGATGGCACAGAGCCTGCTTGAGTTTCTGTCTTTTCTTCTCTCTGCCCCTCACCCACTTGTGCTCTCTCTCTCTCTCTCCAAATAAATTAAAAAAAAAAAACAAACTTAAAAGAGTGCATATTTTCTTGACAAAATAATGTATGTGGACGGTCAAGACAAAAATAGATGCTGATATATAGTATCTTATAAATGAGACTGACACACTTAAAAAAATTGACAGTCTAACTAGGTCAAAATCTAAGTTAATTTAAACAGCTCAAGATAACTTCTCAGGATGGTCAGGGGTGACTGCTGAGGAAGTAATTGGGACATGATTCTCCAGATCTCAGTAGGGGACAGAGGAGCAGGACAACACCAGGCGGGATGGCCATGTGATTTTGTGTCGCCTCCAATTGTGTGGCACGGGTGCTAGACCCATGCCCTGTGGGCAGACCAGGCCTTATGGTGACCACTGCCATCTGCAGGCTGTAACATCTAGGCTTATATATGCCAGTTGTATGGATAAAAGACCTCGAAACTCATAGAATGGTTCACAAATTATATGTGGAAACACGATCATTGAAACAGGAAATTTCCTTTAAATTACTGTGTCAAAATAAATGTTCCTAGGAATTTCTTTTCTCTTTAGCCCTGAGTGTTACATTGACATATTTAGGGTCCCTAATACTGATTTTAATACTCCTGAGTTTTTAGAGGCGTACGGAATTGGCTAAGAGCAAAGTTGCTAAAAAAAATGAGAATACATGTGACGCTTATGAAATTGCGTTCATTGAAATCGTCGCTCCATTGGAGCCTATAGAGCTGAACTGACACGTGCTTCAAAATTAAGGAAATTGCAACTCGGTGTTGAGAAGTTGAGGATTTAGTATGTGATAACAATTTCCTCGGTTTAGATGAGTTCAAATCAACCAAGATGTTGAAGAATAATATTAACCACATAGAGAAGGTGTTGAAACAATAGTTATTTGAATTGTAATTGGATTATTTCTTAATGTGTGGCTGGAGGGCATCACACACACACACACACACACACACACACAGTCTTACTCAATGGAGTGAAACTGTGCTCACGCAGTAAGCTTTGAATAGAAAAACGGTCCTCAACCTGTGTGTCATGAGCGACCTTGGCGGCTAAGAGTGCCTTACACTGTGCGTGTTCTCAAGCAAACCCTCCAGTGGACGGAAAAGTTCCACCGAGTGATGTAGTTTTCCACTGTGGGGGCAGCTCCAGATGCTTGATCCTTATCTGTAATCTCAGGCATGTCCTTGGCAAAAATCCCTGGGACATCCTTCTTGCAGGCTGTTCATGAATAATCCAAACAGTATACATTTTAAGATTCACGTGTCATTTTAGGGACAATATAGAGCACTGGGTCCTATTGTTTTACCCTTAAAAAGTTTGCATCTCATGGGCTGGTTCCAAGCTCCACAGTTTTATGTGGGCGGAATTGAAGTCAACAAACACAGACTTCCTGAATGTTGGGACACCCAGTGGCAGGACAGAGCCTTGCCATGCTTTATTTCCTAGTGCCGACCAGAGCTCCTGGAAAAGCCCCTTTATTAATATTGACTAGATGGGTTGATGTTGGATAGCTGACCGTGACAAGACACATGAGTATCTTCTGGGTTTCCTTACTAGTTACAAACAGGGGTCCTCTTTTCTTGCTGTAGACATTTAACAAAGAACATGCGTTTTGGTACGCACCCATGGGGCTTGACAAGTATAGATACTGTGTGCTGCGTGTTACACAGGCATTTATAAAAAAAACATGGAACCTTACGTGTCACTTCTATAACTTTTATATTCAAATTTAATTTCTATTTACTGTAAATGTTCAGAAATCGAGATGAACCGAAGGAGATGGAGGAAAAACAAATAAGAAAAGGAAGACCATCCACCATTAGTACCATAGTACCTAGAGCCTCCTGGTAGTCCTCTCTTGCCTTTTTTCCTTTTAACAAAATGGGTCTCTGACATAACTGTCTCTTGGACCCTGATTTTTAACTTCCCAGGCATAGTATCATAACAGTTCTCCATATCACTGGGCATTCCTCTGTTACATCATTTCCCTGCAGTATTTTAAGTGCTGATGACCATTCCAGTGTGTGGATGTTTAATACCAGGATCAATCAGTCATTCATGAGCGAGCCTTCTGTTGGGTCTTCAATTAAAATTGTGGTTCATTATCTCTTTGCTGCGCCCATACATCGTTTTTAGAACCATACCGCCCTCATCCAAAGTGTTTCAACTCCTGACCTTCCTCTGTCGATCTCAGATAGAGAAGTTAATAACAGAATATGGATGAGAATTTGTTGCCTCTTTAGAAAATGGGAAGACGTGGTTTTAAGACAAATAAATGACAATGCCCCTTTTTACTGTTACAGTAAACGTATGGTCAGTTTTGTATGATTTCCTTTTTTCATTTAGAACAAGATAGGAACAGGCTTACAAAGGGTTATGGTAACCTCATGGGGAATGGGTCCATGATGGGTAAGTAAAAATGGAAATGTAGAATTTACTCATGGGCTCAGATGTCCACAGACACTGGGGGGGCCATACGGGTCCATTGTGGTGTTTACTGTGTTCCAAGGAGAGTGGAGAAGGACCTTGTCCTGGCAGGATCGTGGCAAGATGGCCCCCCCCCCCCAAGCTGTGTCTCTCTCTGCTAGATTGTCCTGACGTGGGTCAGCCTGGTTACCTGAAGGGTGGCTTTCCCCAAGGGGGGGTGCTGTCTGGTTAGAAGCTGCCTAGTCCTTAAGATGCTGAATAATCTGGTGCTGAGGCCAAATGTAGGTGTAGGCTTGGGGTGGGGGTAAAGGGGAGGATTAAGTGATAGCATTATCTTTGGCTGATTCCCCCAGGGACTAACATTTGGGACATGGTTTCTGCACCAGTATATTCTTTTTTTTTTTTTTTTTTTTAATTTTTAAAATTATTTGTTTATTTATTTTGAGAGAGAGAAGCATGAGCAGGGGAGAGGCAGAGAACAGGAGAGAGAGAGAGAGAGAGAGAAAGAGAGAGGAATTCGAACTGGGCTCCGCACTGTCAGCACAGAGCCTGATGCAAGGCTTGAACCCACAAACCACGAGATCCTGCCCCGAGCTGAAATCAGGAGTTGGGCAGCTTAAACGACTGAGCCACGCAGGCTCCCCCCTGAACTACTATATTCTCATTAATAGATATGTCAAACGCTTTCAATAGCCAATCAAAGTTAAAAAGCAACTTTGCCTTAAACATTCAGAGAGTACCAGGCTTGGATGCTATTATGCCATTGTAGGTATCAGGAATTATTGTCTTTGAAGATGCTCAGCATGAGTCTAACATCTTGTTGTTAGAAATGAGGAATATTTGCCTTAAAAAACTTTGTGACGGGAATTACAACTCACTACCTGAACACTGGCTTTTTACTAGATCACCTCCATATTTGTGCGCATCTTCAATATTCAACACGGTGAAACTTGTGGGTAGAATCTTCAGGAAATAGGTCAAATAGTAACATCTGGTTTTCTGTCTGTAAGTATCCAAGCAAACAAATTCGTCTCTAATAAAACAGCATTTTTATTAATTAAAGAATAAAGGAGATCTGTGCCTATTCACACGTAGGCATTATACATAAATTTTAGAGAGAGAAAGCAAAGGAAATGAAAATTACCAGCTTTTGGAGTAAGTGGGCGAAAGATATTAGGAGTCCTTTGCATTAACTTGTTTCTGCATGTTGGAATATTTTTCCCTGCATAAAGAATTAAAAGATTCCCCTGCTTGATCTGAACTAAGCAGTAACCAAGGAGTTAAGAGCAGAGGCTTGATGAAGAATTAGGTGTCCTAGGTCTTTGGGGACGACACGGAGAGGGCTGGGTTAGAAACCAGGAAACCAGAGTGAGGTAGGACCAGTCAGCAGGTTCCCCCAAGGCTCTTTTGTTAGCAAAGTGTCCATCCTGCTTAAGGCTGCTCTTTGGGAAACCCGTGATGGAACACTGCTCACTGGGGTACCGTGGGTAACATTTACAGTCGATGCTTCTCAGGAGGGCAAAAGCAGGGAACCCTGGCGGAGCAGAGAACATTTTTCTCAGCACTCCCGAATCCTTGTGGACACGACCCAGATAAAACAACTCAGTGCTTTGAAACTTTCGGGGAAACAAAATTTTAATCGGCCTGCCATC
The DNA here is from genome assembly GCF_007474595.2 of Lynx canadensis. Classification (NCBI taxonomy): domain Eukaryota; kingdom Metazoa; phylum Chordata; class Mammalia; order Carnivora; family Felidae; genus Lynx; species Lynx canadensis. The sequence continues at coordinate 151,909,956 of NC_044311.2, read as the reverse complement.
TCCTTCATTGTTCAGAGATGAAAAGAGGGGAAATCAACACCCCCTCAAAGTGTAGACGGTGAGAACGTGTGGGTTCTGACTTTTATCCAGAACAGGATTTCTTTAATTTTCTCTTTTTCCTTTGTTTCTTCGTTTGTTTGTTTCTCCCTGCCCCCCCCCCCCTTCTATCCTAATGCAAAGGGGTTAAGTCAGGAGACAACAAAAGATATAGAAACCCAGGCTAGTTTCTAGAGCTCTGCCATAGGCAGGCCTGAAGTCCGAGTGAAATCAATTCACCGACCGTCCACTTCTAGAACCAAGAGTTGCTGAATGACTCAGGATTTCGTCTCTTGGGTTCTGAGGGTCCCCGTGTGGAGACCACACTTCTTTACTGGTCCAACTTTCGTGTAGCTGGATTCAAAGCAAAATGTTGTTCCTTCCAGAGAACAAGTAGTTTCCTGAAAATGAGTAATTAAAGGCCCGAAACCCTCTAAGGAATGTTCAAGCTTACATTAGCTGTACTTCCTTTGAGTGGAAAACAGACGTGTGGCCCTGAACTTACAGCCTGGATTTTAAAACCCTTAATGAGGTCTTCACCTGATATCTCCGCAGAGTCAAGATCTCTCTGAGGGTCTGTGGCCCACAGCGCTGACTTTCGTCACAGTGGGACCGGCTTGCTCGCATCAGAAACCATTTGCCGTAATTTCCGTTATTTGGCCTTTAAATAAATACTTAAAGATCAGGATTTGACGGGCTTAGTTTTCCCTTTCTTTGCCTTGCTTTACCTTCCTAGTTCTAGAGCCTTTGTGTGTTTTCGACTGGTTTATTGTGGAGCAAATAAAAAAAATTACATGTACTTGGAAAGAGAAAATGAAACTTCTGGGAATACTCACTTGAGATGTTGAATCAAGGCAGGCCGTTACAAATCAGCAAGCAAATACGTTCACGTGAAATAAGTTCTACCTGCAACGTTTCCATTTGGGAGAACGGAACGGGGAGTGTGCGGGGATGAGTGGCTCGAGTGCCGTGTGGCAGGCGTGTGGCAGGTCCAGGGAGGTGGGGGCCCAGAAGGCCTGGCACCCGGCTGTCGGGGGCCCTCCACGCCCCGTCCCGAAGTGCTCACGGCACATGTGAAGCCATGAGGAGTGCCACCACGTCTGCATCCTGCCTCTGCGTGGCATGTCGTGTGGTGGCACAAGTCACACCTGCCGTGGGGGTCCCTGTCCCGGGCAATGGATGCCTTTTTTTTTTTTTTTTTTAATTAAAAAAAAAGAAATCTCCTGGCTGCATATCATCAAGAAAAACAACATTGTTTTCAGGGTCCCTTATCTCTCCACTCCCAAATATCCTGTTTCTTCGGGCTGGGCAGCCAGGACCAATAGAAACCTCTTCCTGCCATTGGCTGACTTCATTTCCCAGACTTAGCACGATCTCATCCGCTCTAAACAACCTCATCAAAACTACTTTCTGGTCAGAGAGAAGCAATAATTATTATTAACATTTATTAACGATCAATAAACTTGATTGCATTATGGCCAGCACTATTAAGGTAAGGAGAGGGTTCCTTTTCGTTTGACAAAACCTTGTGCTTGTTACTTTTTCTTTGGTTTCCTTTATCAAGGCAGATAAGTCCGGATTGGGCAACACCCCCACTGCCACAATAGAGGACAACAAGATTTCCTCTGCACTGCCTAGTAAATTTCCTTTTTCCTACTCCAACCATCCGCAAGGCTTAAAAACTTCAAACTCAGAAAAAAATTGGGGTTTCTAAATTCACTGTTGAGGGCTGTGGATGACTTTTGCAAAGGCTTCTCGGAGCGCGTCTGAATTTTCATATTCTTTAACTATCCCTAGCGGGGTGTGGATGTGTTATCTGCCGGAAGGTGACGGACTCGGAGAGGTTGGAGGGAAGGGTCGGAGAAAAACCGATGGGCTTGTAAATGGCGGACTTCTGGATGCCCTCGAATGACTCCTTGAGCATCAGGGTTGCTAGCCGGCCCCAGTGGCAACGAAGAGATGCCGGGCGAGTGGCGGTTGGTCATGGGACACGTTGACTTGCTCTTGGATCCTTCGTGCTGAGAACGGAGTGTTCTCATAACTCACATGGTGGTAATTCGGTTTGTTCGGTTACATGTTGATCTTTAATAAAAGTGCTACTCCTCTCCGCGCCGCGAGTAAACGTTCTTGCCCGTCAGGGTTGGTTTGCGGGAATGGGAGAGCAGCGGCCTATTGGTTGATTCTCTCGCTCTGGGGTATGCGGTCTGCTGTGTTTTTCGTGCAAATGTCTCTAGTAGATAGCATATAGAAATTCATGCAGAGGTGGATCCTTTCAGATGGAGTCTAAACGCGGCCTAATTCCTGGAAATGAAGCCAGTTTAATGGCGAGTGCAGGGCAGCGGCATGGGGTGTATAAAGTGGTCGACTGTTGGAATATTTTCCAGGCCACTCCGCCTGGGTGACATTTGTAGGAATGAGAAAAATCAGCAGCAGACACATACTGAAGGGAAGAAAAAGAAAGCTCTGTTAGTTGTGTGTCTTTAGTTTTGCTGCCTATAGGTGAGAAGCGTTTGGTGGTGTTTTCATCAAGGGTTTTCGTTCATTTCAAAGCTCCCGAATACGGAAGTCTGCCCAGAATTGAGCCAAGGCGTTTTCAAAAATCTTCCTTGGTTTGGTGTCCGAAATGTTGGCATTAGAGGTTATGAGTAATACCCACCCTATGAACTGCGTCTCAGAAGTTTTGTTCCGTGTTCACTTCTCAAAGGATGTTTTCTTTTTCAAGGAATGTTCGATAATATATATTAAAAAATCATGTATCAATGACTAACCTTGCAGAGGTTTTTCCTTCTCTGGCTTTAAGGATCTGAGGCTCCTGAAACTATCATAGAAAAGAATTTTAAAATTGGAGGTTTGATGTGACCGTTTCAACTATGTGAGCAGAAATTGTTCGATTGTATGATGCAAAATGCTGCCCTTTTTATTCTTATTTTCTCTCTTAATTATGTCCATATTTAATAACAATTAAATCAAATATTCTTTGTAAACTTTGAAGAGCTTGGGTGCAATTGTGCGGGTTCCAAAAAAATCAGTGTATTGAAGGACATCGAAACGACAGACCGCCCTTTAGACTGTGGGTTATGTTTCGCAAAACATACACATGGGTTAATAGTGTTTAAAGTATACATGTCTGAAGATACGAAGGTATTTTGAAACTTGGATGTTTTTTGACTTCTAGAATAAATTTTGGGTCGTAGTTTTCACTTGTCTAAGATACTCTGCTTGCCTCAACATTCGATGACACTGCGTTGTCTGTATATCGTATATTATCGCAGGTGAGCTTTAAAATGACTTCAAGTGGATTCTTTTTAATCCTCAGTTCAAATAAAATAGCCCCTCTTTATAGGTAACTTCCTTCAAGACATGTTCTGTTGGCCTTCCTGGGTAAAGTAATGCGATGATTTTACAGACTTGTTTATAGAGTGGAAAAAAGGCAGCCTGAGTCTGTTGACGGCAGTTTTAATTATGTGAGTGCAGAGCTCAAATTAGCATAAGGAAAATTATGGCTGTCCGTTGGAATTAGGAAACAGCCTGTCACACAGGCAATTTCTGGTCTCAAACGCACTCTGTTTTTTGTTGGTGGTGGTGTTTCAATAAATAAATCAATTAGTCGATTAAGCATCAGATGCACTGAAGTTAGTACACCCCGTCGGAGTGAGCTTTTTTTTTTTTTTTGGCGTTAATATTTACAAGACCTTGTGAGGCACTATGCAAAAGCTCAATGTTTTTCTCCTGTCTTTGTGATTCTCGCCATCATTTTCCCTTGGTGTTTGCAACTGGGAACAAAAAGTATGCATTGGAAGAAGCAAAGGAATTTGTGGAGCTTACCTGAGAGTGCCTGTTTGTCTCTAAGTGTCCGTGAATTTTAAGATCAGGTTATAAGAGTTCTCACGGAAACATGTAAGCATCAAGGATGATGTCCCCATGGGCAATTCAGTGTCAGTGGTCCCATCTGCTTTTTGCTTTTTGCACCATAAGACAGTACTGAGGGGTAACCCGTTTCCCCTGTTCCCCACGGAACAGCACTGTGTTACTTACAGACTCCAAGGAGCTGGTTGTTAAGCCTTGGACCTTGCTTGTGCTTTGGTTAGGACTTTTAATCCAATCTCCCAAAGACTTCCCGGGTCCTTACATGATGCGCTGGGTCACTCGGGAAGTCTAATGAAGCCCGCAGTCCCCTCTTGGGGATAAATGCTTCTAAATGCCTAGAATGTGGTGCTTAGAATGACAACAGAAGCTAATTCTATCCAAGGACAATTCAACTCTTGGACTCCTGGGGAGGCCCATGAACCCCATGTTACAATCCCTGATCCTGGGGTTTCAAGATCCTTAGTGATTACAGTGGGAATGTGGGGATTTTCCATTATCACGGAGCTCTGACACTGAAGGACAAGGAGAGAGCAGGGCCGATGGAAAAGGATCTTAGAAACAGACAGGATGTGGAAAGTTACAAGGCTTGATGAGGGAGCACACATCACTGTTTCAATTAGTTGTTTAAAGAAGTTACTTTGATTCAGCAGAGTTTGGAAGGTTTGATGATGATTGAAACATGGTGTTAATTTAAAAACATCCTGCTTCTTTTATAGGTTTCATGCTTTGACATAGCAGGCACTCTGAATATTTGCCATCATGTGTGAAGGAAGAGTTAGTAAAAAGCTCAGGGTTATGTGAAGAAAGTTCATCTCCTAGGATTTTGGTGCGTGTGATTAATGAGTTGAATGGCTCTAGGCATGTGATTTTTCATTGGCCCGTTGGCTTATGCAGAATGAGAATCGCTTCATCCCTTATTACTTGGATGGCGGGGGAGGGGGTTCAGGCCGTGGAAGGAAAATGTTGCCGTCCTGCTGTGTAAATGTCATGTCGGAGCAGGGGCCCTGATGGTCTGTCCTTGCCTAAAAGTGGAAGTACAGGCCATTATCTTAAAGTGACTTGCTGTTTGCATTTGTGAGCAGCTCTCTCATACAGGCTGCTCCCACCCCCGGATGGAGCACAGGTCTCCCTAGCAATCTGAGTGTGTGCACGGGTCCCTAGCAATCTGAGTGTGTGCACGCACCTGTGCCCGCTCAGCGCCCTGACTCGGTAACAAGGGAAAGGAGAACAGGGAATGACGACATTTTTGGGTTTCTTTCCCATTAAATATGCATACGTAGGACCACAGTGCTCTCAGAGAATGTTCTGGAAGCCAGAATCATCTCTTAATTATCTATGCTTTCTTTCAAATGATTATTTCACCATTATTATTATTATTATTACTTTGCAAAATAGACCTTTCTTTAAAAAAAAAAAAAACCTGCAAATACACCCATACTTAGGCTTGTTTAGGTCTCTTGAAAAAGCGTACATAATAACAAAATTAATAAAACCACCATTGCTGATGCCTTCAGGAGAATATTACTTCTGTGTTTAGAATTTAGGATAAGATTCCCTCCGTAGAAGTGTCGACCCAAAGCAGAAAAGTCCACCTTGGCATCCCAGCAGGTACATTGATTTCGTGGCTGATGCAGAAGAGAATGACCATACAGGAGGTGTGGGAAAGCCAGGACTGTGAGAGTTTCTCCGTGGTCTGAGATCTTCCGGCAAGCCGGTCTCACAGAGACAGTCTCCACGTCCTTCTAGTGTTTGATAGCAGTCTCGGCTTTGGCAGGATCTTTTCTTCAGGGCTAGGGAGCACCTCGAATGCCACAGGACCCGCCTCCTCCATTTGTCCCAACAGGATGAAGGACGTTCTCTGCCCTGGGCTTCTGTCACATGGCCCCTGAGATTTCATTTCTTGTATCAGGTGGCCATAGCCTCGCCTGCATTTGGAGCCTGACTAGTCACGTGACCCTGAGCAAGGGCCTTAAGCTGTCAGACCTCAGTTTCCTCACCTGTAAAATGGGATTGTAATGGCTATCCTGTCTTGTGCTGGTATGAATTGAAGTCTCTAGAGCCTCTAGGATGTGCTCCATAAAAGGCAGATGCCGTCAGACGATCCAAACGGATTTAACCTTTCCTAACACGTTGCGTGGTCTTTCTGGCCCTGCTTTCAATTCTCTCTCGATTTCTCACTGTCCTGCTTTAGTTTTGAAGCCCAGAGCCACACCGTCCCTGTTCCAATGCTTTCAGAGAGAACAGGGTCACTTCTACATGTCAGTACCGTGGTCTCCTACCGAGGGCAGGTGACACCTGGGTCTGGGAGGCAGCAAGCCAGGAGATGGCAGGAGGGGGAGAGGCTTGGCGGGGGTTGGGGTGCAGGAGGGCAGGAACCAAACACGCAGGCAGGTAGAGCATACAGCGGGTCACTCAAGGTGTGGCTGGTCGGGGGGTTGGTTTAGGTCGGTTCTGAGGGCGGAGGCTGTTTGCTGCTTTGCTGAAGGACGGCAGAGGCCTGGAGCACATCTTGCCCCTGATTAGGGCAAGGAGAGGAATATTGCAAAGGCTCCACTCTTCTGTTCTCTCATTAATTTTGAAAAATTCACCTTCTTGTTTTGCACAAAGTGCAGTAATAAAACATTCTCACTGTAGAGAAAATGAAAAACAAATCATTACAAAGTCAATATAAGTTGCTCCTGATCCCAAGCAGCCAGAGAAAATGACTAACATTTGGTGGCTGTCCTTATCCTGTGTTCTTCTCTGTCCTGTTCCCTACCTGAGTCTCCATCTAGGTTTTCTCGGCTAACGTTAGTTTAATTTCCCCCGATCGCTAAACATTTTCAATAAGCAGAATTTTTAGGCTTAATCAGATCTCATCTAAAATAAGTATTACAATTGATACAGCCAATATCCTGTTATAGAAAATAATACTGCTTTCAGTTTTTCACTAGTTGGCAATATATTCTCGACCTAATTTTGTTTTTTAACTCACATTACTGGTATTCGTGTTTACAAAAGGAACTGTTGGGCCAGTGAGCATACGTATTTTTCAAGTCTCTGCCGAATTAAAGTATTTGCCAATTGGGGCGCCTAGGTGGCTCAGTCGGTTGGGCGTCCGACTTCGGCCCAGGTCATGATCTCGCGGTCCATGAGTTCGAGCCCCGCGTCGGGCTCTGTGCTGACAGCTCAGAGCCTGGAACCTGCTTCGGATTCTGTGTCTCCCTCTCTCTCTCTGCCCTTTCCCTACTCGCACCGTCTCTGTCTCTTTCAAAAATAAATAAACGTTAAAAAAATTTTTTTTAAATAAATAAAATAAAATGTTTGCCAGTTAAAAAACTTGCCATTTTACTCCTCAGAAGGATCGTACCGGTTCCCACCTCTAGACATAGATGAGGCCACTGTCATGCACTCAGTACAACTCTGCCTATTTTAGTCTTCGATTCTTTGCCATTCTGACAGTTAACACTGGAATCTCATTGTTATTTGTGTGTCCTTAGTTATAATACCCATTCTTTCTTTTTTTTTTTTTTTGCCATGAACCTGTTTCAACTGGTGGCCACTATGACCTCTGGATCTTTCTTATTCATGCCTTCATCCTGTTTGATCCAACTTATTTCCCACACATTCCCCTTATTGAACTTGGCCGAGGCATGTTTTCTAAAGTTGAAGATCATTCCTCATTCTGTCCTTTCCCTTACGCTTCATCGTCTCCTGTCAGCACGTTCTCCCCACTCTGTGCTGGCGAGTGTGACTGTTCTGTGAATACGTCATGTGTGCAGCCACGTGAGCCTCAGAACTCCTTCTAGGTGACCATCTGTCCATCTCTTTGGCGTCCTCGACAGCGACTGGCAAAATGTCGGGGGTCCATAAATAGTAATATTTTTTTTTTAATGAAAATCCTTTGAGGTCACAAAGAGAAAGTTAAGAAGGCAGAGTAATGAACCATTATTGTAGATTTTAGATAGAAGTCGTAGGTCTTTAGTGCTATTTCTCTAGTTAAAGAAAAGTCGGGTAACTGGAATTAAATTGCCGTTTAAGAGAGCAGAGGGAAACGTTTTTGAAGAGCTAGCTCTCGTATCTTGAGTTCATAATCCGAATTAACATCATCCTTGTAACTGCATAAAGGCCAGGCTCTGTGCTGGGCGGTCATGTTATCTCGTGAGATACTCATTCTACTTGCTTTTTGTCCACACAAGGGCAAAGGATTTGAGAGGCCAAGAAACTCGCTCAAGTAACACAAATTCATTTGTCTCCCCTCAGTTTATCATCATGTGCTCTCTTTCTCCTTCTGTTTGCCCTAGCCTCCGATATTAAATGACTATTCGGAGAAATGATGCATCAGATGACCTAGTGATACATTAAATAGTGGAATAATGAAAATTACTAACTATAACTGCCTAATTTTGTTACTCCTCTTGCGTGAAAAAACCCACTGGCAACAATTATTCTACTCTTGGTGACTCATCAAGGTAACATGCCAGAAAGTTCGAGAGCTGAAACTCCAGCACCGATCTGTATGTGCTTGGTGACAAGAATTCTTTCCATATTTGGCAATATCCAAGGGGCAGCGGTTCCAGATTCCAGATCAGCGGCTGATTTAAGTTTCCTCATCCCAAGTATCAGCTTCCTTGCTCTCACCTTGGCATCAATAATGAACTTGCGGCTCCATTTTCCATCAGGCCCTTACAAGTCTTTCAGCAGGGGTGCTCGTGGGATTAAACTCTGGGAAGAACAATTATCTGCTGTTGCGCACAGATAAGTCCCGAGACATGTAGCAAAGAAATGCCAAGGCCAAGCAAAATTATTTATTTTTAAAAGCCACATCATATTCCAATCATAACATGAACGTCAGGGCTGTTGCTTCCAATGCTTTTTTGTTCAAGACAATGCATGTCCAATTCTGGAGAAAATAGCAAAGAACATTTATAACCCATCGTACGTAGAACCTGCACTCTTGAATTTAACAGAGTCACCTTTAAAACATTCCACCTTGATTGAACAGCTCTCTTCCCCTTACACAACTACAGAATAGCAAATTGATTTGTTTTCTTCGTGTATTGACACAGTGTCTGTACTGAAGAGACAATTCCCCCCTCCGTGCTCAAACCCACATTCCCCCAAGGAAGGCCATTCATGCAGATCATCAGCCGGTAGCAAGTTCCTTGTCCCATCCCCTTTGGGTCCCACTGGGTCTTACCGAATTTTATTTTTTCAACTGAACCCGTATGCATGTGATACTCACCTTTGAGGAAGAGGAAATGGTTGAAACAACACTTCAGAATTTGTCAACACAATTAGTTTGTGTCTCAACTCGAGGTAGATTTCCCAAGACGTTGCTCCAAGTTAAAGAGAAAAAGAAAAAACACACCAAAACAGCGTGTGTGGCTTAATATTGCGAAGTGCTCCTGGGATCTGTGTTGTATGTGTGTGTTACCTGATGTTCCAAAGATCGACAGAAGCCTAGAGGTTAGAGCTAGCACAACCTGTGTTTATCTCAGGCCCGGGGAGGCACTGATACTCTCTGGGTCTTTACAGATCCTAAAAATAGCCTCCGTGGGGAAAGCATCGGTCTTATCTTGCTTGCAGGGGAAGGGAGGGGACAGAGGGAAGGGTTGGCTCGGGACGTGGCGGCTGGGGCTGTAGGTTGATGCCCTGGGAGCCAGCAGGTGAGTTCACCTCTGCTGGTCTTACCACCCCTTCCTTGGGAAGCTGGGAATGGCCTTCCTAGCACTTCGCTCTTGACAAGTACTCGCCTCACTTACGAAATCTGGGTTTTTCCACCTGTGAAAGGGGGCTAGCAAGAGTTCCTACCTCCCAGGGTTCTGCTGAGTTTTGACTGAACGTGATGGAGTGCCTATGAAGTGCTTCGTAAATGTTAGCTAATTTTACTATCCACTCGAGTCACATAAATTTTTCTTCTACGACGAAGGTCAGGAAATCCACAAAAGCTTTTTCTTTTTTCCCCTTTCAGTTGCGGTAACAGTTTGTGAATTCAGGTTTTTGTTTTGTTTTTTTTCTCAAATAGCCAACTTTCCTCCAACATGTTCTTCTTCCTCTAGGATGAAGTAAACACTTTTATAGGCGGTGAGTTCTCCATTCAGCTTAGCGCTTTATCTGCACTGGAGGTCATTTCCAGATTTACTGGGTGCTGAGTCTGTGCACATCCCCTCCTTGAGAAGATGTTCAGGGCCCTGTCGCTCTCTGCTTCTCTTTGTTCTTCTCACCTTCACACTCCTTCCCTCCTCCTTCTCCCTCTTTGCGATAGCTGATCACCCAACAGGAGGGTTTGAACGCATGAGGGACAATAGTAATGAGGAAGAGAACCCTCCGACCCGCACCGAGTGCTCAGAGGTTCCTCTGGAACCTGCTTCCTTCCATGTTCTCGACTGCTTGTGTTCTCCCAGGACTCGGGGATGGGGCCTTCCATCTGGGATAAAGACATACAGGGAAGACTGTACGTAAATGTCATCAAAACCAGTAGTAAACGTCATCAAAACCAGTAGCCACAGGGGCGCCTGGGTGGCGCAGTCGGTTAAGCGTCCGACTTCAGCCAGGTCACGATCTCGCGGTCCGTGAGTTCGAGCCCCGCGTCAGGCTCTGGGCTGATGGCTCGGAGCCTGGAGCCTGTTTCCGATTCTGTGTCTCCCTCTCTCTCTGCCCCTCCCCCGTTCATGCGCTGTCTCTCTCTGTCCCCAAAAAAATAAATAAACGTTGAAAAAAAAACCCCAAAACCAGTAGCCACACGTCTACTTTACTTCACCTTACGGGGACTCTTTGAGTTAGAAGTGTATTTACAGCCACGCGTACAGTAAGAATATTGGCCCCGACCAAATACACGTGACGCTGCGAATTACCTGACCTGGGCACATCTATGCCACCAATTTGAGTTAACACAGATCGTCTCGTTGACTGTTGCCTTTGAAGTCAGAAACCATGAAGTCTGTTAAGGCGGAGTTAAGCTAAGAAGTGAAATAAAATTTGTTTTGCTAGAGAAGCATCCGGATGAAGAAGGCCCACTGTTTGTTCCTTGGGCACCCCTCACGGGGCACCTCCTGTCCTACTTAAAAAGCTGTTCCTGTTGACTCACTTCTATTGGAAGCACCATCACACCGCACACAGTTTTGATAAGAAGCTGATTGTGAAAAGGCGTGCATATGTATTTTTTAAGCCCGGTTCCTTGGAGATGGAAAACATCTTTTTTTAGATCACATGTTTACTGCTTTGGTAAACAGTAAAATGCTGCAGCAGCAATTACCTTGAGGATAAAGGGTTTGTAGACAGATACTTCCTGCATTCACTTCCTACACAGATAGCCAGCCCAGCCAGAGGCGCACCGATGGCAGGAAGGGCTCCCAGTGGAGACTTCCCCAGAGCATGTGTGGTTCGTTACCCACTCCCTCCTCCCCCAGGGGAATAAACCTGTTGCTACAGATTTTCTGGCAGAATGCTCCGTCTCGAAGCAGTTGAAAATCCAGGGTTTCCAAAGTAACGGTTTTAGTGCCTCTTTTCTCATTCTTGCCCTTGTCTGCGTGCTGTGCTGTCTCGGATGGAGATAAGTGTCACCAGACCAGACGCGCCTGTGAGTAAGATGTGGGTCGCGTGTGGGCACCTCAGTCTCCTGTGAATCACGGTGAACGATGCGTGAGGCTGCCTTTGTAGTTGGTGGGAATAAGCTTCTTTGAGATTCCACTGAAGGTTTTTTTTTTCCTGTGGTTATTTAGAGGAAAGGTCATTGTGGATTTTGCTTTCTTCAGTCAAGCGGAGATCGCCAGATTTGGGTACAAAAATCTCAGTGCACAGATTGTTCCCTGTGCTGATTTTACACCGGTTATTAAGTTCCAGCGAATGCATTGTTTAGGTCCTTTGAACCAAAGCACATAAAACCACAGCACACAAACACTGAACAATAGGGACTCATCAATTATTCATCTCTAGGATGCACCCTTACCAACTGGGCCCTTTGTAAGGGAAAATAATATACCAAGTCAACAAACAGTAGCACTTAACAATAAACCAAACAAAATAAATAGCACCTGAAAGCAACTCAACTCAACTCAACTCAACTCAACTCAACTCAACTCAGGTGCAGGCAAAACTCCAAAGAGTGATGTTTACATGCTGCAAACACGGAAGCCTCCATCTCCTACAGGTTCCGAAAATAATCAGAAAACCCAGCTGCTATTCGTTGTTGGGTCACATCACGGGGTGTAAAACACCTCCTTTGACGATCCGAAAGTGCCTGAGAGCTCTGCTTTGCAATGACAAGAGCACAGTGTCCAGGAGGCTCCTCCCCCAGGACCTACTCCATAGTTGTTGATGATTTCCAGGTGGGGAGGCAGGCTAGCCTTGACCCTGAGAAACTGCTAGACATGGTGAGATATACTCATGTCTCGGGAAGATGCTCCTACATGAATATTCACTAATGATTTTATCTGCAGTCACTCAGTATGCAGATTTACTCCGAGTTGACGTGAAATTGCCCCAAGAGATAGTTTCTTTGCAAGACTCAAGTGTTTATATACTTTGGCTCATCCTGTTGGAAGACACCGTACAACCTTAGGGTACCTCCTGTTCGAGTGGAAGACCGCTTTCGTCCTCTGCGCCTGTGTTGTGCAGCTTCGTTACCTTTTAGCGGAGCTCCCCGGGGCATCCCCCAACATGCCGCCTTCCAGATGCTACCTTCTGACGACTCTGCTTTCCGAAATGACCTCTCTCATCTGAGTCTAGATGGGTCCCGGTAAGGGCTGGAATCACAGTTTTGGGATGCTGGTGCAGGGCTGTTCAGCAGATAGACTTGACTTGGAGGCCAGATGGAGCCCATCCCGACCACCGTCCTCCCTGGACATCATCACTGCTTGCCTGGGGATTGTGGTTAGTTGTGTCTTGTTTCATTCTTTTCTTTTCTTTGCTTTGGCCTGAAGCAGACACAGGTTCAGTATACCCATCGAATAGCGTACTGTTGAGACAACAACAACAACAACAACAACAACAACACCTTTGTTCTTTTCCCCTCATTTCACAAACACCTGTTGTAGGATTTCGAAAATAAACGTTTAGAAAAGGAAATTAAAATGATTGATATTGCACCATGAAGGGTCTGTGAAGACATGGCACGTTTTGGATTTTTTGGTCTTTTTTTCCATGCACACATGTATATTCTTTAAATAAGGATAATAGCATTTGAGAAATTAAATCTGTCTTAGAGAATCCTTTTCTGCTCACTGCCTTTATTCCAGGATGGAGAAGAAAAGAGGAGTAAGGGCTGAACGTTTCATGATCCCCTTTAGAGATTAAGGATTAGAGTCCAACCTAAGGATCCCGTTTCTTATTATGGAGCAGAATCAGACTGGCTGGGCAAGTCCTTACCCGTCATCTTACCCTGGCAAGGGGACTTCACTTTCCTGCGCTCGCTTGCTCATGTATAGGATAGATTGAGTAATGATAATAGCACCTGTATCTCGATGGCATGTGCGTTGAATAGTAACGTGCATCTGTGTGAAAACAGTGTTCACCGTTATGAGCTCTTTGGTTGCCCACCCTAGCCTTGTTCCTAGTATTTCATTTACTCTCACATCTTATGTGTTTTTTCTGAAGTAATCGGTTCTTGACTGTGTTTGTTTCGACGTTCGACTTTCGAAAGGAATCCTCCAACATGCTTTGGATATTTATCCAAAAAGACCTTGATCTATTTCATCTAAAGAGATAAAGTGAATATCATTTGCTTCTTTCTCATGCTTTCTTTGAGGAGAGTAAACACACCATAATGGAGTTACCCCCAGGGGTTCATTAAATGGTTCAAGCAACGTGGTACCTAAACTTTTAGCAGCTGAACGGAGCTGGGTTCTCATGAACCCAAAACACCAGTGATTTTGAGGGTCCAAAGAAAAACCAAGATGGAGGACTATACGGTGTTCACTGTCACCTCCCTACCCTTTTCGATGAATGAATGAATGAATGAATGCATTCCTGCAGTGGGCAGTGACAGCTGGTCTCTGGAGGGTCCAGTCAAGAGCTAGTTTGAATCATAGCCAGTATATTCTTTTTTTTTTAATTAAAAAAATTTTTTTAACGTTTATTTTTGAGACAGAGAGAGACAGAGCATGAACGGGGAGGGTCAGAGAGAGAGGGAGACACAGAATCCGAAACAGGCTCCAGGCTCTCAGCTGTTGGCACAGGGCCCGACGGGGGGGCTCGAACTCACGGACCGTGAGATCATGACCTGAGCCGAAGTCGGATGCTTAACCGACTGAACCACCTAGGCGCCCCATGTACTTCTTGATCAGAAGACAGGATTATTACTGTGTCTTGGGACCAATGTCTTGAATGCCCGTGTGTTATATTTGAATGCCTGATGTTAGACATAAGCCCGCGTGTCCCAAAGAACCTGCCCATGTGTGGGAAGGTGGGATGATCGTGGGGCTGTATCCAGAATCTAACTCTGATTGGAACATCGGTGAGCGTGTGCCCGGTAAGTGCATGTGTCTCTGCTGGGCCATGGTGGGAGATGCGTTCTGCTTGAAAACTAGAGGCAGAAATAGAGTTCTTGGAGCCTGCGCTCTGTTATGGGACGCTTGTCCCGATGAGACAAAACCAAGCAGTACTGACGCTTTCACTAAGTGACAACATCTATCAGTGGTCATGTGTCCGAGGTTCGCACCGGGTCATCGCTGTGTCCAACTGTTACAACCCCTTATGCAAATAGACATTCTAGGCTCAAAGAAATGAAGAGTTGTGTTTAATGAATTATGACGGGCACCATTTGTTTCTCTTGTCTGTTACCGCAGCGGTTCCTTTGAAATTTCAGGGAAGCTGCAGGTTAATCTCTTAAGACACATGCTGGTATCCCATGTACTGGTTCACACTGGGGGCTTCCGTATTCACCAGGGAATCGGGCAGCTCTTACTGCCCTGTAATTATTACACACGACACCTGCAAAGGGTATGGTGTGATACAACATTTTCAGAAATACCTAAGTCCTTTGCATTCGATTGCAAGACAGTCTGCTTTCTAGTAAAGATTGACTTTCATAGCAATTAACGACCAACTTACCGAAGCCAGAAAATAAACCTGGATTCCTTACTGGACTTTCAAGTGCAGCACACATATCATTTAACTTGGTGAGCCTTACTGGTTAAGGCATTACGTATAAGCCAAAGAAAATGTGATCGATGTGTCATAAAACCTAAAGTATTCCTGCTTTCTGTGAGCTGCTTTTCAACTTGATCACTTAGAAATTGATGATGATTTACAAATGTGGCTCATCGTGGTTTCTCTTGTACCTCACACAGTACTTGGTACACAGAGTACTGCCCCGTAGATGTTCGCTGAATGAATGAACACACGAACACATGACCAAATGTGTAGCGAAATCTTTCCCTGAGTGCAGTACATCTTTGGCAGTATATGTGAATAAAAGAAATCTCAATTGATCCCTCTCCTAGAAAAAAACTATAATTTTCCTTGCCTTGTCAAAGAAAAGGGCGGGAAAATGCTTTTATTTGGGAACCCAAAAGTTAGATGAAACTTGATTGGCCATCTTAGGGGTCCAGTGTTTTTCAACCCAGTTAAGTTTGGGGTCTGTGCAGTCTTAATTGTTTCTAAAATAATTAAAAGGAATTCTTAAGAGAATGAGGATTTTGTTGGGGAGAGAGAATATACATGAAGCAATCGTAATTTGACTCGTTTTCCCACAAATATCGGTTGGAAAAAATACTAAAGAAATAAATGTTAATTTCCCTTGGCTGTTTTTTTTTAACTTCTAACAGCATTTTTAAACCAGTAAAAATTTGAGAGATTTAAAGATGTTTGTGAAGACAACCTCCTTGCACGATGATGACGTTCATTAGAGTGTGACCCAGACATTTGTTTTCCCAGTGGTACAAGCAGACAGATTCCTAAGCAGAATCAGGGCATTATCAGACAAAGGAGTTTGCGTGGAGAGTTTGGCAAAGTTAGCATCATTCTGGAAACTTCAGGCTATCTGGTGGTTGTGACCAGGGATGTATCTAATTCTTAGCCTATACTCACGCGCTTTTGGAAACTGCACTAACCGTAAGGCAGATAGTGAGCCATAGAGTGCCCGTAAATGGCGAAAATTTTGTTGAAAACAGCATCCACAGGTAGTGTATTCATTTTCTGGGTCTGCCGTAAGAAATAACCACAAACTGGCTGGCTTCAAACAACGGAAATTTATTCTCTTGCCGTGTGGGAGGCCAGACATCCAAAATCAAGATGGCAGCTGGGTGAGTTCGTTCTGGAGGCTCTGAGGGAGGGTCCTCCCCATGCCTCTCCCAGCTTCAGATGGTTGCCTACATTCCTTGAATTGTAGCCGCATCACCTGAACTCTGCCTCTGTCCTCACATCAC
This sequence comes from Lynx canadensis, assembly GCF_007474595.2. Classification (NCBI taxonomy): domain Eukaryota; kingdom Metazoa; phylum Chordata; class Mammalia; order Carnivora; family Felidae; genus Lynx; species Lynx canadensis. Next base: position 151,893,706 of record NC_044311.2, on the reverse strand, counting down.
CCTCTCTGCGTATCTGGCTGTTCCGTCCTCTCTGGTCCCTTATGGGGGTGCTCTTGCTGGATTGAGGGTCTGCCCTGATCTAGTGTGATCTTACCCTCATCCTTGCCTTAATTATATCTACAGAGACCTTATTTCCAAATCAGCTCACATCCTGAGGTTTCCAGGTGGACATGGGCAGGGGCCACCATCAGGCAGGATGGAGACAAGGCAGGTCTAAAGTCGGCAACTTCTCTCGGACTCTGGAAGAGCAGGGAAGCCGCTCGCCGATAATCCCCATAACCCAGCGCGGGTGCTGGGGTTCGCGCGTCATGCTTGTGTGTAAGTACTGTCCGGGAATGTGTGAATGCGGTTGGCTTCATTGAAAAGCATGCACATGTACAGTTCCGTGGCGTGAATGGCAACCATCACACCGTTAAATCCAGCGTGATGATCAGACCAACAAATCACTGTAAGACAGGCGTTCACCCTGCACCGTTTCGGTTTCACAAGATACCGGGTGTGATGCTGTGGTTTTCCCTTATCTCGTAGTTTTACTTGGTGGATGTCAAGACGCACACCAAGGCTGGGGCAGCCACACTACCCCTCAGCATCACGTGGGGAATTGCCTACGCAGGCAGGCAGCCAATCACGCTCCCCGTCGGCCCAGTCCAGACTCGCGGATAAGTGTGCTGTTTGCATCTTACAGAAAGAAGTGATTCCTGTGGCCTTTTTCACTAAGGTCCTCAAGTCGAACCTCCGTGGCCCTAAGACTAAACTCATAAAATGGCGTCGTGTCGGGCACCAGGATTCCATTTTTGTCTTCTGCTATCTGCTGGGGGTATAGACAGGGGATTTGGGCCCAGAAACGTGAACTGCCCCTCACTGTTCTGGGGTCACGTCTTGTGAAGTAGGCAGGGTGCTAAACGAAGAATTGCACATCACCTCAACGCTGATGCCGAAGGCTGCACAAGACTTTCTTGGGAAAGGCATGCAAATTTAAATTCAGAGCCAGTCAGGCGCTCCCGTTGTGTTGTTGGGACGTGCCCTTGTCTACTTCGAGTAGACACGCGATGGCCCCTCCGGATGAAGAGTGTGCCAGCACATCTCCACCTCCCCTCGGGCTAAGACACTGGAAAGCTCCCAGTGTGACTGGGACAATCGGACCCACGGAATCTTCTGTGTGCATCTCGCATAGCTGCAAACACACAGGTGATGTAAAGCCCTGGGAGGCAGGGGTCAGTCCCACTGGGTGTCCTTCACGACTCCTGCCCAGTGGTGGCAGGAAAAGGCACGGGGGAGCACGCAGATGTGGACCATGAAGACAGGACGCTGTGGCCAGGAAACTTTGTCCCCATGGCAGTGATATTGCCCATATGTCCCTTGCCCTCTACCATGTCACTCATTCTGTTACTAGAGGCCAGCATGAGACCCGCCCTGTCATGTGCAAACAGCCATGAGACCTTGAATACCACCAGTTACCCGCCGGAGAAGGAAACTGGGCTCGAGGGATAAGATTAGGTCTAAGGTTAGCCTGGAGTATTCCGAGAATGGTCTTTGGCCACCGTGAAGATGGGATTGAGGCCTCGGGAGAGAGAAATTTGTTTAGAACATGCTAAGTGAATGCTCTCATTTTTTCCCTTTTATTATTGATTTGTTTTAAATGTTTGTTTATTTTTGAGAGAAAGAGAGAGAGAGAGTGAGCGAGCCGGGGAGGGGCAGAGACAGGGAGTCAGAGAGCCTGATGCGGGGGTCAAACTCATGAACCGAGAGATCATGAGCCAAAGTCTGATGCTTAACTGACTGAGCCACCCAGGCGCCACCCCCTTTTTATTATTATTATTATTATTATTAAATGTTTATTCATTTTTGAAGGAGAGAGAGAGAGAGAGAGACAGAGTGTGAGCAGCGGAGGGGCAGAGAGAGAGGGAGACAGCGAATTCGAAGCAGGCTCCAGGTTCCGAGCTGTCAGCACAGAGCCCGACATGGGGCTCCGAACCCACAAGCTGTGAGATGGTGACCTGAGCCGAAGTCAGACGCTTAACCGACTGAGCTCCCCAGGCGCCCCTGCTATTTTTTTAATTCTTTGAGAATCGGAGGTCAGGGCCACTAGCAGACAAGCTAGTTATGTAGAACATCCACCTTCTGTGTTACTTTGTACATGGACTTGACACACCCTTGCTCAAATGCTCCGTGGGGTGTGTTATGGACCCACTTTGGTTTGTAACCCCCTCTAGGGCACCGGGGTCTTATCCTTTGTTTATTACTCATATCATGTCCATAAACCCAATCCAGCGGCTCAGTATAAAAGAATGCTCAAGAAAGCTGTTGCCTGGGTGGTGAGTGAAGTGACCTCGGAGATTTCTCTTCAGGGTTGTGCAAGTTATCGTCACCGTGGGTGTTTGACGCGGCCCGCTCGGTTAGCCCGGCCGGTTACAACATAACGCCGATAAAGGCAAGACCACAGGTTGGCACTCCACGAAAGCTGATAACTTCTCAGAGATTAAGACAACAACAAAAAAAAAATTAAAAAAAGAAATCTCCCTTCTGCGACCACAGGACGCGTTCACCTGCTCAGATGCCTGCGTGCTTGGAAGAGAGGAACTGAGTTGCAGTGGGCCTTACTGTGGGCCACGAGAACAAGAAAAGAAGAGAAACCACCCAAGTTGTGTTACTGTTAGCAGGCAGTGTGTCCCTGCAAGAAAGTAACTCAACGCACCTCCCTAAAGCTAGTGATCTTACTTAAAAATGCCAAAAAATTAAAAAAAAAAAAATAAATAAATACAAATAAAAATGCCCCTCCGCTGGCTCCCTGGGAGGCCCGGGTTACCTGATTACCAGCAGAGCTGTGACCCACCTTTCCCCCCCACCCCGTCCTTTGTCATCAGAACACATCTGCAGAAAGAAGCCGTTTACATGGAATTCAAATCTGGTTGTTTAGTCTACAAGGAGGAGGGGAGGGTTCTGTCTCTTTAATGTTTATAACGGTTGGACAGAGCTTGTCGGGTGAAGGTTAATTGCTCTCCGGTTTAAGCAGTTGTGTGCCCAGATGGGTTATCAGAGCCGAACACTCGTTACAAGATTAATCTCATTTCCGACAAGACTTCCCTTTCCTTCAACTGATTTTCGCCCAGCCATTGGAGCTGTCATCAGCCGTTAAAAGAAGGGCGGATTGCTCTGGGATATGAATGCGGTATGCAGTGAAACAATGCACAGGGCTGTCCTATCTCAGGGAACATCTTTAGGAGAATACATTTCAGGGGTGTTACGAAGGCTCGGGCTCATAAACAGCGGGGACAATTGGGCCACTTACACCAGCACTCCTGTGAAAAGGCCAGAGTCAGAAGCGGCCGCCTCCCTCGGGCCAGGACCCCGCTCTTTTCTACAGAGTGATCCACTAGGCTTTGCTCCCCGTCGAAGACTTTTTAAGAAAAAAAAAAACATTGTACTGTGATCAGATCTTCGTTCTTCTGGCCCCCCACCCGAGCGGCGGGGAGTTTGGTTCGCTGCGTTCATGCTGAAGTTTTGTGGCAAGCGGGCACCCGCAGGGAGCCTCCCTCCCTTCCTTCAATCCCTATGCCCCCTTCAGACTTCCGTTTCATTTTAGAGATCGCATCCTCCCATGTTTGCCTCAAGACAGAAGGCAGATTCTTCTTCCTTTGATGACAGGTAGCTTCATTTCTTTGGTTTGTCTCACGAAATTCTTCCAGGAGCCTGGCAGGTGAGAAATACCGTTGTAGCCCTCTGGGATTTGGCACGTGGGAATCAACCCATTCATTCATTCATTCATTCATTCATTCATTCATTCACTAATGACGTGTTGGTCTCCCACAGTGACCATCAGCGCAGGGGGGACGTGAGGCAGGACAGATGGGCTCACGCAGGGCTCTCAATCCAGTGGAGATGGGCGTATAGGAGACCAGTAGGACACAGGGGGACACTGATGGTAGACCCACACCAGGAGGTAAGAAGTGTGACGGACACACAGAAATGCGGAGGGTGGCAGGGGGTCCGAGGGCTCCGGTTCAGATGAGGTGACTGGGCAAGGCCGTCAGGCAAAGACAGAAAGGAAACGTGAGAACAAAAGTTGCGTATCCGGTGGAAGAGTGCCGTGCGCTGAGGGGAACAGCGAGGGCAAAGGCCCTGAGGCAGCGACAGGCCTGGGAGTCTGAGAACGGTGACAGTGCTTGTGTGGACGGTGGGTAGAGGTGCTGAATACGGGCGGTGGGCGTCGAGGCCTCTTGGGGCCTAATTTCTCAGAGGCGGCAGAGAGAAGAGCCTCCACCTGAAAGAGGACTTCATCAGTGCCAGTTGCTTGGGTGTGAAAACACTGGACAATGGCTTGGCCGTGGAAGGGGGTGCCCTTTTCAGGGCCCCAGAGTTAAAGGCGTGGAGAAAAATGTGTATTAGCTAGGTTGCTTCTCCTTCTTCTTGCATCCCATGTCCTATACGTTGTCTCTTTTCAGGGACTGGGCTAGTTTCCAGGACGCTCTGGTTCCCTGTATTTCCAAATGCCTTTGTAGCCATTTCAGTCCCAGGCCATTTGGTGCAGTGCGCTTAGTGGTTAGACCCTCCCTTTGGAATCAGGTAGCTGGGTCAGAATTCTGGGGCTTCCTAGCAATATGCTCTAGGCAACTTAGTCAATTTGCAGAGGCTCAGTTTCCCCGTCTGTACAATGGGTACAAGAGTAGCTCCTTCTTTGCAGAGAAGAAGGTTCCATGCATGCGTTCACACAGGCACTTAGGGAGCCTGCTGTGTGCGGTCATGTTGTCCACATCAGCGGTTATGGTCAGGAAGACCCCCTCATGTTTATGTTTCCTTTGTGTCGACCCATCCATTTCCCCGAGGACAAACAATCATTAAGTTTAGAGACATTTTTGTTGGTTAGAGTCTTCTTTATTTTTTTTTTTAAGTTTATTTATTTTGAGAGAGAATTTTATTTATTTGATAGAGAGAAAGTGCAAGTGGGGGGTGGGGCAGAGAGAGAGGGAGAGAGAGAATCCCAAGCAGGTTCCAGGCTCAGTAGAGAACCCAACGCGGGGCTGGATTCCAGAACCTTGGGATCATGGCCTGAGCCGAAATCAAGAGTCAGATGCTCAACTGACTGAGCCACCCAGGCGCCCAAGTTAGACTTCTCACTACATTTTCTCCAAATAAAAATGTTGGAGCTAAGGTTCCATTTCACTTTCTCCCTTCCCTCCCCTTCCCTCCCCTTCCCTCCCCTTCCCTCCCCTTCCCTCCCCTTCCCTCCCCTTCCCTTCCCTTCTCCCATAAGGGCAGCCACCCCATGTCCCCATATGTGTTATTACACTACCATTGACCGTGTTCCCTGTGCTGTACTGTTCACCCCCATGACTTACTCCATAACTGGAACCTGCACCTCCCACCCCCTTCATCCATTTTGCCCATCGCCTCACCCCTCCTCCTTTCACTCTGTTTCTTTGTTTGGAAAAGAAGGGACAGTCACCACCTTCTACACAGGCAGGAATCACTTGGTTTCTCTGTGGCCTTGCAAGAGCAGGTGTTTTCTCTGTCCTACAGGCCATCACGTGGCTTGATGACCTCTTTAAACCTGCAATATGCACATGGTTGTCAGGGCGAAAAGCTGAGGAGGAGAAGGGAGACCAGACGAGAGCTGCAGTTGTTGGTGCAGAATCTGTCCTGGGCCTCGGACCGATTGTGGCACCAAGGGCAGAGCACAGCCCCCACCTGGGGACCCAGCGGGGTGAGAAGAAGGCAGTGCCTCCCAAGATGCTCGGCCCGCGTGCAGACACCGCGACGTCTGAGCACCTGGGAAGGTGGCGCCCAGTGGGTTCCATCCACACGCGCTTTCCCGTTTCCCACTTTTCCCTGAGACAGTCACCGCTTCCCAGAGGCATCCTTCTAAGGAATACACAATCATGAGCGCCTTGGGGACAGTGGGGTTGAGAGAAGTGACAGGACATTCTCAGGCATGACCATTTTTGTCAGTGGATTCCAGCACCAACAATGGGGTGACTCCGTTGGTGACTCACACATCGGTGAGAATTGCCCTCCCACATTTCCCTGCTTATGGGAAGGAAACGCTCCTTAAATACGGATTTACTCATGAGTAGGCTTCTAGCCATTCTTCCATAGCCTAACCCCACTCTGATGCCATCCCAGAAAAAGCCATTTGGCTCATTTTCCCAACTTCCTTCTATGGTGTTGCTTATCTGTGTGTCTCATCTATCTGTTTATACCCATTCGGTTCCCATCTCAGCCACTGAGCACAGGTAGGATTTGAGTGAACTTTCAAAATATCATCTCTTCTATACATTTACCTATAACTCCATGTCACAAAGTGGCCGCAGGCCCCAGACCCCGTCTTCCCTTATGACCTCCTACCTGGACTGTTTTCTCTGCGCCCACAGAGTGAAAGATATTTCCTACTGGGTATTTGCAAATGCTTCTTGATTTCTGACACTCCCAAGTTTGAGTCAGTTTCCCATACGTCAGGGCAGGATTAAGTTTGAATCATTCCTATTTCACCACTCACTGGTATCTAAAATAAATATGTTATCTTACTTGAAGTATTTTTCAAGAGAAAAAAGAGACAGAACCGTTTTACATAGGGAACTGAATGGTAGGATCATGTTAATATAAAGTAGAAAGGGCCCGGCGTCCCAAAGAACAATGGAAAGCTGAACAAGGAAAATGAAGGGGTTTATGCTGAAGATAGATGATTTCCTTGAGCCCTCGTCTGCCTGGACTGAGGGTAGTTGGTGGATAGCAAGACCGGGCTGGAGGGATCGGAAATCAGATTTGGGAAACTGCTCTCGGTGGCTCCGTTGAGTAGAGTGTCTGTGCAGTGCCTGTGCTGTGTCCTGACTTAGGGAATCTGAGTCACACATTTACATTCGAGAGGTAATTAGCACGTCCCTACTCAACCCTAGCAGCCTGGCGCGCACCGCAGGGAGAAGACTCAGCTTCCTGGGGGCAGCGGGCTTTGGGTTCAGACATGTCCCCCAAAGTGGCTGCAGTTAAAGCTTCCAGATCAGGACCTCGGTCCTTCCCGCTAAGACGGGCCAGGCGCCACTCTCTTGCCCCTTCGCAGAGAGCGAGATGGCCACACTTCTGGCCACACACCTGCTTCTGGAGCCGTGCGGTGTGGACGGCACCGGATCTGGCCAGCTCATGCTCTTGGTTCACGGGCACATTACCTCCCTCCTGTGGATCGACCTCCAGGCACGGTGACATCTTTGCAAAACCCAAGCTTGGTGTGCCGCTCGCCTGCGGGAAGACCTTCCCCAGCTCCACATCACGTTTAATGGTGCGCACGTGGGGCCATCGGAGTCTCAGACCAGGGACACGCTGTGACCTGCTGCCTATGACCCCGGCACCGCATTAGGAGTCTCCAGTAGGACGGGTGCTTTCTGCTCTGCTCGCGTGCCCACAAAACTCTGCTCCTTCTCTAAAGCTCAGTTGCAATATCACGTCTCCGTGAGGCTGTTGCTTTATACACTCGGCGAAGAATGTGCTTGGAGGAAGGCTTCCGTGACTGTAGCACGGTTTTCGTGCCACCGTTACAGAAGAATGGGCGTGCAGAGATAGGAGTGGGCCTGGGCACTCTCCCCGCTGGCTGTGGCACAACAGTGGTCATCTTGGAGTGGGAGATGGGGAGGACATTCGGTTTTGCTGCTCTGGGCTCTTGGAAGGGGCACGTGATGTAGGTTTCAGCGGGATCTGTCCAGCCATTTTTATGAGCGGGGGCCACCACTGTCCAGAGGCACTCCTGTTAGCCCCCTTTGGGGATCCATTCGGAGGCTGACTCCCTCATACTCAGGACACGTGTCCTGCAATCTCTCCCCGTGCTCATGTGCTGTGACGAGCCTGCTGTCTCTCATGCTGTGCGGAGCACACACAGAAAACATGCGATTGGCCACGTATGTGGGATGTGATCCATACATACGACCAATTCTCGAACGTAGTCAGTGCGGGAAGAAGGACCATCCAAAAATGGCTCACGATCCCCCCCCCCCGTTATTTCTACTTCAACAACTTTTCTTTTTTGGAAATAATTTAAAATTTACGCAGAGTCGTAAAAATAGCGCAGAGAGTTCCGATGTCCCTTTACCTCGTTTCCCCTTGTGTGACTGTCTTTCACCAGGGTACCCATGTCAAAGCTGAGAAATTGAAAGCAGTACAGTATTGCTGTCCGGGAGTCAGGAAGCTTGGCTCAAAGGCCAAATCCAGCTCACTGCCTTTTGTTGTTGTTGTTGTTGTTGTTGTTGTTGTTGTTGTTGTTTGTATATAAAGTTTTATTGGAATATAGCCATACCCATTGACTTACGTGTTATCTTTGACCACCTTTACACGAGAGTTTCCAAGGATTCCACACAGCCAATAGAGCCAGAGATATTTACCACTCGTTCTTTATAGAAAACAGTGCTACCCCCTCCTTTTAAATAAACCGCACACTTTATCCAGATTCCTCCAGTTTTCCACTGACGTCGTTTTTCTGAAACAGGGTACCACCTTGCACGAGTTTCCTCTGCTCTGAGACAGTTTCGTGGTCTTCCTTGTCTTTCATGACCTTGTGAAGAACACTGCTCAGGCATTTTGGAGAACATCCCTCGTTTGGGGTTTGCCACAGGTCGGCGGGGGTTATAGGTACTTGGGGAGAAAACACCTCGGGGGTGAAGTGTCCGTCTCCTTGGATCAGATCGGGTTGTACATGATGACAACGTGCCTTCTTGCTCGTGAGGCTGACCTGAATCATTGGTGAAACAGGTGTCTGTTCCGTTCCAGTAACAGAAAGTTACTGCTTTCCCTTTGCCCATACCTTGTTCCTTTTCACGTCAGTCAACTGAATTGAGTTCAAGTGCAGCCCTCACTTACGGGGGTGGGGTGGGGTGGACTTGAGCTCCATTTCCCGGAGGAGGAAGTATCGGAGATTTGTGGACGTATGTTAACATAGCAACAGTAATCCATAAATATTTTAAAGGCGACGCTTTGAGGGTGTTCAAATACCCTGTTTCTCCTTAAAGTGCTGTCCGCTAATTTTAGCACCTGTCAGCACATCTTGCCCACAGCAGTTTGGACTGTGGGCTTCTGGTGGTGATTTTCTATTTCCCTCATTCCTTCTACATTTGTTTCTTGGGACTTTTCTGTAAAGAAGAGTTGTCTCTTGCCCCCCGTCTGGCTACTTAATTCCGTTATTTGTTCACAGCGGGGTAGGTATTGGGATATTTATTTTGTTCTTTGAGGGGCGCCTGGGTGGCTCAGTCGGTTAAGCGTCCCACTTCGGCTCAGGTCATGATCTCGCGGTCCGTGAGTTCGAGCCCCGCGTCGGGCTCTGCCGACAGCTCAGAGCCGGGAGCTTGCTTCGGGTTCTGTGTCTCCCTCTCTCTCTGCCCCTCCCCCATTCATGCTCTGTCTCTCTCTCTGTCAAAAATAAATAAACATTAAAAAAAATTTTAAATATTTTGTTCTTTGGGGTGCAGTCCGGTACTCGCGTGATTTATTTTGTCGTGGGGCTGGTTCCCGCTGTGGCCACGACACTGGGAAATGTCTCCGCCTCCCAGGTTGGTTCCTGCGTGCTTTTGACAGGCCTCTGACTCTTTTTCTTTTCTTTTGAACACGTCCTCCATGTCATTTTGAAGAACGTTTCTGTAGAGCGTTCTGCATTCGGAAAACACCCCACGCTGCAAAGCCCCAGCTCAGAAGGAGGTGGACAGGTCTGCAGGTCCTCGGCAGCCCGCCCTGGGGTGGCCGCTGCCTGCCTCACGCTGGGTGTGCGGCGCCGGGGTGGGGGGGGCGGGGGCTGAGGGTCGGCCCGAGGAGCCGCGTTCAAGTGCGGAGATGGGGCTGCAAACCTCGTTTCCTTCCAGGCCCTGCCGGGGCTCCTGGAAACGGGAGAACGGGAGAGGTGAGCACGGTGACGCGGGGACGTGGCCGACAAACTCGGCCTCGCAGGTCTGAGCGCAGAGTTGGCCAACGTCCGGCCATTTCCTCCTCCTTTCTCTTTCATCAGGAAAAGAAGCTGCAGGAGCGGGTGTGATTTCTTGCCCCGCCCCGCCGTTGCAATCGACGAATGTCTTTTTCCGAAGGTTCTCTCTCTTTCCTTTCCTTTCTGGCTCCCCACCTCCTCCATCCCAGGCCTCGGGCTGTCCCGGGGGGGGGGGGAGGGGGGTGGCCCGCACACTGTGCTTAGCTCAGTGGGGGTAGCAGACGTGAACCCCTCACGCGGGAGCGTCACCCCACTCGCCGCGAACATGACGCGTCTCTCCGGGAGGTCAGAGCGTTGGCAGTTACAGACAACAGACTCAGACTCAGGCGCTGGGAGCACCACCCGTGTCTTTACAAAGCGGATATCAGAGAGGCGCCTGGGTGGCTCATTCGGTTGAGCGTCGGACTTCAGCTCAGGTCACGATCTGGCGGTTCGTGAGTTCGAGCCCCGAGTCAGGCTCTGGGCTGATGGCTCAGAGCCTGGAGCCTGCTTCCAATTCTGTGTCTCCCTCTCTCTCTGCCCCTCCCCCATTCATGCTCTGTCTCTCTCTGTCTCAAAAATAAACAAACATTAAAAAAAAAATTAAAAAAAAATAAAGCGGATATCAGAAAACCTATTCTGTGTCTCCCCAGAAGGGTGAAAAGGATCACTTGAGATGATAATCGAAAGGTGTTCGTGAGACGGTAAAGCGCTCCACTCACGATCCGGTAAATGGCTTTGCCTCATGGCTAATGTGACATCCGTCTCACAGGGTGCCAGCACGTGATATAGTAGATGGGCACTTAAGGTAGCGTGGAACAGTCATCACTTCATGGAACAGTCATCACTTCACCCATACGCGACGAAGGTGCTCATCAGACCGGACTGTGAGCATGGGAAGGTCAAGGTGACTCAGAGCGGTGGCAAACCCGTGGAAGGATGCTGGCTCTCTCTGTACCGTGGGCACCACGCTACACCAGCTGTCTGGTTTCTATGTTCCTCATAGCTTAGTTCGCCGTGGTGGATGCCCGAGGGCAATACGTAAACATAAGAGATTTAAAAAATATGTATGTTAATTGGTATGAAAACTAAAAGTTAGATTATGGAGTTCGGTGATGAAATCACGTACGTAGTTCCATCGCTTGGTTTAAACATTAAAATAAGACAAGAAAGCTGGCCGAGCAACGAGTACGTCATGGTTCTCAGGGGCGGCTGCCTCTCGCCTCCCCCACAGGAGGGTGTCTGGGTACCTGTGGGCATTTGCGTTCTCACGATCGTGGGGGAAGGGGCTCTGGCAATCAGCGGACGGAGGCGGCGACGCCTTAAACACACAACATAGTTCCACGTAATCGAGGAAGACCATCTTCCCCGAATTCCACCAGTTCCTGCTGAGGGTGACCGTGGCTGTGGAGCCCATGGGAGAATGACGAATGGCTGGAATAATTAACAAGACCGATGTCTCGTCCTTCTGAACATATTTAATTACACTGAACATTTATGTTCTATCCCATCTCTACTTCTCCGAGGACGTCTGCCACACTTCCTAGTGAACGTCAAGCCTAATTAAAGATCCCAAGCAGATAATGAGATTACTCGGTGGCTAAACTATAATTAGCTTTCTGCAAGTGAAAAAAAAATGAGTCTAGCATCCTTGCTTCATTCTATTGAATCCCTGTCTTTCCTGAATTGAACATTAAGATCAAAAGTCTGAGAACTCGTTGTGAAATGATAAGATGATTCAAAGCCCCGTCTATTGGGTTTTGTTTTCTCTTTCTTTGTTTTTTATTGAAATTCGAGTTAGTTAACATAGTGAGTCTTGACTTCAGGAGTAGAACCCGGTGACTCATCGCTTACATGTGACACCCAGTGCACATCCTGAAAAGTACCCTCCTTAATGCCCATCCCCCTGCCCACCTCCTCTCCAGCAGCCCTCAGTTTCTTCTCTGTATTTAAGGGTCTCTTATGGTCTATTTGTTAATGACGAAGAGCAATTCCTTTTCTGATGACGCTTGGAAGAATTCATATTAAGTAAACCTGTTGTGGAAAATAAGGGTTGGGCTAGGAAAGGGAACCACTTTCAGATTTTTCGATGTCTGAAAAACATCTCAGACCTGACAGGCTCTTGACAGATCCTCCCTGGAAACCCAGTCCCTCCCGTCTTCCCTGTTGGCCTCTTGTTAGCACTTGACGTGGGCTCAGCCAACCCTGTGCTCAACCACGTATGGCAATTTTAAGACTCTCAGAAATAAAGAGAATGTAAAGGGGCCAACATTAATTGTACTTTTAATTTTCCTCTTTATATTCCGAGAGCTGGCGCATGTTCGTTTGGTTCCTGGTACAAGGTTTGGCTTATGAAGCAGTTTGACAGATGCAATTATAAAATGTAAAGGTTGAGGAAAAGAGACACCACTCTACTTGTCTCTCCAGTGTGTAAATGTCCAACATAGACTTGGTAAGGTAAAGGGAGTCATGGCAGGAAAAGAAATACAGGTAACCCTTACAAGTAAATGATTTTTTCTACGATATTAATGGAAATAATTTTGAAAAAAAAAAATCCTATAACGTTGCTTAGTAGATTAGCTAAAGCTGCAGACCAGGGCACAGAATCACTGATATTCCTTTCTTTCTGCCAGTTATCTGTCACATTCCCTCGTACAAGTCAGCTTACTTTCGTGAACTTTGATTCAATTTAGTATAAGTAACAAGACCAGCAGCCATAATGATGGCGGACACTTGGAGGTACTTACTATGTGCCAGACATCGTATTGTTTTACGGATCAAAACGGGTGAGACAGATAGATGCAACCGCTATCCTCATTTCACAGATAAAAACACAGAGCTACAGAGACAGTAAGTCACCAAGGAGGGCTGGGTTCATTTAATGACCGTGAGGTTCAGCCCTAAGGACATAGAAATGAATCAGATACATCCCTGCCTTCCAGGAGCTTACGGTTTAATGGCCTGAAACAGATAAACCATGGGTGTGCGACGAAGTTGTACATAAATTGCAAACATCTGTAGGGAACACAACTAATAAACTTAGAAAGACAAATTTCTAGGGACATCGTTGTAACAGCTACAGCAGGTATTAATTCTTATAGTGTATAAAGATTATACTAGATCTAAATGAGATAGGGTGTGTAAACATTCTCTGTGAGCCACACAACAGGGGTGTGTATGAGAGGTTATCATTCCTATTCCAACTTTGCCTCATTAACATTGACAATAAGCCCGTAAATTCACTTCCTTTCTTAAGCAAAAGCAAGACATGCTCACAGGCTGCCTGTAAATGTAGTTTTCTACTCCTCAGTTTGTTTAAAAATAAATACGAAAAGCCTCTTACTCTATCATAAAGTGCATTTCTTACAAATTAATATTGCTTAAAAGAAAAGGAAAATTTTCATGATATTTTCTAAAGGGGAAGAAAGAAAATCAAAGCCCAAAGCGTCCAAAGCACCCAGAGCGCCCAAAGCAATGAATACAGTGTTTCTAGGGGAAAACAGAATGCACATAATTATACCCACATGTACTCGGTGATTTTCCCGAAAAAACTGGATCTTCTTGAAGCTTCAGAGCCGGGTTCCTGTAGATGACGTTTGTGAGCATTGGAGGCTGAATTTCTATGAAATGACATTCAGAGAGATGGGAATTGTTTTTCTTTCTGTTTTGATGACAATGACATACAAATAGCAGGTGGAGAGAACCCTCAGGTCTTCTTGCAAGAGGTACTGAAATTGTGGCATGGTGCATGGCACAGAGTAACAAGTCAATAAATGTTTGGTAAGTGATTTAATGAGTTCATAGATGGATAGATGTAATATTAAAAGCAAGTATGACCAGAGTCTGAAGATGAGGTTGAACTTTGTCCCAAGTTTCTTGGGTTCTGTGCCTGAAACCATTCTTGTTAGAAATGTGTCTATAGGGGCATCTGGGTGGTTCAGTCAGTTAAACGTCTGACTTTGGCTCAGGTCATGATCTTGTGGTCCGTGGGTTTGAGCCCCACGTCGCGCTCTGTGCTGACAGCTCAGAGCCTGGAGCCTGCTTTGGATTCTAGGAGCCCATCTCTCTCTGCCCCTCGCCCCTCGGCGCTCTCTCTCTCTCTCTCTCTCTCTCTCAAAAATAAGTAAATATTAAGAAAGAAATGCATCTACAGTGGCAACTGGCAGGGGGACCCCCACTCGTACCTTCAGTTCCACTGGGGTCTTGGGTTTGCATTCTGGCTGGAAGCCTTACCTTCTGGTCACACTTCCATAGTGAGCACACTGCTTTGGCTGAGATAGCAGGTTTATTTGGGGTGGCTGGATGGGGTGTTAGGTGAACTGAAGACTCCCCCAAGACTCCCCCTGGGCGGCAGTTGCCAGAGGGGAATTCAGAATGTTTCATTCTTGACTCTATTACGACATTTTTTTCCCCCCGCATCACAGTGTACTGACTGGGGCAACCAGGCCTCCAAAGTCAGGAAAAGATCCATGATCCTTGTCAAGGAAAAGATCGTTAGGAACGGAAGCTGGAGCTAAAGAAATTTGGAACATCTTTGTTTTTCTCAAGTTTACTTTTTGTTATTAGAGAACAATTAAGTTCACAGTATCCATTCCATGTTAACTCCGGTTTCCCCCTCCATATCTAGAGAAGCACACATTTTCCCCATCGCGTAGAGTTGTAGGAGAAGCTTAACAAGCCCTTGGGCAGCCCAGCGGGAGAGAGTAAGTCAGGCAGGCCATTCTAGTCAGGAGATAAGAAGGATTGATTGACTGGCCTTCTAGGTAATGAGGAAGGGACAGATCTGCCTAAACCACAAATCTCCCTTCCCTGGCTCTCCACCCCAGGCCTCTTGCTGGAAGCACTGATAAGTCACAACGTGGATCGAGTGGAGTTTCACCTTTCCCCCCCCTTTACAGATCATTGGCTGATGGCCAGTGGATGTTTTAAGAAGGCAGGAAGCTGGTGGGAGAAACACAAAGGCTTGAGTAACTCCTAGAGTGGGTAACAGGCCACAGCATGAACGACCCCGGGTCAGGTGTGCATGGAGCCCGTGGAATGCGGGTGACATACCCGCACCGACACACTGCCAGTGCGCTTGCGTATTTTACTTCGGCTCACTTCTGCGTCCTATGCCGGGAATGCGTGCATGTTGTGTTGGTATGCAGACTTTACTCGGAATTAACCAACTGACTGTGTGGCGTCTGTGTTGCTTTTCTGTTTTTGGGTGTTGAGAAGGAAGTACTAATTCTTGGAATCCCCATCGTCAAGGTGCAAATTAGCAGCTCTTTCTCTGGCCTCAGATCCAAGTCCTTTGAAATGGGCGATTTGTCGTGAACGCCTTGGCAATTCCAAGACCCTTCGCTCTGTGTCTGTCGGTTCCCCACGGACTTACCTCCTGACCTCCCTCTTCTCCTCCTCAATCCCCACGAACATACGTGCCTCCGCTGCACCTAACTTGCTGGCGTAATGCCCTTGTTTCTTGAAAATGTGTGGTTCTGATCTCACATTTTGGTGTCTGACTCCTTTTCGGGAAAGTGAAGAATCCCAGGGCGAGGTAGGAGGAAGGAGACGGGTTTGCGGCAACCGGGCAAGACCCGAGCTCATTCCCTCCAATGCTTCTGAACGTACACACTTCCTCGGGAGCGTTCGGTGGCAGCATTGACATTGATGTGCTCTTGCTTATGGCCTTTGTGGTATATTGGATCTCCCTCCGAAATACAAGGCGGGACCTCATCCAGATAAAGAGCAGGGTCCTTCACTCAGGGACTTGAATCCTAAGATTGGATGTGGAGTCTCCACAGCACATCCACATGTTTCTTGAATTGGTAGAAAAAGAGGATTTTCCATGACAGTCAAGTGATGTCGGCCATCCCTTGCCAAGTTATCCTGCCTCTTCCGACTGCTTGGAAGTTACTGTTCTTGCTCAGGTCCCTAACAAATGAATGCAAGAGTAGGCAACGAGAATAACAAGCTCAAGACCCTACTTTGCAGGACTTACGGTTTCTAGGGGCCAGGATACCTTGGCAAGTTGGACTTCATTTGAGGGCAGTGGGTGACACAGTTGGATTATTATTACTGTAAAGTGGCCCCGCTTTTCAGTTGACACATGATCTCATCGTGTGTCGTAAGTTGTCCCACATCCAAAGGGACCATAGTCCCAAACCAATGAAAGTAACTGTTGCTAAAGTTGGTTAACGCAAGTCGTGGCCCGGGTATGTAAGAGCTGATGCTCCGTGGACACCGTGCCTGTTTTGGTTGTCAGTGCCGTTTTACCACATGGGAGAATTGCCCATCCTTAGATGGGATTTTCCAAACGTGCTTTCTTTAAATTGCTTTTATTTTTGCTTCAACGCACAGCCCCTCCCGTTGGGCACTGCGTCTTGCAGAACTGTGGGCCCGTGAGAGGCCATCTTAGGTACAGGATGTAGGAAATTAAAGCACTCCTGCTAATGCAAAATGAACTAATTACATTTTAAAATTAATCTAAATCACAGTCAAGCGTGTGCCTCATCTAAATAGGAGGGATATAGTCCTACGCTGGAGGAGATGACTAATACCATGGATGGAAAGGATGTGAGACAACGGTGGCCAGGGTGGAGAACATACGGAGATACACAAATAAGGTGCCCACGTTTTGTGCAGAATGAAAGACAGACTCTGGATGGGGCATCCACGGCCTTCAGAAACGAGGGCCAGTCTATGGATCCAATCTGAGCTTCCACAGCGTGCCCACCCCTCATCATCCTGGGTCCTCCCCCACTTAGACAGGATGGTCCTTCTTCTGTGCCTCCTCATGGGTGTTCCACCTGAAAATGTTCCTCGCCAGGTCCACATGTCTAGTTCCCTCCATTCTTCAAGGTCAATGAACACCAATTCCTTCCTTCTTCCCCCCTCCCTCCACCCTCCAGGCAGTCAGAAAACTTGGCATCACCCTCAGCACCCACATACTATGAATGCACACAACAAATAATCACCATGCGTGCGCCGTGTGTGGGCACTTTCCCAGGCGCCGGAGAAACATCTTGGAAAGAGGGAAACAAATCCTTGCTCTCAAGGAGCCTCCACTCCCCCGGTCCTGGAGAATCTCTTCTTTGTTTCTCTTCGGGTATTTTGTCCCTCTGTTAAAGTAATTACAGTCTGTGGAGAATAAGGACTTTGAGGACAGTCCAGCTTCCTGTCACCACCCTCAGGGCCTACTGTGGTTGCTTTGCACGTTGTGGGTGTCCAACTACTGGTTATTTGAATTGAATGCATGCCTTTTGAGACTCCGTTTTAGTTTTTTATTTTTTTGAGCATTTGTTTATGTATTTATTTAGAGAGACAGAACGTGGGGGGAGGGGAAGAGAGCGAGGGAGACAGAGAATCCGAAGCAGGCTCTGTGCCGTGAGCCCACAGCCCCACGGGGGGGGCTTGATCTCATGCACCATGAGACCATGACCTAAGCCAAAACCAGGAGTCAGATGCTTAACCGATTGAGCTACCCAGGCACCCCAAGAATCTGTTTTAAAATTATTCACGTGCAGTGTTCAGCGAGGAAATAAACAGGAAGCATCTTCCAATGTCCAGGTGTTGAAGAGATGAGTTTAAAACTTAAAATAGCCTGGTCATGAAAAAAATAAAATAAAACAGAGTGGTCCTTAGCATTCATTGGAGGGTGCCGCTTCCCAGTCCGGAGAGGCGCCAGGTGAACCAAGACGGACACGCTGGGAGACGGGCAGAGCATCTGTGCTTGGCTTCTGCGGCCCACGGCCCCAGGGACCACTCTGTCAAGCTGGCTCTGCTCCAGAACCACAGCCAGCTTGGCAGCGCGTAGGTGGTCTATATAGCCTCTGCTCATTTCCTGCTGGTCTGTGGTCCTTCAACAGACCTCCTCCCATTTTGCCAAAAGACACAGTGCCTTCCAGAAGTCTCAGCTGGAAACAGATGTTGCTAGGTAGTTTGTAGCTAGCAGGAGATGGGCGGTCTGCGTCTTTAGTAGATTCTGCCCAGTGTGGGAGAGTCTGGGGACCAGCACTCAGCAGCCGAGATGCATGAAAATGCCAACCCCCAGACTCTTGGTTTTTGTTAAGTGCGTTAACTTCCAAATTTAACACATCGCTAAGTGCTATCTTGGGAGGCTCAAGATTGGCCTTTTTTTTTTTTTTTTTTTTTTTTTTTAATGAGAACTCCCTGTTGTCAACTAACGGGAATGGCCAACAGGCTTCATGTTTTGTAGCCTTTAGCTACGAAAAATGTGTTCTTTGTAAAGTGCGTTATTGCCGTAAGACTGTGGGTTACTTCAGAGAAGATAGACTGTGTCCCCGCCCATTTAAAATCCCTGCAACGGAGGTTCCCAAACTTTTGGCTTCAGGACTTCTTTATACTATTAAAAATGATCCAAGGGGTGCCTGGGTGGCTCAGTCAGTTAAGCGTCTGACTTCAGCTGAGGTCATGATCTTGCGGTTTGTGAGTTCCAGCCCCACGTGGGGCTCTGTGCTGACAGCTCAACCTTGGATTCTGTGTTTCCCTCTCTCTCTCTGCCCCTCCCCCACTCGTGCTCTGTCTCTCTTCTCGCAAAAATAAATAAATACTAAAAAAATGATTGAAGATGCTAAGAAGCCATTGTTTACATGGGTTATATCTGCTGACATTTACTGAATTAGAAATAAAAACTAAGATGTTTTCGAAAAACATTTATTCATGAATTCGTTCTATTTACTTATTCAATATTATTTTTTTAATGTTTATTTATTCTTGAGAGATAGAGACAGCGTGAGCAGGGGAGGAGCAGAGAGAGAGGGAGACATAGAATCTGAAGCAGGCCCCAGGCTCCGAGCCGTCAGCACAGAGCCCGACGCGGGGCTCGAACTCACGGACCGCGATACCGTGACCTGAGCCGAAGTCGGCCGCTTAACCGACCGAGCCACCCAGGCGCCCCTGTGAATTCATTTTACAATAATGGTAATAAACTCATTATGTATTACTGTAGAGAACAGATTTCTATGAAAAATAGCTCTATTTCCCAAAGACATATTTAGCGAGAAGAGTGGCATTGTTCTGTATTTTCGTAAATCTCTTTAACGTCTGGCTTAATAGAAGACAGCTGGGTTCTCGTATCTGCTTCTGTGTTCAATCTGCTGTGATATCACATGTCCTGCAGTCTCTGGAAAACTTCATTGCGCTCTGGTGAGAGGCTCAGAATGGAAAAGGCAGATAACATCTTAGTATATTACGAAAATAGCGTGGGCCAGCAGACTGCCTGGAAGGGTCTTGGGACCCCAGGAGGTTCCTGGAACACACTTTGAGAACTACTGACCCACCAGGCTTAGTCTGGTACCTCCCACTGTGCTAGGTGGGTGGGGTACAGCCACGAACGAAGTGGACGTATTCTCTGCTCTCTGGGAGCTTATCGATCGTTACAGGCTGAACCGTGCCCCCGTATTCATGTATGAGAGCCCTAATCCCGATAACCTCAGAATGTGACCTTGTTCGGAGAGCCAGTCTTCCCGTTCGTTTTCAAGTAAAGACGAAGTCATCAGACTCGTCCAACGTAGCCGGTGTCCTTATAAAAAGGGGAAACTTGTCCAAGACACGAGACTCGCATACACTCAGTGAAGCCGCGGGGAGAAGACAGCCATCTACAAGCCAAGAAGTGAGGCCTGGAGCAGATCCCTCCCTCACAGCCCTGGAAAGGAACCAGCGCTGCTAACAATTTGATTCTGGATGTTCAGCCTCCAGAGCTGTGAGAGTATCAGTTACTCTTGTTGAAGCTGCCCAGTCTGTGGTACTTATTTTTTTAATGTTGATTTATTTTTGAAAGAGAGCGAGAGACAGTATGAGTGGGGGAGGGGCAGAGAGCGAGGGAGACACGGAATCCGAAGCAGGCCCCAGGCTCCGAGCTGTCAGCACAGAGCCTGACGCGGGGCTCGAACCCATGAACAGCGAGATCATGACCTGAGCCGAAGTCGGACGCTCATCCGACTGAGCCACCCAGGCGCCCCTTTGTCGTTCATTTTGATTGCCAGAGGTTGGTTTCCCTGAGGGCTCCCCTTTTTAAGAGGTGGCCGAGATGGGTGGGGGAAGCCTCGATGCGATATCTCTTATACGTGCAAAATCTCTCAAAAACGCCAGGTCCAGGCCCTCTGAGTAAAAAGCAGGTATCCTGAGTTCCCAAAGCTTCCGTGTGTGATGATAAGGGGAGTTCTCATCGCATAGGCGACAGACGGTGGGTATAACGGCTCGTTACGTGTGGCTTGTGGTGTATACGCGGCGTGCACGATACGTGCGTTCGGATCACACTCCGTTTTGAAAATAGTAGAACTTCAAAGAGAGAAAGAATGTCCCTTACGAGGTGAAAACTATTCGTGCCTTTCAGGAAGGAAGGCATCTGGGGGGGGGGGGTTGGTCTGTGTACATAACAGGGGTCCCCGCTGCTGCCACTGTTACTGATTCCAGCATCAGCCTTTGAAAAGCAAGGTTCGGATTCCCTCCACAAGTTACGCACTTACTTAGTTTGAATTATAAAGGTTGTCTGTTGCCTGCCCTTGAGTGGGGGTAAGAGAGAACGCGGGCAAGCGTAGATCTGAAGGCGCCACCGAGAGCGCGTTGCCCGGCAAGGCCACTTCTGCCCGCGACGCCAGGTTTGAGGAGCCCGCGGGAACGAGGGTGCCTTAAGGAGCTACAAGAAACTTGACGAGGCATGGCTGTTTTCGTCGCCCCCGCCCGCTGACACACAGATGCTCTTCTGCGCGGAAGCAAAGGTGAAGGTTGGCGCATTCACACGAGCGAGAACCCAGCGGATGGGAGCGAGCCCCGCGCGCAAGGATGGGTTCTGTGGGAGCGCGTCGCGATTGGGACAGTTCCGCGTCAGCGTCAGGGGCACGAGTTACAGTCCAGCCTCGGATGTCAGGGCCCAGGGGGGCCCGTCTGGCCCCTGGCTTGACAGGGACTCTAGAGGGGGACATGTCTGTTCAGTTTGGGATCAGGAGCTCGTGGCGTCGGATGGAACAGGGGCGGAAGTGGCTTTGTGACTTCCAGTTACACAGCTCCGTATACCTCGCTTTAACTTTTAAATTGATTTCAAGGGCGCCTGTGCTTACGGTAGCGATCTGCGCCCTCTGTCGGGTTAGAAGACAGGGAAGGCAAATCATCTTTTGTTCCAGAAGCAGACGGTAGAGGGGTGATATGCACAAAGGCTCGTTATGCAAACCAAGTGGGTGAGTGACATAAAACCCCACCCTTCCGAAGGGAGCTTGCTCTGCACCGGCCACGGGGCTGGGGAGGCAGGTGCCCACCTCTCACCCATCCAGCAGGCGTCTTTGTGTTCAGCATGGGCCTGAGCCCTGGAAGCCTCCTCCTCTGCATGGAAAAGATGGGCCCACGGACATCAGTGGGTCTGTTTTCTCCATGAGGATTCAGTACAGTAAGTGAAGAGGTTCCAAATAAAGAGCCAATCCAAAAACCGAGGTTTAGACCCTTGTGTAGGCCTCATTAAAAGTTTCAGGCCACCTGCTGTTCTGCAAGTTAGACTGGTCTGGGTATGAATGGATCTACAGAGTTTTAAAGAGCGATTCTGACTTCTAACGTAGACCAATTTACAGAGGGGTGCAGGGCGGACTCCCAAGAGAGCCCCGTTGGGTATGATATATGTATGTGTGGTTTGAAATTGTCGGGCAAGTTTACAATGAATAACTCAAGTGCAGTAGGGTTTGAGATCAACGCTCCCAGAGTCGTAAAAATCAAGTCTCGCTGCGGCCAGCTTGTTGGTGCGTGAAAAGTGTTCCGATGACAGGGTGCTCCCTGGTGTTCCAGACTACATCATGGGAGAAGAATGAAGTCAGCCCCGAGCATGAACAAAGGTTATGATACCCTGGCTACTTGGTCTCCTTCCTGTGCAGAAACTAGGGCAGATTTATGTACTGGAAAATCTCTGCAGAGTACAGGCTTAGCCTCCCGGCCCCGGGGAGGGAGGCGTCATTACTCACAGAGCCGAAGCAGGAGCTTGGCAGGGATGAGACCCTCGCAGTGGGGGAGCGCTTAGCTCTTTCCACAGCGGGAGTCGGTGTCTAAGAAGGAGAAAGTGTCCACGTTCGGGTCTGCTGTATACAGTATGTGGTCTGTGCCGACAATTATTCGAGAATGGGGATGGTAAGGAAGGGAGGGAGGTCTTTGGACCTTGATAGTCCTGGGGGCTTCGTACATGTGCTCGACTTCCTCACCCGCTCGTCCTGGCTTCTGTAAGGCTTTGGTTAGTAGAACCTTACTTTGTTATCATTGGCGTGATTGATGTGCCAAACGGCCCTAGAGTCTCCATGCAGGAGATGACATCCTAACCACACCTGAAGACGTGAAATGAGTTCTCAGGGTCTCGTCTACCTTCTCACGGTGAGCAAGGAAGATGTTCGTGGGACGTGGGCAATTCAAATCTGGGGCTGCGGGAACGGAGCCTAAAGCTAACCTCTAACTTGACCTTATAAAAACTTTTTGACAACCGCACAAGTGGTAGATTAGATGCGCCTAGGGGAGACCTCCGCCGACACTCCCCCCACCCCCCCAACATCTGCTCAGAGGTAGAGAAAGGCGGTCACAGATCGAGAAGGTGGAGCTTGCCTTGTGGCCATGGCAGGAAGAGAATGTCACTAGTTAAATAAAATAGATTTTATTTGGGTACAAGAAGGGCCCTTAGGAAACATCAGAAGAGCAGACCCTCATTTCAGACCTAAGGAGTGGTGGCCCCAGGGCTGGGCCTCACCGAGTGGCCGCACTGAGTGGGTGGCTACATCTGGAACCAGGGACCCTGCATTCCTGCTGTTCTGTT
The DNA here is from genome assembly GCF_007474595.2 of Lynx canadensis. Classification (NCBI taxonomy): domain Eukaryota; kingdom Metazoa; phylum Chordata; class Mammalia; order Carnivora; family Felidae; genus Lynx; species Lynx canadensis. The sequence goes on along the minus strand of NC_044311.2, from coordinate 151,871,003 downwards.
AAACCCCCATGTGCCCCAGCGGGCACTCGCGGGTCGAATCTGCTCTCACACGTCTGGAAGGAACTGCATCAATTATATTTTTATTTATTTATGTTCTATTTGAGAGAGAGAGAGAGCGTGAGTAGGGGAGAAGGACAGAGGGGGAGAGAGAGAGAGAATCTAAAGCGGGCTCTGAGCTAAGCATGGGTTCGATCCCACGATCCTGGGGTCATGACTTGAGCCGAAATCAAGAGTCGGCCGCTCAGCCGACTGAGCCACGCTGGCGCCCCATCAACTTTGTTTTGAATGTAAGGCTGCTCTCACGCTCCTTTTAGAGAGAGGCTCGGATTAGAAGTTTGCAGGCACGAGATAGAAACCTGATGGAAACAAGCTGAGCCAGCAGCGGCAGCACTGTGGGTGGAGGCCGGGACATCTGCTGTTCCTATCTTGCGCTTGCCAGGGTTTTCCATTGTGCCAGAACTTTCTCATGAATAGAATTCTTGGAATTTTATCGAAAACAATGAATCCATGTGTCAGAGATTCACGGAGGAGACACGTCCCAGATGTGCACTGCACTGTATTTTTAGTGTGCACATGTGTGGTTTGCAAAGGCCAAGCAGAGGGCTGCCTGTATTTCACGCGGAGCTCCTTCTGCACACGAGAGGGGTGACATACCATCCCTCCCTTGGTGCTCAGAAAGAGACCGTTCCGACAGACTGTGACAGCAAAAGACTGTGTCCCCCTGTGGGCCTGGGGTGCTGTTCTGAGAATCCTCTGTGCCTCTTGAAACCTGAATCACCTGCATTCCAAGCTGGGCGAGTAAGCTTCAAAAATCAGAAGGATAGCATCATCCCACGAGTTTCTTAGCAAAGCTGCTGTAGGAACACGTCCTTGTACCAGTTTATTAAAAACTCATGAGCTTTTAGGGAAAGTTAAAATAAAAAACATCAGGGATCCCACACCCCAGAAGAGAAGACCTTTTTGGGAGTTTGAGGAATATCAGTTGTGTGCCATGGGCTATTTTGGGGAGAGAAATACAGATTATGTTGTAAGAACATGGTATCTCCATTCATCCATCCATCCATCCATCCATCCATCCATCCATCCACCCATCTATCCACCTATCCATCCACCCACCCACCTGTGCATTTATCTATTCATCCATTCACCCATCCATTCATTTAGTCATCATATAAAGAATGCCAACAGCATGCCAAGGAATGTACCAGAAGCCGAGGCTACAGTTTTGACCAGAAGACCCAGATCCCTTCTCACACAAAGCTTGTGTTTTATTAATACCAAACAAACTAATGTAGGACTACAGCTGAAAACTCTGCAAGAACTGATCAGGGACCAAAAAGGTGAAATCACATGGGGCTAGAGTGACTAATGTCCTCTTAACATCAAAAGAAGAGGTGTTAGCTTGTGCTCTCCCCCCGTGAGATAAAGGCACATGACTTTCAAAACTAGTTTTTACAAAGAGAAGTGACTACTTACACGTAAGAGACTTTATACTTTTCGGGCATCTGGCTTGTTAGAACCACATGACTAGGAATGGGTAATCCAAACCACGGCTTGAACCACGTGGAGCATTTGGGTCAGTCTCGTCAACTTTCTAGAATGTGATAATAATTGAAACATAATAGGAAAGTTTATAAAACCTTTTCCACATCCTAGCTCACCGAGTCCAGTTAACATCCCTGGTTGGAAGGTGGGCAGCTGTGATTAATGCCATCTTTACAGTTGAAACAATCGAGACTCCGACAAGGGTGAGGCAGCTGTATTTGAACTTGCCCATGTGAGGATGTAGTATGCCCATGTTGTGGAGTGGACTGTTCGCAGGGCTGGGGACCAGAATCTGCATCTCTAACAAGCTCTCAGCAAGCTCCTTGTGGCAGTTGGAGCAGGAAGCGGTTCCCAAAGTTCTCTTTTCATCGCCAATGGATTACCGAAAAATAAAACTAGATAAAAATAAGATGAAGGCTTTGGATGCATATCCTCTGACCGTTAGGTGACGGCAGTGATTAGGAAAACAAAAAGGAACATTGAACGCCAGCCCCACCAAACTCAGGGGGCGCAGGAGGTCTACAGGGGCAGTCATGGTGATCTTTGCATTTCCTCCGACCTAAAACTTATAAACAGGATGCTTCCACACATGTTTTTATACTTTTAGTTCATCTCTAAAGAAGGAAAGAAGCCTATGGGAAAAAATACGTTTCTTTGTAGGAGAACAAAGAAGCTATTAACATCACTTACACATTGTTCCTTTTTTTTTTCTTAACCTTTTTATTGAGGCTTGATTAACACGCAGAAAGCCATACGTATTTCACGTGTACAACTTAATGAGTCCAAGAAGAATATCCACCAATGAAACCACCACCACAGTCTCCGCCACAAATGCATCCGTCGCCCCAAAAAGTTTCCTCCCTCCCTCTTTATTTGTTTGTTTTTGTGATAAGAACGCTCCAGGTACTGTAGTCAACTCCAGCCTTGGGCTGGGTGGTCAGTCTTCAGGACGCAACTCCTGCACATCTGAAACCATGCACCCTTCACCCTTCCGTTGCTGACAGAAAGAGTCTCCTTCAGTTCTCTCCGATGTTTCAGAGGGCATCCTGCACAGCCCTGGGCAAGGAAACAGAAGTCATTTTAAAATTATGTGTGCCGGGTTTCTGATTCCTCAAGGTTCGCTGAAATCTAGTCTTCGTTGCGTTGAGACCTAACTATTCTTTCTCTGAAGTTTTTCTGCAAAGCTCTGGTCTTCCACAATATTTCTAGGATTTCTGCTCCGCAATGAATGCTTCTCTGTTGCGTTGGAGATTTTAATTTCCAGTAAGCCTCATTTTATTTGTATGTGCCTGGCTACATAGGGTCCCCAGTTTATGCCTCCGCAGATTTAAGGCAAGACCCTGCGATGCTCCGTGCGGGTGACTACAGATGTGTTGCCAGGGACGGTTAGCCTCTGGATTCCTGGCCGTTGGATGCAAAATCCATTGATCTCACAAACGTGGATCCCTCATTGTGATGGGATAGAAGTTTTGGGACCCCACTTACTGCATTATGATTGGGCTGTAATATAATTTCATGACTTTTAAAAACTTTTTTTTAAATTTATTTTTGAGAGACAGAGTGAGAGCGGGGAGGGGCAGAGAGAGAGAGAAGGCGACACAGAATCTGAAGCAGGCTCCAGTCTCCGAGCTGTCAGCACAGACCCCAATGCGGGCTCGAACCCACAAACTGTGAGATCATGACCTAAGCAAAGTCGGACACTTAATGGACTGAGCCGCCCAGACGCCCTGATTTCATGACTTTAATGGTTAATATGAACATCAGCAAACGTGATGTTAAGAAGCTCTTTTGATGCTAGTAACGAATGTATAAATGATCCCGCCCTGAAAATGCTTATATTTTAATAAATGTGGGAGCTGGGAGACAGGTATCTGAGCAAAGAGAATTCCCGGGGTCACCTTAGACCTGACCAGAGCCAAAGAGAAATCCAGCGAGTTCAGAGCAGGGAAATTCTACAGGGGGTCCTGAGGGGGCCGTCTCTAGCTCAGTGTTTTCTGAAGGGATATGCCGAACAGAGGGAAGCACCTTCTAGACGAGAAAGGAAGGGATGAGGAAAGATGGAAAAGAGAGAGTTCAGGTTCTCTGTGTCATCTATGCAACATCTGCCCCATGAGTCTTCTGAGAGATGAGGAATATGTCAAAGTCTTTTTCATGTGCCCTGTGAATAATGATAACGTTAGGAGATAGATGGGTGGATGGATGGGTGGATGGATTGTAGACGGATAGGTGGGTGTATATCTGTGTGTGCCAGCGTGTATACACACATCTGGATGAATCTCCCTATCTCCACCCCAGTCCTGGGTCTCGAGCTGGTAGCACATGTTGTCAACTTGTCTGATACTGAAGCAACACCATGTTGGAGAAATACGCTCTTCAAATGGACTTCGTTTGCCTACGTGCATGTTCCCTTTGAGGTTAATCCAAGATTTTTTATATTTTTCGAAGGACTCAAATAGCAATGTGTTAAATGAGAAAAACGTGACACAGAGCTAGATGCTGCGTTTAATATATGGTTTTAATGTTTCCCGCACCGAAGAGTTAAAAAGAATATCAGGAGAGGGCAACAGGGATTCACCCCATCTGTAACTTCATGCTTGGCTTCTTGTGTGTGTCATAATGAAAAGGCCCACTGGTCAGATGAAGCTTCTTATGACATGAGATGTTGGCTGTATCTGAATGCAAAAACATACACATTCAGAATAAGTCCTTCTACGCGATTGGTATGTGGGTGTTGGGTGAATGGTGGTGGGAGGTGGTGGTGGAGGTCTTCCCTTAGGTGTACTGTTGCTTTTTTCCCTCCCAAATGTGAGCAGGAAGTGACTTTCCAGAAGCATCTATGGCAGGGGGTCTGCCTTGAAGAGAAGCTATACACAATCGGGCTTGAGACAACCTAATAAGAGTTTTCCAATACCATTAGGTCTCTAGACACCCATACAAGGCCACCACGTGCTGCTGGCTGTAGTGTATTTGTAAATGGGGTTCCTACTTGCCCTGTTTTTCCTGTGTATTATTCACCAAGAGAAGTCAGGCATCCACCCAGGATGCACACGTCCCGTTACATGGCCCTCAGTTTAAGTCTGAATAATATGATTAACCAAAGAAAACAACAGCTCTGTTGATTATCTAAGAAATACTGAAATGGGGGCGCCTGGGCGGCTCAGTCGGTTAAGCATCCGATTTCGGCTCAGGTCGTGATCTCACGGTTCGCCAGTTCAAGCCCCGCATCGGGCTCTGGGCCGACAGATCGGAGCCTGAAGCCTGCTTCGGATTCTGTGTCTCCCTCTCTCTGTGCTCCTTTTCCACTCACACTTTGTCCCTCTCTCCCTCTCTCTCTCTTTCAAAAATAAATAAACATTAGCAAAAAGAAAAGAAATACTGAAATGCATCTGGGGCCCGTTGCTGCATAGCTTTTAAGCTCATGGGAGAGCCTTTTGTATGTAGAGGGTTCCTTTCCTCTCCTGATGCTTTGATTCCGTCATAAATCGTGAGATTCTGGGCATTTATTTCTTCACCCTCTCCCACTGAGTCCTCTATAGCCTCTCTCTTTCTAGGTGGTCCCATCTCTTACTGTGATAACAGCCCTGCTCTTTCCACGGCCGTGACAAGACCGGGTAGGGACGCGCTCTGCACGTGGCCTCCATTAGCCCAGCCTTCCTTCCTTCTCGGACATCCGGGCAGTGGTGAGGGTGCAGCCTTGGGGAGGGATTCTCCCCGGAGCCCCAGACCCACGGTGTAGTCCGTGGCATAGGGCTTAAAAGAATGTGCATGCGGAGCGCTTCATTCCCAGCGCAGCCTGGTTATTTTGTGATGGAGCAGCTGTTTGTGAATCCAGAGAAAAGTGGCCAGAAGATACGGCACTCCTTGCAGGCTGTGGAGTTACGGGATGCCCCAAATTCTGCTTGAGTGGGAGACGTTGAAGGAAGAGTTTTGTAATGGGGTGCGGTGGGTTTGAGAACCCCCGTGGAAAAGACTGGCTCCTGATTTCAGATGACACTGGCTTCCTGGAACAGACACTGTGTTGTGACAGCAAGAACTTCGTTGAGAATGTTCTCCAAAGCACGACCGTAATCTTATTTAGCGTGCTTGTTTCACTTACGTTTTCCACTTGTTTTTTCCTGACTCCTGGAGGCACATGACACTTGAGGAAGCCGGAGAGACATGGGTTTGGGAATCCAGTTCTGTGGACGCTGAGTTCTGGATGTTTCTGGGAGTTTTGAAAACCACGTAAGGACTTGTCTCTCTGTCTCGCTTGCTTCGGTTATGGAGGAGGGCCGTTCATCCTGTGACTCACTCCCAGATTTCATGACAACCTAAGTATGTTGGGTTCTCTGGATTAACAATGTAGTACTTTTAACCCTCGTGGGGGGAGGGGGAGGTCACAAAATTAGAAGCAAAGAGGAGCCCAGGCCTTATTTTCTAATTCTTTTACTTGAAATGTAGGAGCTTCTCAAAATACTCATCTGGTAGAGAAAGGAATGCATCTGTTTCAGGATCCCTGATGTCTTCTGCTGAAAATGTCAGTGCGCTTACAAAGTACATTCCACTTTTCATTATTATCTTTTTTTTTTTTTTTAACATTTATTTATTTTTGAGACAGAGAGAGACAGAGCACAAACAGGGGAGGGTCAGAGAGAGGGAGACACAGAATCTGAAACAGGCTCCAGGCTCTGAGCTGTCAGCACAGAGCCCGACGCGGGGCTCAAACTCACGGACCACGAGATCGTGACCTGAGCCGAAGTCGGCCGCTTAACAGACTGAGCCACCCAGGCGCCCCTCATTATTATCTTTTGAACATAAGCATTTGGATCCTTTGCCGTACCCAAATCTAGTTACTTGAAAATAAAGCGTGGGGCGCCTGGGTGGCTCAGTCAGTTAAGCATCCAACTTAGGCTCAGGTCACGATCTCATGGGCCGTGAGGTCGAGCCCCGCGTCGGGCTCTCTCTGTCCCTCCCTGGGTCATGCGCATGCTCTCTCTCTCTTTCTCTCTCTCTGTCTCAAAAATGAATACATTAAAAAATGTTTTTAAAGAAGACAAATCGAATTTTAGGCTCACACTATGAAATATCATCTGGGTGAGAACTCCCCAGCTTCTGGAACGATCAGTTGACTCTTAGCCCATGACCAAACTCCAAAAGAATGGTCCTCGTATGTTATTGGTGCATTGAGTACATTCATTTGAAATAAACACCGTAGCCCTAATACAGCACGACCTTTAATTCGGGGGCAATTTGCTTAGAATTTATGTGCGTCTCATAAGTTCGTAAAAAACGAGGTTGGTCGTGTGTCACTTGCCACATTGGAATATCCCAACTTTCCTGGAGCCACAGAGAAAACACCCCCACACACCAATCTAAAGTTCAGCTCTTTTTATAGTAACATAGAGACAGGCATATTAAATTATTATGCCACGTTTCTGCCAGGTTTTGACTTTTTTTTTGAGTTCTCCGTTATAAGGCAACCCGAGCGGTCCCCAAGTCCCGCGGCTGCCCGAACGTTCTGAGAGCATAGCCTATGCATGTTAACTAAGGCATCTCCTGACACCCCAGGCAGGTAGGCAGGTAGGTAGGTGAGGTGGCCACGGACGAGGAGGGAAGCAGGGACAGCGTCAGCCAAGGCCAGGAGTCCCTTGCGGAGCTGGAGTTGAGGGACTCATGTGTTCCTGGTTACCAGCCTGTGTTCAGAGCTCTGTTCTGGTTTTAATCCTGCCGGGCGAGATCCTCTCCCTCTTTGAAGTCCCAGAGCCGCCAAGCAGGGAGGGGGCGAATCCTTCACATCAGCCTTTGTCATTCACACCGAGCCAAAGGGACGATGTCACTAAGTCAAATGGATGGACAAAGAAACACTGCTGGTCTGTAGTGTCTCTTGCTTGTTTTCTTCTAAAGGGCGGTTACTTTTAGTGAGGATCCTTGTCGAAGGGGGTCTCTGACAACCAGCCTTTGGCCTCTTTTTACTCTCCTGTTGCGAAAATGTGCTACATGGGCATGTGTGTGTGTGTGTGTGTGTGTGTGTGTGTGTGAGAGAGAGAGAGAGAGAGAGAGAGAGAGAGAGAGACAGAGACAGAGAGACCGAGAGACAGGAAGAGAGATTAATTCTGTTTGTTTCCTTTTCCTGACCTTCCTTAATTCTAGGTGTTTGGCGGTGTTGGTCCAGTTATAATAACTTCGGGGCCTGCGTTTTTATTGCTCTCTCTTTCCAGAATGTGGCTTCGATTTCACCCTTCGTGAAATGCCTGTCCTGAACCTCCCTCACTTTGGGGCTCTTTCTCCTCTAGTGAACAAAAGCAACCTTTGATATTCCGAATTGCACCACCTTTCTCATTTTTTATGCAATGTGAACTTTGAGGAGAACTTTAAGATATGAGGAAAAGATGTGTGTCTCCCTTATCTTTGGCTTTTGTAAGTTTTTTTTTTCCTTCCCCTAAATCGATCTCAATTAACTTTGATTTCTTTCTTTAGAAAACCATGTGCTGAAATAATGCTTTGCCAGATGTGAGAATGGGTTCCTGCCTCTCCAAACACACACTGGAGCCTTGTCTTAGTTCTTCTAGTTTGATCCACTTTTTAAAATCTTACGCCGCATTTGTTTGGTCACGGGAAGCCCTACTCTACTTTATCTCGGAGGTATACTCATATTTTGACGCTGTGACTCTTTTTGTCGGGACGACCTCTTTCTTTCTCGCTCGTAATTTAAAACCTAGCCCGTCCCTCCTCCCCCACCTGTTTCTGCCGAGTTCTGATACGAATCGCACGTTTATTCGTGTTTCTCTTCACCGGGGAGCCGGCGCTAACCTTGCACTGGGTCTTGAACTGGGTCTTGTCTGTGGGACCAGGCGGGAGAGGGGGGCAGGCGTCGGCCTCGTTTCCTGTTCTGACCATGCGAACCCTTTCTGTCCAAGTGCTGCTATGGGAGGGGAGACTCAGTTTTGCAGAAACTATCGAAGATGCTGGGATTGATGTCTTTTTGAAAATATCACTACGACGCTAAGCCCGTGGTGCTGATTTTACTTGTAAGGCCACACCTGTGAATTTTGAGTCGTGAGATTCCTTTACCCTCCCTTGGGACCAGAAGACAGAGCCATGTAATTCGGGTCCCCCTGGACGTCTCCGGTGCCCAGAGCTTCGGAGCTGCTGCCTCGTGTCGCTGTCGTCTATTGTTGACGTGTTTGGTTTTTCTGTGGATTCAAGATGCCTTACCTTTTTGTTGTTGTTGTTCCTCCCTCGTGTCCGATTGTGGCCGTCTGGCGGGCGCGAGCCGTCCTTGTGTACGTTTTGTGTTACTGTTTCCACCGCCAGCTGACTCTTGCCCCCAAGTGGCACAAGCTGTGATTCTGGGGATTTTTGAGAAGTGGGGAGTGGTGGGGTGTACATATGCACAGGCACCTGGCCACCACTCTGACGGCCAGAGCGCTGAGTTTGTTGCTGCTGGTTCTTCCGACTCGCTGATTCGTAGCTCAGTGTCGTCGGGCAACGAAGTTCATGTGCTTGTGAGGTCGGTCCTCGGGTGGCAGAGTGCACGCGGGGTGGGGAGGGGTGCTTTGTGAAATTACACGTGTTCTCTAATAATCCTGATACTTCTGCAAGGAGGCAGGTCTGTGTCTTCGAAAAGCTGCCTCCCAAGTCTCTGTTACTGACAGGGAGCGACCTTCTTTACTGAAATACCAACTCGAAGAAAAAGAAGGGAGTGCTAACGTAAACAGTATCCCAAACCCGGAGATGTAAGAAAGGCATCGTCGTAGGCTGAGGCAGTGGAAGGTAAAACACAAGTCCGATCTATCCCTAATTCCACAGCTCCCTTTAAGGTGAGTTCTGGACTTTTCTGGATCTCAGATTCTCTCATTTGGGGATGAGCAGTTGGGACTAAAGTCTCCACTGTCCCCCCAGGTCGCAAGATGTCCATTTTTAAAAAATGTTTATTTCTTTATTATTTATTTATTTATTGTTTTGAAAGAGAGAGACAGAGAGAGCACATGGGGAGAGGGGCAGACATAGAGTGGAGGACAGAAGATCTGAAGTGGGTTCTGCACTGAAAGCAGCGAGCCCGATGTGGGGCTCGAACTCACAAACCATGAGATCATGACCTGAGCGACCTAAGTCGGACGCTTAAGCGACTCAGCCACGCAGGCACCCCTAAAATTTCCATTTTTTCTTTAAAATAATGTATGACCCAAACAGCATTTGCTTCTGGCCAGTCGATAACGATAACTGTGGATGCCCAAGGACTGAAATACAAATGAGGTATCCCATGGATTTCTTGTTTCTGTTAGAGAAACCAAAATTGGATTGTCCCGTAATTCCTTCTGCAGCACGGTATATCATCCAAGCAGTTGAAATTTCCAGATCTAATTTGCCTTTGCCGATCTGGCGAATAGGATATACGCGTAGCCATAGGCCAGCCACTTGTTTGACTTAAAGCCCCACGAGAATGGTCCAACAATGACGAATATTTTCTATTTCTTTGCACCAAATCACACAAAGGACCAAAGATCTTAATAGAAAATAAGGGAGAAAAATAGCTCGTCAGTGATCCCAGATATTTTAAACATCCTGGTATTTGGAGGCATCTGGATAATTCAGAGCTTTTTTTTTTTTTTTTTTTTTTTTTTTTTTTTTTTGGTTCATTTATCATCCAGATGTTCGCCATCATGGAAACACTGCTCGAAACTCCATTTCAGCTAATAACTTCGAAGTGGAAAAATTCGTACCTTTGTCCGTTCGTCCTTCGGTGCCCCACTTCCCTTTACTTTTCTTCTAAGCGTCTCCTCTTGGAAACCTCCTGGGAATGTGGCAATTTCGCCAGATGCTTAGGTGTTCTCCATCACATTTCTTTTTTTTAATCTCCATGACCATTCTGTACCCTGTCTGCTTGAATTATAGATTGCATTTGTCAAATAATGACACAAGCAATTGGATGTCTTCTAAGACCTTTGAAATTCAACTTCCTTGAGTTGAGATTAAAGTGGGTATTATCTGCACTGTGGCAGTCAGGCCGGGGATGCTAAGAGACCCGCAGGAAAGTTTTTCGGGGCCGGCCGCTTCCAACTGCTGCGGTCGGGAGGGAAGAAACCCAGCTACTTTTTTCTTCTCAAAGGTAGAAATGGGTACCACGACAACTACCTAAAATGTGGTCCCAGTTAGAAATGGCTCGCAAGCCAGCAGCCCTTTGAAGCGTGACTGTCCTTTGGCGCGTCCTGAACGTGTGTTTCTTTGGGCATTCAGGAAGCGCTATCGGTCGTGAGCGAGGACCAGTCATTGTTCGAGTGTGCCTACGGAACACCACACCTGGCCAAGACGGACATGACCGCGTCCTCCTCCGGCGACTATGGACAGACATCCAAGATGAGCCCCCGCGTCCCTCAGCAGGACTGGCTGTCTCAACCTCCAGCCAGGGTCACCGTCAAGATGGAGTGTAACCCTAACCAGGTGAATGGCTCAAGGTAAGGAGACGCCCCTGCCCCTCTTCTCCCCGACTTCGCTGTTTTCCTGCCCCTGGAAGAGGCAAACGAGTCGCGCTTCTCCAAGGATCGTTGCCGCGAGTGAGGCCCTTGCGCGGTAACATCGGGCCGGGCTGAGAAAATGTGTTCTCCAGTGGTTTGCGTGAAGGCTAGAGGTTGTAAAACGGGTAGTATATTTACCAAGAGCTCCCTTTGAAGATGTGCTCGATTCTGTTTCCCAGGCACGAGGGCTCTGCGGGAGGGGGGCCGTGCCCACATATGGCAGAATTCATCTCTGAGGGTTTTATTGCCTGGAAAATAATGCCGGCTTATGTTTTTATGGAGGGAGAGTGTGAGCTAGTGGCCAGGCAGTGCGGCGTGACGTCCGGGCCATATGACTTGGCTGGTGGGTCTAGTTCATACGCGCTCCACCCCTGCCTTCTTGGTGCACGCCGTTGCCTCTCGCCTTTCCTTACGCTTGAAGCCAAGTTCTGGCGGCACACGTGAAGTACTCCCTTTCCTGACTTTGTCACTGCCGCTGTCTCACCGCATATGTTATCGAATGCGGGACCGTGCACCTGATGCCCAAAAGCGTTTCATCAGACGCGGTTTTGAAAAGTAAAGTTGACTTCCATTGCGACGCGATACCCCACGCGTATTCGGAAAGAACGTAAGATCCCAGGACAAAGAAAGGATAATTTCCTTTAGATGCCGCATGATCTGACGTAGAGTCCTAAGAACGGCTCACGTTTTCTGGTGCTTTGTTAACGCGCAAAGCCCCTGTACAGCCAGCGAGCTGTGAATGCTCCAAGCAGCCTTGTGAGGCATGCTTGTCCCCATCTGATGGATGAGGAAACTGAGGCTCAGGCATTTTCTGGCTAACTTGAGATCCCAGCTTCGAGCAATTGGATTCAAACCAAGGGCGTCTGACTCCACACCCAGTGCATTTTCCACTCCGCGGCGCCCATAATAGGCCCCCTTTTTGCTTCACGTATATTTCAATGCTAAATGTGCTTTTTATAATTGTCATGTTTTATAAGCACTGGAAACCATTGCGTCAACCCCTAGTTGATGAAAGTGCCAAGTCACAGGGCCTTAGAGAGAACGTCCGCGGTGTGGCTGACGTGCCAGACAGGGAGATGGGAGACGGCAAGAGTTTTTTCCTCGGCTCCGAGAAGCCCGTTCACTCTGTGCGTCTCGCTTCTTCTGGAAGAGGGGGAAGATAGCTCTGATGTTGAATCTTGCTACGAAGCTGGTCCTTTAAGTGGAATTCAAGCCAAGATAGGCCCGGCAAGGCAGTAGTTTCTAGACGCCCATGAGGACAAAAGGACCCTGGTAGAAAATGCAGTCAGAGGGTCCAGGATAGCGGAGTCCTGGGCCGGCCAGTTGACGGTTACGTGTGACTATTTCACAGTAAACCTATCCGTCTGATAGAATGTTTCCCCTGCTCGTTAACTGGTCGTCCTGCTGTGAGCCCTGAATACGTAGCACTTCTTCCAAGGCTGGTTTCTACCTGCAAGGAATACATCACCACGTGCGTGCGTGTGTGTGCGCGTGCGTACGTGTGTGTTAGAGCAAGGCTGTGTTAGGGAGACACTGAGTATGGGAGAGAGAGGGAGAGAGAGAGAGAACACTTCGGGCAAAGGGCACTGAGACGATTTCCAGGCAGCAAAAAGTGGAGCGAGCCGTGCCCTAGCCCATGTTGCCAAGAGCCTGGCCTGCGACCAGCTCTGGGAATTGCCAGGCTGGATTCAGCAGCCCCAGAAGGAGACCGAGTGAGGAGGTGAGGACGGTGTTGGAGAAACAAAACCTTCTCTTATTCTTCTGGTGCTATTTGTGAACTTAACAAAATATGTAAATAGAAGAAGCCCTCTGTCTTGTGGGAGAAGTGGACACCATTTCCCCTGGGGCGGGCCTGTGCTTCCTCTCTGTAGCCAGCGTCCATTTTCTGCCCGGCCGGGGCCGTGGGCCAGCCTTCCCGGCCCAAGGAGGTCCCCACGGGGATTTGGGACGGGAACCCTGAGCCTGGCTAAGGAGCGGGGTCCCCAAGAAGGACGGGGCTCCCGGGAAGCTTCTTCCACATTCCTCAGCCCAGCTGACTGGGGCAGGCCCTGTGGCGGTTCCCATCAGGTGCAAAGGTGGGTCTCTTCTCTGGGAAATGCCATCATTCTGGGAGGAACTGGACGGTTATCTTGTGGGGGAACAATGGAAACTTTAGTACCTCTCAGGCCCTCAGAAAGTCTAGGATTGCTCAGAATGTTCCCATCACAGAACTTTTAAAGGCAGTTCCAGCTTTTGAAGCAAACTGTGATGTGTTTTGGTGGGGGAGGCAAGTCAGTCCTGTCGCTCCCCTTGTCTTCTTGGATCCACGGTGCTATGTCGGGCAGGTCCGTGAAGGGAGCATGGCTGCCTCCATCTAGCTTTGATCAAGATCCGTGCGCTTCTTTGATGGAAAATCCAGGGCTGGCATGATATAGGGAGGGAGGAGCTTCCAGAACCGCCGAAGCCTTGTGGAATGGAGCTGTGACACAGATAGCAGCTGGTCACCAAGTGTCATCGTTGCCCACCCCCAAGAATGTTCTGGAAAGACAGGAGGGTGACATGCACTGACCCTCTTTGCAGTAGAGACAAATACAGCGCTCCTGCCCGTCCTTTCCAGAGCTCAGTGTGCCTGCTGGAGTTGAGTGTGCTGCCTGGGCCGGTGCGTCAGTTGAAGTCTCCAGAAAAACAACCAATAGGTTAGACCCTGCAGGGATTTGTTGTAAGGAATTGGCTCTTGCAGTTGTGTGGGTCAAGTCTGAGATCTGTAGGGCAGGCTGGAGGGCTGAAAACCCAGGCAGGAGTTGCTGCTGCTGCGGTCCTGAGGCAGAACTTCTTCTTCCTTAGGGAGAAGCTCGGTTTTCTGCTCTTTAGACCTTCAACTGATTAGACGAGGCCCACCCACATTCTGAAGGATAAGTGCCTTTATTTAATGTCAATGGATTCTAGATGCTAACAACATCTATGCAATATCCTTACAGCAACACCTTGATTAGCGGTGGTTTAAGTCACTGGGCGTGATGCCCTGGCCAAGTAGACGCAGGAAACCGGCCCTACCTGGTGTTTCCAGACTCTGTGCTGGGCAGGGCTTGGTGGAGCCATTCCTCTCAGACCTCCAAGCCAAGGATTCCCTGCGGTGGCCAGTTCCTTGTACTGAGGGGCTCAGCCGGCTGGATGGGAAACGGTAGAGGGTGTTGTACCTCAGATCGTTGGTTCACTGGCACCTTGCAGGGCACTGGGAGCTGGGCGGCCAGGCAGTACCTGCTGTTCAGAACACAACAGGCTGCCGTCGGGGCGGCTAAGGCTCGTTTCATCTGGGGGCCCGACGAGTGGATTCAAGATTACTGCGGATCAGGCTGCACACTTTGCACACCCACCGTGTGATATTTACACACAACAGCTCCGTCACGGGGAACGTGGATCGGCGTTCAGTTGGTTTTCATTCTGGAGACCTTGAATGGACACTTGTCTGTAGCAGCCCTACATGAGGGCCAGGGGCGGAGGCAGGGTCGGCGAGACAGGGGTCCTGCCCTGCGGGAGTTCTCGGCGGGGGCAGTGCGGAGCAGGCATGGTTCACCTCTGCGTGAGCAGAAGGGACAGGGGTATAGCTCCTAAACACCCCGTCTCCCGGCATCCCTCCAGAGACAGCAGCCGCCGCCCCCCAAATCCCCCAGCCTGGAAGCCCCAGGCCAGGTGTGCCGGGGCGTTAGAGACAGCAGCGTGAAAAGAAGCACACCTCCTGGCCCCCAGCTCGGCAGCTTGTCCTGATGGTCATTTCTGGAAGCTTTCACGAGTCAGACTCCCATGCAGCGCGCACGCGACTTGATCAAGTTCCGGGGGCATTTACGTAAGTCAAAAACTGGACTTTGCAACATGTGAGCAGGTACCTTTGCGGCCCCTGAGTGCCAGTGTGCAAATACCCCCCCAGGACGAGAGCGCTCTGCAGCTTGGGTCTTGCCTGAACGTGACCCAGCTCCTTCTACGTAGAATGGCACCCTCGCGAATGGTCCTCTCTGTCCCTGTCCATCCGTCCCTGCCCTTGGAGGAAAAAGCCAAGTGCTTTGGGAGGAGGGTGGAGCCCAGCTCCTAACCAAGTGGTGGAGTTCTACAAAACCTCAGCCCGTATGTGCTCACAAGGCTCCTGAAATGAAATACAAGTGGCGAAATGAGATCTGTTGCCATTATACTAGAGCTCTATAAAAAATAATAAAAGGAAAACAGGAGAGAAAGGCACCACCGCCTTGCGAACCCGCGGGGAAGTAATTGTGGGTTTGGCTTGGCCGCTGCTGTATCAGAGGGCACGGTTCTTGTAGACACCCATCTAACTGCACGCTGTGTAGACACGGGACATCATTTCTCAGCCTCGGTAGTCCGTGGCCACCCTGCCTTCCCCCTTTCTTCACTCCAGCCTCACGCACCAGAAACCCCCACGTGTCCACACGGCGGAGGAGGGTCCGTGTGCAAACTTGAACCAGCTGTTTCCCAGCGCGGTACACACAAAGGCCCTGTGGGGAGTTCCGCTGCCTGCCAGGACTCTAGTGAGCCCCCTGCTGATGGCCTTAACTTGCCGTGAGGTTGCTAAGGCCCAGGCCCCTACAGACAGGCGAGATGGGCCAAGAAATAACACACACGCACACGCCTGCGGCCCACGAGAAAATTGCCTTCCGTGAGTAGGCGGGCAGTATTGTGTGCAAAGCAGCTGCGTCGTGGCACCTCGGCGCCTCTGACTCGGAGATGCAGCCAGATGTTCGGTGCATCGGACGTCTCCTGCCCCCTTCCTAAGGCGGTGAAAATTCCGCGTAGCCCGGCTGGAGGTAACGGCAGGGCGGCGTGGGCCCACCCGGAAGCTCGTTGCAGCTGGAGCGTAATGAACTTGTGTGCCGTGCCTGTGAGTCTTGCCCTGGCACCGTCCCCAGACCCCCTGGAGTCCTCAACTTCCTGCTGGAGTCGGGTGGGCGAGGGGTCCCTGGGGCGCCGGTGCCCAGAGTGAAGCCCCGCGATCAGCGGCATCAGCACCAGCCGGGGCGGGGGGGGGGGGGCATTAGACGTACAGTTCTCGGGCCACCTCACACCCGCCGAATCCGACCAGACTCGGGGACGGAGCCCAGCACGCGGTGTTTTAATGAGCCCTCTGGAGATTCCCGCGCTCGCTGGTCCGAGAACCGCCGCTCTGTTGTTGCAGAGTCGAGGGAGATGAAAAATGGGTGCCCTGCAGAGTGAGTGGCCCGGGAGAATACAACGTGTAGAAGTTGGTCTGCTCCCAGGAAGTCGGTCTATCTGTCTGTCTGTCTGTCCTCTCTCTGTGGTCTGGGAAGAAGACTCGTTGGGTGGGTAACTCCAGCCGCACGTCAGACAACAGGATGCTCTCGACGTCATATTTAACGAACACGCATCTGCCGAGTGACGACGATGACGGAAAAAGGGGGTGACCCGATTGGCCCGTCCGGGCATCAGGCACACTGGCTATGCGTGCGGTCATTCATTCATCCAACAAGAATTCACTGAGAGCTTACTACGTGTGGTCACTATTCTTGGTTCTTGACCTACAGTCATAAAGCACAAAAAACTTCTGCCCTGCTCTGTTCCCTTTCTCATGGGGAAGATGGCCGTTGAGCCATCTAGTTAAACATACAGTAGGTTGGATCGTGGTAGATGTGAAGGAGAAAAATCAAGTGGGGAAACAGGGTGGCCGCTCTAGATGGGGTGGCCTGGTCTCTAAGAAAGTGACACGTGAATAACGTCCCAAAGGGTGTGAAGGAGAACGCCCCATGGTCAAACAGCAGAATATTCCAGGAGAAGGGAGTGCTCTGTGCAAAGGCCCCGGGGTCAGCCTGGAGCACTGGAGGACAATCGTGACTGACACCTAGTGACCCAAGCCACAAACAGGCAATGAGGTGCAGCGATCTTCTCTCTGAGTGAGCGAGGAGGCTGTCGGGGTGCTGTAGGAAGGTGGGGGCGTGACATTCCTCAGAGTTAGCAGGTTCTCCCAGGCTCCTCCTGGAGGAGGCCTGTGCAGGAATTCGGGTGAGGGACGGTGGTGCCTCGCTGAGAGGTGGTGACATTCTGGACCCATTTTGAAGGTAGGACTGATGTGCTTTGCTGACAGGTTGGACCTATGGAGGAAGAAGGCGGGAAGTAGGGATGAGCCCAGGGTGTTGGGGAGACTCCAAATGAGACGTGGACAAACCACACTGGGAATCCTCCCTAGGTTAGAGCCTGGGCGCCTCCAACATCAGCCCAGACGTTGGGGCCACGCACTTAGTGCTAATGAACACCGGGCAGAATGGGAGAGGCTCTCACCTCCTCACCTGAGTTCAGTGGATCTTAATTCATTAAACCATTTCTCAACCCTGGTGATTGTGTCTCAGGGGACATTTGGCAATGTCTGCAGACACTTTAAAAAAAATTTTTTTTTAATGTTTAGTTATTTTTGAGACAGAGAGGGGGAGACACAGAATCCAAAGCAGGCTCCAGGCTCTGAGCTGTCAGCGCAGAGCCCGACGCGGGGCTCGAACTCACAAACCGCGAGATCAGGACCTGAGCTGAGGTTGGACGCTTAACCGACTGAGCCCCCCAGGGGCCTCTGCAGAACACTTTTGATAGTCACAGTGGGAGAGGGGGGTATTCCTGGCATCTGGTGGCTGGAGGCCAGAGCTGGTGCTCAGCATTATACGATACACAAAAGAGGATCCCCCGCCCCCACCTCCTGCCCCCTCCACTCACCTCTGAAAGAACCTTCCCGCCCCGAACGTGAACAGTGTCAAAATTGAGAAACCTTTTCCTAAATTAACATCTAATTGGTGTTCACATCATGCACTGCGTTAGCTGCTATGAAGATGGGTGAAAAGAAGCTCACGGTCCGTCAGGCGTGAGGAAGGTTCTGGGAGATCCCGTGGCAAGTACGGAACAGAGGGATGTCTGGGGCCCAGCCATCGCAGGCATGAGGGTGTGACCCCATCCTCCTGGACACAAAAGAAGGACTCCAAGAAGGAGCAGCATTTATCAGCACATCCACAGCCCAACTATGATTTATTGATAGATTTTAATATACGATGTGTTATCCGATGTATGAATGACATTACGGGTTTATACCCGTCTCACGGAGGAGAACCGTTCCTTCCGTCTCGTGTCGTTTTATTCCAGCGGGCCAATTTACCTGGACTCACCTTCACGCTACCTTCGTGACATGTCCCCAGATAAAACCACATTTTAAAAACAACAAGCAGGTTGGAGAGACTTGGCCATCCAAGCTCATCAGTGGCTCTCAGTAAATACTCACTGGGCCGAAATGAAAACTGAAAAGAAAATTCTCAGTGTTAGGATGGCAACCGTTCAACCACCCTGCACGTCAGTTGTGTTATGTTGTGTTGTGCTGTGCCCACCTACTACCTACAGAATGAGTCTCTGCTGAAGGTCTTTTAATGCCAGAGTCTTTCATCGTACCTGCGACACTCAATATTTGGTATTTGAACGTGGTTCTCTGGGACCACTCTCTCTCCGTGCCTTTCTCCTTTGACTCATGGAGATTTGACTTAGTCTTGATTTTCCTACATTTGCTATAAGACTTCATGTATTCTGTTAGGACAGAGAAGTTCCCAATGCTAGTCTCACTTACTCCCGTCTGCCTCAGGGTTCTGAATCAGATTGGCATCCAAGATGCCTTGTTCGGCCACCTTCCAAGTCACGCTGTGGGAGCCTTGCGAGCTAGTGAGTTTTCCGAACCGTGACAGGGAGGCCAGTTAGTAATAGCTCGCCTACTTGTAAGGGACCTTGAGTCTTTACAGATGTCAGTTCATCGGGCTGCAAAACTGGGACGTGGACCCAGAGCCTCACCCAGGGAACAGTCGGGAGGGAGACCGAGGTTCTGCCACCGCGTCTCTGTCTGGAGCAGACTTCTCAACCCTTCTCCTCAGCAGCCACTCATTACCTCCTTTGACATCTCTTGGGGTGTCGAGTGGGTGGGCGCCATTTTGTAGAGTAGGAGAGCCTCGGAGTCCTGCCCCCCGTCAGGACGCCAGAAAGTTCCGTTGGGTCAGTGCGGGTATTGGCAGCGGGACAGGGGGGACCGCCTTGGGATTTTCTATCTTGAAAGTGAAATCATTTTGGTTAACCAGAATTTGCATAGCCTGTTATGCAAATGAAAGACTGAAGCCCCTTGGTGCCTACTGGGCTTCGTTCTTTCCTCTCTGAGAAATGCCAAGTATATCAAGCAAACAACGACAACAACAAAGACAACTCACGAACGAGACAGAAGAGAAGCCACATCTCATCCTGCGCGTGTAACTCTTCGTCGAGATCCTATTCTATAGCACATTTTATTTCCAAATGATGAAGCCCAAAAGGACGCATCGCCCCCCACCCCGAGATTTCAGGACCGACACGTAACACGGTCTGGCTGGTACCCGCTCTCAGCTGTAAAGAGAATTATAAACTTAAATGAAGAAACTCGGGAAAGCTTCAAACCCCTTGCAGGGACAAAGAACTAACTGTTGGTGAGTTGGTGGTGACTTTTTAATTAACTTAGTCTTCAACTGCTTTGGAGAGGGGGGGAAGGGGACAGGGCTGGAGGGAAGAGACTGGGATTCCAGGTGTAAGAGAGCATATTTAGCAAGGGTAAAAATAACACCCAGCTGTAAAGACAAACATCTCCAGTTTCAGTGTGAGCGGGGAGCTCTCCATGAATCACTGCCAAGCTCCGCCCGCCGCTCAGCCGTGGGGTCTGAAGCGGCTTTTCCACTGCCTCTGATTCAGAAATAAAACAGACCCACAAATTACCCCGGCGCTCTCCAGACAATCCCCTCCTTGTCTGGGGGCCTGAAAATGCCTTTTGTAGCGACTTGCCTCAGTCCACGCCATGGAACTCGATTAGGAGTTTGTTCGGTCGATTAGAACCAAGTATGCACTTTGCCCCGGCCAGCCTCCCGTGGGCCCTCTCTCGGAACGGACCTCTCTGGACTTTCAGGGCAGAACTGCCAAAGAAAACCTTTGTATTTCTCTCACGGAGCTTCACCACCCAATGAACTAAAAAGAACGTTCTGGAAGATAGTGACGTTCCAATAAACGGCGACGAGCTGAAGGCTGCGTGCTAGCGACATTAACTTGCTTATCCGCATAAGAGTTGGGGTGATAAGGACCATCGTGAACGAGGGCAAGAGAAGGTGTAGCGGGGAGAGGGGCTCTCGCCACTCAGATGCAGACACTGTGAGAACAGGGACCCCGATGTATCCCCAGCACCTAGGACAGGGCCTGGCAGAGAGATTTGCTCCGTAAATACTGGTTGGAGAAACGAATGAATTGAGGAGACCCAGAGAGTCTGGGGGCGTGTCCTGTGGACCAAGAAGGTCCTGTGGTCCAACGCAGGGCTTAGGATGCACGTGACCAGTGTGGATTTGTATTTGGGGAAGATCATTCTGGAAGCAGAGCTCCAGAACACTATTCCCCCAGCATGTGGTGGAGAGAAAGGCAGTGGAGAGTTGTCTCTACGTGCAAGAGGAATTCAGGGATAGGAAGAAGGATGGGTCTTGAAGAAGCAGATTTTCAAGAGGATCGTGAGTTTGTCTCTACCCGCTTCTAATTTTTTTTTAAGTTTATTTATTTTTGAGAGAGAGACAGAGTGTGAGCAGGTGAGGGGCAGACAGAGAGAGAGGGAGATACAGAATCTGAAGTAGGCTCCAGGCTCTGAGCTGTCAGCACAGAGCCCCGTGAGGGGCTCAAACCCACGGACTGTGAGATCATGACCTGAGCCGAAGTTGGAGGCTTCACCGACTGAGCCACCCAGGTGCCCCATCTACCCGCTTCCAGAAGAAGTACATTGATTTTCCAAATTTGATTTTGCCTTGCTGTGGACTTTTTCTAAGTTCCAAAGCCTCTGCTAACTATTCTGAAGTGAGGGTGAATCACAGATTTAATGTGGCTGGTGAGCTCAGGGCTGTCGCCTGGGGCTGCGTTCAGCGACATTCTTGGATAAATGAGGTCCATTCACACAGCACAGACGACAGTACAGGGCTGAGTCTCCGTCCTTGTCAAGCTAATGGCCATGTCTGTGCCGTTCGCTGCGGGCTCTTTCCATGATGGAGTCTACCCTGCTGTCCGTAGCCTCTGATGTGAGAAATTCAATGTCAGATGCCAAGTTTATTTTGTTTTTTTCAAAAACAAAGCCCCAGTTTTAATTTCTCGGTACATTTTTACAGGCACATTATCCCTTTTTAAAATAAGGTGTTATTGGGGCCCCCCGGGTGGCTCAGTCGCTTAAGCGTCCTACTTCAGCTCAGGTCATGACCTCACAGTTGGTGAGTTTGAGCCCCACGTTGGGTTCACTGCCATCAGTAGACAGTCTGCTTCGGATCCTCTGTCCCCCTCTCTCTCTGCCCCTCCCCTGCTCACGTGCTCACGCCCTCTCTCTCTCTCTCTCTTTCTCTCTCTCTCTCAAAAATAAACATTAAAAAAAAAGAGTTCTTTGGGGTGTCTGGGTGGCTCAGTCGGTTAAGCCTCCAACTTCGGCTCAGGTCATGATCTCATAGTTCGTGAGTTCGAGCCCCGCATCGGGCTCTGCACTGACAGCTCGGAGCCTGGAGCCTGCTTGGGATTCTGTGTCTCCCTCTCTCTCTGCCCCCTCCCCTCCTCACGCTCTGTTTCCCTCACTCTCAAAAAATGAATAAACATTAAAAAAAGTTAAAAAAGGAGTTCTTTAAAAAGAATAAAAGATAAAATAGGGTGCTATGTATGGCAACAGCTAAATGAAGATTTGCCTCGGGCTGTGTTCCACTCGATCTGAAAACCTTAGACTGACTGCTTTCCCGATGGTCCAATTTCTGTCCTGGTCCTCAGTTCTTAGGTCCACATTCTGGGTCAGGTTCATTCCTGCTGTGCCTCTTAGCCGAACCTCTGGCCAGATTTCCTGTCACAGTCACCAGCCTTAGCCCATCCTCTCTGCAGAGCCTGCAGCGGACCGTGCTGAGCTCCCCCAGGAGGTCTGGTGGGGAGAACATTTGACATTCAGCTGTAAATGGGGTTGATCAGCATTTTCTAAAAAAAAAAAAAAAAAAAAAAAAAAAAAAAAGGTGGGGGGCTGGCGCCTGGGTGACTCAGTCGGTTAAGTGTCCGACTTCAGCTCAGGTAATGATCTCACAGTTGGTGAGTTCGAGCCTCGTGTTGGGCTCTGTGCTGACAGCTCAGAGCCTGGTGGAGCCTGCTTCCGATTCTGTGTCTCCCTCTCTCTCTCTGCCCCTCCCCAGCTCGCACTCTGTCTCTCTCAAAAATAAATAAACATTAAAAAAAATTAAAAAAAATTCTTTAAACAAAACAAAACTAGACTTAACCAAAATCCGTATGTATGTCCCCATAAACACATCATCTTCGGCTTCTCCCTGGAGGCCCTGCCTTTGTGGGCACGTGGCTCAGCTCACATCTGCAAATCTCTCCATGACTGCCTTCAGGGCCACTCCCAGGATATTCTTCTGAAAATACCCAACAGGTGCCCATTCTGTTGTGTTTCACGTCCGTGAGATGGACGACTCGTGTGGGGCTACCGGGGGAGGTCCTAGAGTGTGGTGATCGAGGACTTAGACTCAGGACCCCGAGTGCCTAAGTTCAAATCCTGGCTCTTCCCCTGCTGGTTGTATCACCTGGGACACAACACACTCCCTACCCAGCCTCTGTGCTTTACCTGTAACGGGGCTCCTGTTTCCTGGTATTGGCCTCGTGGAGTTGTGTGCGTGAAGTGCGTAAGAAGCAGCTAACATGTGGCATTTACTGTGACTTTGGCACTGTGCGAGATGCGTTGCCCATATATTTACTACAACGTAAATACATGAAGAGAGCTTGAGGCCGGTCCTGGGATGAGTAAACAGTCAAATACTAGGTAGGAGATGAACCAAGTAAGGTCTGTAAATATTTGTTTGCCCACAGTGCATTGGGTGCTCTCAGGGGCAAATGTGAGTTTAAAACATAGAAACAGAAGATTTTTGGAAACTGGGATATAGACCATTCTGTCTCTCCAGGTTTTTTTGTTTTTTCAATTGTTCCCTTATCTTTTTAAAAATTTTTTTAAAAAAATGTTTAATGCTTATTTATTTTTGAGAGAGAGAGAGAGACAGACCGCGAGTGGGGGAGGAGCAGAGAGGGAGGGAGACACAGAATCCGAGGCAGGCTCCGTCAGCACAGAGCCCGACGTGGAGCTTGAACCCCTGAACTGTGAGATCATGACCTGAGCCAAAGTTGGACGCTTAACCGACTGAGCCACCCAGGCGCCCCATATTCCCTTATCTTTTTAATGTTTATTTATTTATTTTTGAGAGAGAGAGAGAGAGAGAGAGAGAGAGAGAGGGAGAGAGAGAGAGAGTTCATGAGCTAGCAGGGGAGAGGAAGAGGGAGAGGGAGAGAGAGACTCCCAAGCAGGCTTCCCACTGTCAGCACAGAGCCTGACTCAGGGCTCAAACTCATGAACCGTAAGATCATGACCTCAGCAGAAATCAAGAGTCAGATGCTTAAATGACTGAGCTACCCTGAGGCACCCCTGAGGTGCCCTGATTATTTGCTTATTTTTAATATTCCTGCACTGGCCTCCCTGGTTGGCCAGTTCTTTCCAAAAGGGTCAAGCAATGGCAGGTATAGAAGACTCGTGAGGATGTGCCGTCTCTTGATTTCTGTAGCCGAAGCAGCAGGGACCTGAGTGCTTGGAGCACCCTGCTTTATCACCAGCCCTCCCCACCCCTACCCCGACACTGTGTGCGATGCTCTGAATCCGTTATCAGATACTGGGAAGGATGTCGCTTGCTAAGACCTGGTTCGTCTTAATGTTTCTGACACCTTGAATAGTAACGGGATGCATTTCCTTCTTTGCTTTGGCCAGTAGGAAGCTCAGAGATAAATTAGTGTCCTACTTCTAGCAACAATAAATAGTAAGCCTACTCAATGTGCTGATTTTATCTCGTGGTTGGTTACTTTTCTGCCCTTACATTAAATTCACTTCCATGCCTTTGATTATTTATGTTATCGTTTTGTCTCGTGTGCGTTTTTATAACTGTCTTATATTGTGTCGTCTTCTATGCCTCGTAAACCTCACATGGTTTGAGGAAGGGTAAAGGAAGAAAGTAGATTCAAAACCACCACACGCCCACATAAATATAACTCTAAAGTTGCAGAGGAGAATGATGGAACCTCTTCCCTAGAAAAACATTAGTAATGTGAACTAAACATTCGTTGGTCTAAGTAGCTTCCGGAGAGTCATGTCTGGGGGGTTGGGGATGGAGATTCTTCCAGCCCCTTGATTGTGAAACTCTGTCAGAACCCAGTTGGGTTCGGGGACATGGCTGACATCTCACCTGAATTTAAATTTAGTGCAATTTCCAATGTATTGGGTATTCTTTGCCTGCCCCTTCGATCGTTGGTTTGAAATGCTAGTATGCCTTACGAAGTCAGCACTCATTGTCTCGATTCATGAGAACTTGATTCTGCAGACGCTCTTTCAGAGTGTTTAGTTCGTTGAGGCTCAACAAGCCAACTGAGTTGGGCATGTGTGTGCAGTTTTCTGAAGAAGGGCACCATGGTGCCATCTTTTCTAGGTGAAGGTAGAAGGGTCTTTCTGTGCTATTTCCATATCCCCTGGAGTGGCCACAGTTATATGCGTGTGCCATGGGGTTCTGTGAGGTTGCTCCTTTGGGAGACTAAACTCCCAAAGCCGTGTGGCCCCAAGAGGGCACTGGGGGAGTTGGGAAGCGATATGGCGCCCCAGCTTTCGTCAGGTGCCTTAGTGAAATTCTTGTTTCTGCAGCAGCCTTCCCCTCCCGGGGCGACCTCAGCCCAAGGTGGGATTTCTTCTGCTGTGACAGAGGGGAGCAGCTGTCCTCCCAGCTCCCGATCCCTCTCTCTGATGCCACATTCTCTATGGGATTGTCAAAACCAGTGTTTTTCGAGTTACACACTGAACCCAGACCCGAAAATGTGAATACGAGAATGTGGCTAAGACCCAGTCATTTCCAATTTATTTTATTTCAGTGTGGTAAGAACACCTGACATGAGATCTATACCCCTTTTTTCTTTGTTCGGTTTTTTAAAAAGTATTTATTTTATTTATTTTCGAGAAAGAGTGTGAACAGGGAAGGGGCAGAGAGACCGGGAGAGAGAGGATCCGAAGAGGGCTCTGTGCTGTCCCAGGTGCCCAGCGATCTATACCTTTTTAACAGAGTTTGAGGTACACGTTATTGTTGACCAAAGGCTAGAATATTGGAGAGCAGGTCTCGAGAGCTTTTCCATCTCGCTTGATTGAAACTTTATGCTTATTGGTTGGTAACCCCCCATCTCCCCGCCTGCCCGAGCTCCTGGAAACCACTGTCCCACTATTCAGTTCTCTGAATGTGACTACTTTAGATACCTCATGTGAAGCGGAAACCGGCTTTTGTTCGTCGGTGACCGATCTATGTCACTCAGCATGACGTGCTCAAGGCCCAGCCGTTGTCGTGTGTTATAGGATTCCCTTCTTTTACAGGAGGATGAGTACACTGTTGCATGTACCACAGTTTCTTCATCCACGGGGCCATCCGTGGACATTCGTTTCCACACCTTGACCATCGGGAATATTAGCCGTAAGGAACAGAGGAGTGCTAATATCGCTTTGAGACTTGGATTTCCCTTCTTTTGGATGAATATGCAAAAATGAGATCCCTGGATCATATGATTGTCTTTAATTTTTTTTTAATTTTTTTAATGTTTATTTATTTTGGGGACAGAGAGAGACAGAGCATGAATGGGGGAGGGGCAGAGAGAGAGGGAGACACAGAATCGGAAGCAGGCTCCAGGCTCCGAGCCATCAGCCCAGAGCCCGACACGGGGCTCGAACTCACGGACCGCGAGATCGTGACCTGAGCTGAAGTCGGACGCTTAACCGACTGAGCCACCCAGGCGCCCCTATATGATTGTCTTTTAAAAAAGACTTTCGGGGACCTCCCCACGGCGTTCCATTACAGCTGTACCATTTGGCATCCTCACCAAGAGTATGCAAAAGTTCCGATTTCTCTGCGTCCTCGCCAACATTTGTCATCTTTTGTTTTTTGCAGTAGCCCTCCAGCTAGGTGTGAGGTGACATCTCGTTGTGATTTGGGTTTGCATAATAACTTCCGTATGCCCTGAAAAGCATCACTGAGAGAAATGTCTTGAAGGATGCCTTAGGTGCAATAAAGAAATTCATGCCCCAAACAATAAGACCAAAGCATTTCGTATTTCATATTTCACATAAATGATGACCCATTTAGCAAGCATCTAATGAATTGCCTTAGAATCTTCACAGAACTGCTAGAAAACACGTATGTAAATACTAAGAATACAGCATTTATTTTTTTTTTTAATTTTTTTTTTCAACGTTTATTTATTTTTGGGACAGAGAGAGACAGAGCATGAACGGGGGAGGGGCAGAGAGAGAGGGAGACACAGAATCGGAAACAGGCTCCTGGCTCTGAGCCATCAGCCCAGAGCCTGACGCGGGGCTCGAACTCCCGGACCGCGAGATCGTGACCTGGCTGAAGTCGGACGCTTAACCGACTGCGCCACCCAGGCGCCCCAAGAATACAGCATTTAAAGGGATGCCCTTTGCTATGTGCATTTCAAAAGCGATACATTGAACACCCAAACCCTTATCATGGTAGCGTAGAGATCGCATGATCCTCTGTTCTTGGCAGAACTTGCTGCCGGTGGAGTACCAAACTGTTTCTGGAAGTTTCTCTTTGATGACTTTCAAGCCTTGGTGTGCACCATGTCGGTGAAGCTGCAAGTGCCGTAAGCCGGGAGGCAGATTCCGCGCAGTGTGGATCTTTTCTTCTCACACCTGCGCTAAGAACTGAAAATGTATTTACTGTGAGACTTTTAAAAATACACTTTCCAGTTCTCTGAATCAGGTTGAGATTTTTTTTTTTCTTAAATAAAGCAGGGTCTAAATAATAGATGTATCCTCTGAAAAAAAAATGTTCTTCTCCTGGAATTGCCTCTATTTCTTACTTAGGTTTTTTTTTTTCTTTTATATGTGTCCTTCGTTGGGTCCCACACACGCCATGCCCGGGATTGAACCTGCCCTGGGGCTACAGTGATGCCCTAGAATAGGAATTGTGCAAATATTGCAGCACATGGCTTAAACCAGAATAACACGTGGTCAGGGAGTTGTCAACGCCTTTCTGAAGTTCAGGTTTATTTCACCTTGTAGGGACAGCATCTTCCCTTGACTTGGTGGGGGCATTCTGCACAGGGGCGGGGAGTTAGGCTGCCCAGCTTCAAGTCTTAGTTTTGACCTCTCCTGGCTCTGCGACCTGAGCAGGCCCTTCTCCTTTGTGTACTTGGCTTACGCCTCTGAAAAATGGACGTGATGTATGCACCTGCCTCCCCAGGCTATTGTGAGGACTGTTAATGGTTAGGCTCTCAGGACAGGGCCCACACTTCCGTGTGCTCCTCTTGGTCTGTTAAAATTCCCAAGAGAATACACCAGGGGAAATGCCTGGCAAGTGAGAACAGAATAGCCGGGGCTCTTGTGGCCACTGTGTATCAATAACCTGCTTGGAGTCCAGCATTGTCAGTGGCCTGGGGAGTGACCCTCTCCCCTCTCTGGGGCCGGAGTTCCCTTAGAGCTTTTTTTTACAGAAACTATTGGAAATGATCAAAAACCTGGTTCCATTCTATCTTCCCCTGAAGCTAAAACAAAATACAATGGAAAAAAGATGATTTTTTTTTCAACTGTCTTGAAGGCACAGCTTTTGAAAATAGGGTCTGGGGGCTGTTTTGTTTTTGTTTTGCTTCTGTTTTTTGTTTTTGCTTTGCTTTTGTTTTGTTTCTTGTTTTTGTTTTTTGGGGTTTGGTTTTCAGTGGAAGGTGAATGGGAAAGCTTACCTGTCCTGCTGGAGAAGAGAGAACTTATGGTGCCTGGTATACAGCAGGCACTCAATAAAAATGGTCTAGATGGATGAGTGAATGGGTGAACTTGCAGCGCTCATCCCAGACTCTATAGTTGTTGCCAGAGTTATGCTCATCTGCTGAACAGCATCTAAAGCTTGTTCCTTGAAGAACCAAATCTTTTAGACTCTGTCCCCTCGTCCCTAGTAACTTCTCTCCTTGAGGAAAATACACCAAAACACACACCTTCCCCTCAACTGCTGGAATTTTCCAGAGGGATAGGAAACTAAGTGTCAAGTGAAGACATTCCGTGTTGTGATATTAGGATGGGTCTTTTAGAGATAAGTGTCTGCAGCCAGGAAAAGTACCATCAGGAGGAAATAATGCATGTGTAGGTAGTGATGGAAATCTAGAGAGTCTGCACCATGGGAACTCAGACTGTTATTGTTTATAAATTTCCTTCGTGTTAGTACAGCTGTGGGGATGCTGTGAAACATGGCCATGTATTTCCAGGCCTGTGGTGGGGCCTTCGTCCTGTGACCCTGACCATGATCTTTATCTGTAGATGTACCTACGCCTTCCTCGCTGTCAGCCCTGAGCTCTCTCCATCAGCACCAGGTCTGTGTGTATTTTCAGTGATCTAGGATGCTGAATGAACTCTTTTCCCTCTTTTCCCTCTTTTCCAGGGCACTCTTTCCCTTGGTCTGCCCTTCCTGTCCACACCCCTGCCAAGCCTTTGGCTCCCGAATGACCTTCTCCATCCCACTCCGGGCCTGTCCCACCCAGAGAGTGCCCTTCTGGCTCAGAGGGTTTTGATGTTCTCAAGCTTGAAGGTCAAGGCCATGCCAGGCCCATGGTTCCATGATTGCACAAGTTGGATGCAGAGCTTCAACTAGTGAGGTGTGGAGGAGACGAAGAAAAGTTCATTGGAGTGGAGCCCACAACCTCAACGCCTTAGACACTGGGAGGGAATCCAACATGCAGTGGAGTTTTGGAGATTCCCAAGAGTAGGAAAATCCTGTGTGGGGTAGAGCTTGAGAGGCAATTTCTGGAAACCCACCTTAGAAGATATAACCCAACTATCAAGGCCCCTCGTCTACAGTGGTCTCAAAGTTAATGACCTGTGGGCTAACCTTCTAAAAGGCATCGACATATTTTTCTGTTTCCTGGTTGCGTTGGATTTTCCTTTTGGGGGGGTTCCCTGTTAGATATGATTTCATCATATATTTATGGTCCCTTTCTTCTTTTTCCAGAAAGAAGGCAGGGTTTGTCTTTATCCAAATGGCTGCCGCTGCCTTCCTAATGGTGGTGGCCCTGTGAGTGGTCGTCAGAGGGCCAGCGGCTGACTCCTGTCTGCATCCGTCCTCATGGCTGGTTTCACACCCCATCCCAATCCTTAGGGGCAGCTGAGTCCACTCTCCGGCCACCTCCCAGGCTGCCAGGTCTGCCCCCGTCCCTGCCCCGCCTGCCAGTGCCTCGGCTAGGGACAGTGTGAGGCTCCAAAGCTCCATATCTCATGATTGGCTATAGGGAGTTGAAACTGAACACACGGATTTCATTCTGAGGTTTTGAAGGCGAATGTCGTTGGAGGCTAAACCCAGCTGTCCGAGCTGGGGTCACCCCTGTGCATACGGTACATGGCCTGTTTACAGTCACGGAGACAGGACCGTGGCGGTTCACTGTTCCTTGCAAGTGTTTCCAAACAGCTGTCACCAGTGGAGTTTTGACATGACAGTTTCAGAAGGCTCTGGCTTAAGAAACAGAAGCCAGCTGGCAACTTGCTTCCCTCCAGGCCGCCCCGGGCTTCAGCCGAGGGTGGGCAGTGCACTAGTCCCCTCGGGCTGGCGTAGCTAAATGCCGCAGACTGGGGGGCTTACGTGACACAAATTTATTAATTTATTTCCCACAGTTGTGGGGGCTGGAAGTCCAAGGTCAAGGTGCCGGCGAGGCCAGGGTCTGGGCTGTGGACGGCCACCTTCTCAGTGTATCCTCAGTGGCAGAGACAGAGAGGGAGAGTCCCCGGGTCCCTTCTGCTTCTTGTAAGGGGACTGATCCCATCACGGGGGCCTCGCCGTTGTGACCTCATGTGATCACCT
The DNA here is from genome assembly GCF_007474595.2 of Lynx canadensis. NCBI lineage: Eukaryota > Metazoa > Chordata > Mammalia > Carnivora > Felidae > Lynx > Lynx canadensis. Next base: position 151,841,023 of record NC_044311.2, on the reverse strand, counting down.
GCCACAGGCCCCACTTCTGAATACCGTTCCATTTGTCAGGGCTTCAGGAAAGGAGTTTTGGGGGCACAGGGCCATTCAGCCCCGAGCAGACACCGTATTTGCCCGTTGACTCTCCTCCCTTCTCCGTCCGCCTCTCTCCACCGCACCCTTGCTCCGTTCTCTCTGTGTGTCACAGGCAGGCCGGGTGGCAGCAATAATGGAAGAATGTATCTTCTTCTCCTTCAGAAACTCCCCGGATGAATGCAGCATGGCCAAAGGCGGGAAGATGGCGGGCGGCCCAGACACCGTCGGCATGAATTATGGCAGCTACATGGAGGAGAAGCACATTCCGCCCCCAAACATGACCACGAACGAGCGCAGAGTGATCGTCCCAGCAGGTCAGATGCTCCTGGGGTGCCGTCGAGCTTGGCCTGCCTGCCTCTGGCATCCAGCACCCTCCATGGCCTGGGGGAGTGACTGTAAACGCAGGCCAGCAGGAGCCTGTCCACCTGTGGTGGAATGTCCACTGAGCGTGCGTGTGCGTGTCTGTGCGTGTGTGTGTATGCGTGTGCGTGAGAGACAAAGACAGAGGATGGAAACCTATGAAAAATGACCTTTCCGGGGAAGAAGTGCCCTTTCTCTGAGATTATTTGGTGGTAAATATTCTTTTTTTTTAAAAAAAAAAGTTTATTTATTTTTGAGAAAGAGATTGAGAGAGCACACGTGGGGGAGAGGCAGAGAGAGACGGAGAGAGAGAATCCCAAGCAGGCTCTGCGCTGTCAGCGCAAAGCCCGGCTCAGGGCTCGATCGCACAAACCGTGAGGTCGTGACCTGAGCGGAAACCAAGAGTCGGCCGCTTAACTGACCGAGCCACCCAGGGGCCCCTCTTAAATACCCTTGTTTTTGCATGAAGTGCTACATTTTCATCCTACGTGGTATGCTTTTGAAAAAGACTTCTCAGCTGGCAAAATACAAAGCTGGGAGGCATCACGGTTCGTGCTCAAAATCGAAAATTCCAGCTCTCCCTGGCCTGCCCTCCCGATTCTGAGAACCAGAATGACTCTTTGCCACAGAAGTAATTCTAAACTCAAACCAAAGCAATAGCCCTGAACTTGAGGAAAATGCCACGAACTCACTTGTTTAGCAAAAAACTGAAGGTGATGGGAAAGATGACTTTTCAGAGGAAACGAGCTGCAGAAACCCAAAACTACCACAGACACCGTCACTGCTTTGTGGGTCCTTAACAGGTGTCAGGGTTTGGGGTAAGCAGTGTGAAGGCACCATCTCGTGATATCTTGGGAAATAGGAATTGGTTTTTTTTTAATTTTTTAATGTTTATTTATTTTTGATAGAGAGAGAGAGAGAGAGAGAGAGACAGCATGAGGGGGGAGGAACAGAGAGGGAGACCCAGAATCCAAAGCAGGCTCCAGGCTCTGAGCTGTCAGCACAGAGCCCGTCTCGGGGCTCGAACTCACGGACCACGAGATCCTGACCTGAGCCGAAGTCAGACCCTTACCCGACTGAGTCACCCAGGCGCCCCTTGGAAAATAGGAATCCTTATCACAATTTCCCTGAGGAGGAAAATGGAGCTCCCAGGGGTCAACTAACTTCTCCCGGGGACTACTGTTAACAGGAGGCCAAGTCCGCGTTCAGACAGGCCTGCCTGCCCTGGTTCTCTTCCGTTAGCTGCTGGGTTAAATCTCGGCTCCTAGCACGGCCCCCGTGGCTCCCCTCTGTCACTCCTTGCAGCCATCTGGTCACCCTGTGGCTTGGCCTCAGGGGCTTGGAATCAGGGTCACTTCAGCCTGAAACCCTTGGTTCCAGGTAGTTCTGTCCTTCGCGAGCGCTCGGTGCAAATGTCTCCTCGGAGAGGCCTTTCCTGAAGGCGCCGCCAAAAGCCGTTCCCCACTCTACCTGCTGACCTCAGCCCCCTCCGCCCTCTTTGTCTTCCGGCTGTCACTCCACTGTCCATTCATGTGAGCGTTTGCTGAGTGGCTTCCTCCCTCAGTACAACGCAAGCCCCCCCCCGAAAGGCCCAGCCTCCATGGCCAAGTACGGGGCTGGCCTGAGGTAGGTTCTCCACGAACACCAAGCGAGGGGAGAATGCACGAAAGGCTGCCAGTGCACGAGCGAGGTCCGTGCAGACTGGACTCCGTCTTGCTCCAGGGGTCACTGACCTTCACCTCCGTGAAGCGGGGTGGCCGCAGGCTCAGATCCGCTCAGGGTGTGCGTCTCATCCCACTGCCCCTTCTCCTGCACGCGGCCGCTTTCACGGACCTCCGACACCTTCCAAATAGAGTGCAAAGCACGCGGTACTTGGCAGAACGTCTGGCTTGGGTCCGTGGCCCGGGCTGCTCCCCAGGGTGGTCGCTGGGCAAGACTGCTTGATGCCTTGATACGAAAGGCATCGTCCTTTGGGGCCACCTCGGAGGCGTGTTGTGAGACCTTTATAGGAGACAGCAGACATGAAGTGTCACGTGTGCCCGATGACGGGGACAAAACAGGTTTCGATGTTGACTGAAAGGCAGTTGGCTTTTGTACGGAAGCTCCCCCCTTTTGGTTTGACCATAGCCCCCGAGCTGCTGACCCGAAACTCGGGACTCGATCCCGGGCCATCACACAAAAGGTTTCCGTATGGGGGAACCATACGGAAATGCAGATGGTCTGAGGCACGCGTCCTGGACGTGGGGTACCTAAAAAAGGCTGGAGAGCAGGGGAGTTCCTGGGGAGGAGCAGGGGGCAGGGGCGCCGTTTCCTCGGACGCTGTCTGGATGTGAACAGGACGAGGTACAGACCCAAAGAGCACCCACCCACACACCCCTCTCAGCCTTAGCCTTGTTTCTTCAGAGTGTCGTTTCTTCAAGTCAGCCTTGTTTCTTCAGAGTGTCGTTTCTTCAAGTCAGGCAAAACGAAGTTTTTGTTAGTTCTCTAAGACCAGAGAATCCATCTGAGGACAGGCCTGTATTGAAGATTCTTGCCTTGGCTCCTGAGAGCCTCACCGGCCCAGGAGGTAACGCGTGATGCGCTCACACTGTATACGGATGGGGTCATGTTTCTGTCGTGCTATCAATGTGCTTCGATGGCGTCAATATCATTGCCAACGAGGGACAGACTGGACGCTTCCTACGTTGAGTAAAATGTTCAGAGATCAGGAGAGCTGTTTATACGGGGAAGAGGCAAAGGACCGATTCAATGAAGTCAGAGCCCCCCCCGCCACCGTTCCCGGTTTATAGTAGGTGCTCATTAAATGTCAGCTGGCTGGGTGGACTGACGGTCATGCAGATTGGCTCATATTGATGTTTTTGTGCAAAGATTGGTTTCATCCCCTGAAGAAAGGCCTCTTCCAGCTCTTCCCTCCTTCAGTTGCTTCATACCAAACGCAGGCAGTTATTCGGTTGATAGTGTTTGTAAGAGAGCTGTGGCTGATTTTGCAAGCCGTCAGCCTTTCAGTTATTGGTCAAGCTTCAAGTAGGTGTGGTCATACACAGACACACAGATGAACACACGCGCCCACACCCACACCCACTCACGCCCGCCCACACGGCCGCATTGCACCGTCCAGAGAATTCCCCAATGTGGCCGTGAGATTGCAGGACCTGGGGACGGCCCTGTCCAGCTGCAGCGTCTGCAGCTCAGCCTTGGCTCCGGGACCCGGGCACCTCGTTCAGGCACATCTTGGGCCTCGAATGCTCTGCCCACGGAGAGAGTTGTCCAAACCTGGTTCCACCTGGCATGTGTTTCTCCCTCTAGCTAAACACACGGACTGACGCTCATCTGCGCAAGTCATAAAGATTGCTGAAAAAAATACTTATTTCTAAGCATCTGCTTTTATTTTATTTTATTTTTCATTTTTATTTATTTATTTTGAGAGAGAGAGAGAAAGAGAGGGAGAGAGAGAATCCCAAGCAGGCTCCATGCTGTCAGCGCAGAGCCTGAGGCGGGGCTCTGCTTAATGAGACGTGAGATCATGACCTGAGCCAAAAATGAAGAGTCAGGGTGCTCAATGGGCTGAGCCACCCAGGCGCCCTGAAGCGTCTGCCTTTAGAATGCAAACTTTTAACCTTTGCACAGTTGCAAAAGGCGGGTGGCATTCAGCTCCCAAGGTGTCCCCAGGCGTCAGTGAGAAGGGGAAGGCCTCAATCAGTACGTGGTTAAGCGTTCATGGAATAAAAAGGAAGGCGATGGCCCGGCTGTTCATTCTGAGTCGAGAGAAAAATGTATTCCTCGGTTTGTCGTAGGGGAGGAACAGGGAAGTCATGAGAACAACCCTCAGTGAGACCACGAGACATTCTGGAAAGCCTTGGCTCATGCCTCTTGTCCTGGAAAAATTGTTGATGTGTGCTTCTCCCTCGCAAAGTACACGGTTAGACAATAAATCACATTTATACGTTTCTATCTATCTATCTGTCTATCTATCTATCTATCTATCTACCTGTCTGTCTGTCTGTCTATTTGGTGTGCATGTCCGTAGGTGTAAGTCTCCATCTCGTGGCGTTGGGCTGTTCCTTACACGGTGGCAGCTCACAGTGTCATTCCGTGAACTCCGTCTTACGAGGAGGTGGACACGGGCGGCCTGGTGAGACGGCACGTTGTTGGTTGGCTCAGGGGGCTTTGGACACCGATTGGAGAAAGTTTCTCCGGGTACAGTCAGAACCACTTGCATCAGGATTACCCGGGAGACTTGTGATTCGAAAATGCACATTTCCGAGTTTCCTGAACCTGGGTGTGGGAAGGGTTGAGGAGGCCACATGGTTGGCACACTTTTTGGGTGACTTGCATGCAGAACATGGTTTGAGAAGCTTTAATCTAAATAGAGGACACTGAATAAGTTTTACCTGAACACAGGTACCTGTTTTTACCTGTTTGTGATAAAGGCGTGCTGTGTTACTTTCAGAAGCGTGGGTGGCCGGGAAGAAATAACCAGTAGTTTCACAATGATGTTCCCAACAATTTTGAAAAATGAAGAGTCACCCGTTCGAGGGGAAGGAATTTTGTCTTCCTAAAGCTTCTTCTCCCTTAGGGTGTATTTTGGGGACCTGTCATGGGTGGTGCATTAACGTAACACTGTGTGTCAAACATACCCAAATAAAAATAATAAAATAAAATAAGATAAGATAAAATAAAATGAAATAAAAAATGAAATAAAGTAAAATAAAATAAAATAAAATAAAATAAAATAAAATAAAATAAAATAAAAAAAATCTGCAAAGACCACACATCACTTCATCCATAGGAAAACCCGGGACCGTTAAAGGCACGAAATGTTGCGTGGGAGAAGAGGAAGCCTGAGATTCATTCTGACAAACTGAATCGTAGTATGAGGCTTGTAGGCATTTGGCTGCATTCCTAACAACAGCCAAGACACCGGGGGTACGATGCAAGAATCTAACTTCCAGGTGTTTCCACGTCTGCCTCCCCAATTCTGCAAACACAGATCACTATTCAGAAACAAATGGGTCCCCACTGCACCACTGGAGTGCACTTTTTTTTTTTTTTTATTTCTGAGACAGAGAGAGACAGAGCACGAGCAGGGGAGGGGCAGAGAGAGAGGGAGACACAGAATCCGAAGCAGGCTCCAGACTCTGAGCAGTCAGCACAGAGCCCGACGCGGGGCTTGAACTCACAAACCGTGAGATCACGACCTGAGCCGAAGTCGGCCGCTCAACCGACTGAGCCACCCAGGCGCCCCACGGAGCTAGTATTCTAAAGAGCCTGGGCTTCACGATGCCTCACTGAGCACCTGCCATCACATTCACAGTGTACTTGGTGATGTGCTAACCAGCAGGGCTAACAAAGAGGAAGGCACAGTCTTCGTCCACTGTTCTTAAAAGTTGCAAAATGCTGACCAAAATGCAACGGGACCTCTGGTTTTAGCAGCTTACATCATTTTGAAAGATTTTTTTCCCTTTTCTGTTTTTATTCCCTAACATGAGTGCTAAAGCACTGGGCTTTTCAAACATTTCTACTTTTATTTTCTAAATAGCCACCCGGGGCACAAACACTCATGGTGATCAGAAGTCTCGGAAATCAAGAATTGCCACATTCGCTTCATCACTCACTGATTGATTCATTCATTCATTCATTCACGGAGCGCTTACTGTGTTTCAGTCACATGAATACAAGCTCTTACGTGATTTAAGACCCCTTTATTCTTGCCCCCCAAACACCCAGGGCTGGAATTACTGGTATTGTGTCTTCCTCACACCCTCTGTGCTGGGTCCCTTCTCCTCAATTCATCAAGTATTCACTGAGCACTTATAACTCATGTACCCGTCACAGAGGAAGTGACCAGAGCCTGTCAGAAGTAGATAAGACCCATCCACAATGAAGTATGTAGTTCCTGACAGGAGAGTGTGGGATTCAGAGCTCAGATGACTGATTCAGGCAAATGTCACAAACATCTGAGGAATGAGATGGCTGGTCAAGAGGAGCTTCCTTTGTACCTTTCGTGCTATGATTCCTAAATTTTTTTGCAGCCTCCGTCATTTTTCTCTGCCACATCCTGTCCCCCCCCCCACCCCGTCACTCTGCTCTCATGCTGCCATTGCTACAACCCAGTGTCTTCGCCCATGCTGTTCCCTCCGATGGAATCCCCTTCTTCCTTTCTCTGCTAACAGTCCGTCATTTTTCTCTGCCACATCCTGTCCCCCCCCACACCCCGTCACTCTGCTCTCATGCTGCCATTGCTACAACCCAGTGTCTTCGCCCATGCTGTTCCCTCCGATGGAATGCCCTTCTTCCTTTCTCTGCTAACAGATCCTTCTGCAAGGCAAATCCACTCTGTCTAGGAAACCAGCCTTCATCTTTTGGCAACGTCATGGCTTTTTTTTTTTACATCTTACCAATTCTTTTATTATCATGCTTTATTTTGTTTCACACTGTATACCAGAATAGACCTCATACTTACTTCGATACGCATGTATTCATTCAATCCCATGAAGGATTTGAGATGCCTTGTGAACTCAACTACCGATAGACACGCGAACCAAACCACTGATCAAAAAGAAATTAGGAGTCAGTACTGAGGCAATTAAAACTATTGATGGAAAACCAAGGTCATGCGAAAGAATGAGGCAGCCATTTTGACCACATTTGACCGCAAGCTTGGCCAAGATATCATAGCCATGCTTCCAGTATGGCTTTGAGCTTCCTGGCAGCCAAATTAAAAAGTCGTGTGGGAACATAATCCTTGTTTTCACAGAGAAGTTTCACAAGGAAGGCATTGTTTTTCTCAATTCTGCATCCCACACGCAGGATCCCCGGACTTGACACTCAGGGTCCACTGAGGCTATAGAGGGGACCATGGGACTATCTTTCTGATATAATTGCAGCATTGCGTTTCACCAGCCCGTTTTCTTCTGACATCCTTTATGAACAGAATGAATTACACGAGAGAACGGCTCCATGCAAAGAACATGCGCCCAGCGGGGGTCTTTGCTGGTCTGGCTTATGGTAAAGTCAAGATTTTGAGTTGTTAGAGTGACAGAGGGCTCACATGGCTGTCACGTGATTCCTCCCACATATGACATCTCCAAGCTGGGCTTTGAAAGCAAACGAATACCAAGTGATAGAAGACTGTACTCACTGACCAAGTGCAGAGGGTAAACCTATTATGCTTTCGTCTTCTTAAAGGTCATAATTTCTGAGCCTGTCTGTCCTATTAGATTGTGAGTTGGTGAATATGTCTTTCGCATTCTTCATCACCAGACAAAGCAGCGAGCTCGGGGCCTGTGTGCAGGGGTCAGTTAATGTGCATTTATTGAGTTCATGGTCATCCAGATTTAGTTAGCAGGAATCACAGGATCACAGGAGTTGGCGGTCCAAGACTCTTGATGATCTTAGTTGAACTTTGTATTAGGGTTCTTCAGAGAAACAGAACCAATCTCTCTCTCTCTCTCTCTGTCTCTCTGTCTCTGTCTCTCTCCTTCTCTCTCTCTCCCTCTCTCTGTCTCTTTCTCTCCCTCACCACTTTTTTATTCTTATGAGGAATTAGCCCATGTGATTATGGCGGCTGAGAAACCCCACAGTCCACAATCTGTTGTCTGCAAACTGGGACCCCAGGAGAGCCAATGGTGTAGATTTTAGTCTGAGTCTTAAAGCATGAAAGCCAGAGACCTGAGGGCCCGAGATCAATGCCCCAGCTCAAAAGTCAGGCAAAGGGAGCAAATCCTCTCTTCCTTCCTCCACCTTTTTGTTCCATTTGGGTCTTTATGGGTTAGTTGGTGTCACCCACCCCCACAGGGGAGGGCAGGCTACGAGTTTACTCAGTCTTCTAATTCAAATGCTGATTTCTTTTGGAAACACCCATACAGACACACCCAGAAATAATGTTTAACCAAATGTCTGGACGTCTCGTGATTCAGTCAGGTTGGCACATAAAACTATCATAAATATCTCCCTTTAAACATGGGAACATGGAGCCCTAGCTAGAAGCAAAGCAACTCTCTCAGGAACACTTGTGCAGGTGGGTAAGACCAGAGCTGCCACCCAGGCCTGTGCTCACGTATACCTACAGAAGTTGTTGGTAAGACCTCAAGTCTTCATTTTACTTCGTCATGCCACGAACCACTCCCACGGATCGCTCCCGCTGTGTCTACCTTATGGAGCGTGTTTCTATAAGCTTCTACTTAAATTGCTTCTGTGCAACCAAGTCAAGCAAGGAGACGACCAAACCAGTTAAACCTTAACTCCTAAAGTCCAAGTTAATTATCGTCCTAAACTATGAGCTGGGTAGCAATTGAGGAAACTGCCTTGGGTTATATGTGTGACCGAAATCATAAATACAGAAATGGTGACGGCTCCTGTGTATCGAGTGCACGCTGTTGTCAGGCACCGGGCTGTCCACTTTGTCTGTAAGGTATTATCTCATTTAAGCCTCACAAAGCACCCTATGGTATAGGTAGTATTTGTTGTTCTCACGTTACAGATAAAGAAACTAAAGCTCGGGAAGCCAAGATCATTGCTCAGGGTGTCTCAGCCAGTAATTTGGAGAGCCAGGATTCTCATCCAGTTCTGTCTGATCCCAGAGGCTGAGTTCTCCTTTCCATGCTACGCTATCAAAATTATCCAGGGAAGAACACAAAGCCATGCCATGGTAGGATGTGTTGGTTAAGTTGCTGCAGAAATTCTAAAATGGGCTTTTCAAAGGGGACTAAGTAAAGAAGGAAAGACTGAAGATGTTCACAATAGTCTACTGTGTTGCTCAGCACGTAACCTGTCTGACTCCACAATGGCATTGAAAATGGCTTAGATTCGGGGCGCCTGGGTGGCTCAGTCAGTTGAGCGTCCGACTTCAACTCAGGTCATGGTCTTGTGGTTCATGGGTTCGAGCCTGGGACGGGCTCTGTGCTGACAGCTCGGAGCCTGGAGCCTGCTTCAGATTCTGTGTCTCCCCTTCTCTCTGCCCCTCCCATGCTCATGCTCTGTCTCTCTCTGTTTCTCAATAATAAATAAAACATTTAGAAAAAAAATAAAAGAAAATGGCTTAAACCTAGCGTGAGTGGCTGGCTGGACGTATAATGAATTAGAAAAAAAATTTTAAGATAGATGATTTTGGTTTGGTTTATTCTGTGTTTAAGTTACCCGTGGGACACCAGTGAGGCAGTATGGGGGTAGAGCTTAGGGTGGAGAGTCATCTGTCGGGGGTTACCACACCTGTTTTCTAATCTCTGCCATTTTGTAGCTCTGAGATCTGGAAAGTCACTTAATCTTGGCTTTCCTTGGCCTGCAGCTACACCCAAATACAGATGATAGTGATGCTTACTATCTGTCTATCTATCTATCTATATATATACACACATACACACACACACACACACACACACATATACATGCCATATATATATGATGCTGTATGGATTAAATGAGACAACACATGTGAAGTGCATACACAGTGCCTAGGATACAGTAGGCCTCAAAAAATTACAGCTTTCCTTTTCATAGTTGGCTCAGGCATTTGGGAGAAGTTTCTAGACTCGAGATAGATCTGCAGATATAAGCATGTGGTGTCGTTTGAATTGTGCCCCCACAGAAAAGCTATGTTAAAGCCCTAACTCCCAGGGCCTTAGGACATTACCTTATTTGGAAGTAGAGTATTTTTAGGTTGAATCAAGTCAAGATGAGGTCATGAGGGTGGGTCTAATAAAATGACTTACGTCCTTATTAAAAGGGGAAATTTGGACCCAGACGCACAAAGGAGAGATGATGTGAAGGCACATAGGGAGAAGCCCTGTGAAAATGGAGGCAGAGATTGGAGTGGTACAGCTGTCAGCCAGGGAATACCACGCATGGCTGACTGACCACCACCAAAAGCCAGAAGAGACAGGGGAAGGATTCTACCCAGAGCCCAGAGGAAGCCGGTCCTGCTGACACCTTGATCTCAGACTGCTAGCCTCCACAGCTCTAAGATAATACATTTCTGTTGTTTTAAGCCACTTAGTTTATGGTTCTCTGTTACAGCAACGCTTGGTAACTAATATGGAGTGCATGTTGTAGTTAGAACATGGGAGGGACGCCTGGGTGGGTCAGTTGGTTAAGTGTGTGACTTTGCCTCAGGTCACGATCTCCTGGTTCGTGAGTTCGAGCCCTACATCGGGCCCTGTGTTGACAGCTCAGAGCCTGGAACGTGCTTCGGATTCTACGTCTCCCTCTCTCTCTGCCCCGCCCCTGCTCACGCTCTGCCTCGTTCTCAAAAATAAATATTTAAAAAAAAAAAAAAAAAAGAGGAACATGGGAGTAGATAGGAAGTCCAGGGGAGTGCCCATAGGGAGTGAGAACCAGAGACAAAACTCTGGGGACACCAACATCTAAAAGATGGGCAAAGAAAGAAAACCCAAGCAGGAAGAAACTTTTAAGTGGAACAGGCATTGCATTTCTAAAACACGATGAGCATAAGCTGTGTAACCATGGAATGACCAAGGAGAGGCAACAAGGGAGGAAATGAAGTAAAACAAAATCCCAAAAACTAGATAAACCATGATAAACCACTGCAGAAGAGTTGAGAATGACTCCACGCAGTGAAATATTTTGGTGCGTCAGAATGCCAAAGATATGTTTAGAGGCCAGCAAAACTGATTTAATCATGTGTTTTTGAATAAAAGACATAATGAAATTATGTCTTCTCAAGCAGGCTAAGGATAGGCACATTTTCTTACAGTGTTTGAATTGTAGGGTATTACATGATTAATATGTACAATCAATTTTTTGACAATTGGTTACGTAAAACATGAATGGAATAGAGTATAGCATGAGCCAGGGTGATGGGTGCATTGGAAATGGAAACGTTTAAAGTAAATCGGTAAAAAATAGGCCGAGAGGACTGGTGGTCCTGGTAAAATATTGAGCTTAAGAGGAGCTAAAGATGTTCCTCTGGCCCAGCACCTGGAAATGCAGATTGGAATCAGATACCCTTGGATACGCATAGCTGAACTGGGAAGAAAGTGCGTGAGTTCCTGAGGGACTAAAAACAAAGAGGGAGCTGAGAACAGAGTACTCCACCCGTTGTCACCAGCTTGTCACAAGTGGCATGGGTGGGGGTGGGATACCAATGTCTATACCACAGAGATTTGGGTTTTAGAGGGCCAGAAGATGAGGTCTTGGGCTGCACAAAGCAGAGAGTTGGATCCCTTCTCTCCCTATGCACACACACACCGAACTGTGTTTTCCAGCAACCCCAGGCTGAGGAATTAAGCAATGAAAAGTGGTCATGGACTAATGATAACCTCAGACACCCGGCGGACGTACCTGTGAACTCTTCCTGGACAGACATGTCTTCAGTCCAAACTTTACAGAATTCCTGCAGAAGAACATGTGTTGAAGATGACTCTGTAACTCCAAATTACAAAAAGAGGAAGAAACAATCTACCTAGACCAAGATTCAGCGGAGACCACGGACCCTCAAGGACGTTAGATAATTCAAGTATGGGATTGAGAATATAAAGTAAGTAGATTTTAAAGTGGTTAAATACACAAAAGAAGGAACCCAAAAGAGGTTATGGAAAAGACATTATGGAAAAGAACAGATGATTTTGAAGAAGCATGAAGACTCCTAGAAACACAAAAAAAGGATTCCAAGGTATCAGAAACTCAGTAGAAGGGTTAAACAGCTGACCTGAAAAAGCCAAAGAGTGAATTAACGAAAGCAGACTTGCAGTTGTTTTCAGAGCCCATCACAGTGATGAAGAGAGGGGACATAGGAGAGAAGGTCAAGGGCAGGGAAGGGGCTCATGAGAATGTGCTGTGCAGATCTAATAGACATTCCAGAAAGGAGGGAATAAAAAGAACAGAAGATATGAAATATTTGAAGAGGTAAAAGTAGCTATCTTCTGGGCTCTTCACTTTTTCTTTTTTTCTGCCATAAACTCGCTTAGTAGTTTGGTGAAGCCAACGGGTCCTTTAAAATCATGACTTTAAAATAAGCTTAAGAGGAATATGTTGAAAACTACATTAAGAGTGCATTCTGATTCATTATGTAAATTGAGGGGGAAATAAAGATACTTTCAAACAAAGGGTCAGAGTATGTTGCTAACTGACCCTCACTTCAGGAAATAACAAAAGATTTAATAAACAAAGAAAATGGATCCTGGATGAAGGAGTGAGATAAGAAGAAAATGGGAGCAATGAAATTGGTTAATATAAGAATAGATCTAAAGAGAAATGGCTGTAAAATGATAACAGCCTTCTAGGTAGGCAGTACAACAACAGGGTAGGATGAAAACATTGGGCAACATCATCATATAAGATTAGGGATGGATGATGAGAGTTCGAGACTTCTAAATTCCTTGCTTTCTTTGGGAAAAGGATATATTTGGTGATTAAATTTAGATTTTGTTTAAAGATTCACAAGTAAAGAAATAAAACTAGAATGTTAAGCAGCCAAACCAAAAGAGAAAGGATGTTAGCCAATTTGACCATAAATTATATTTAAAAAATTAAAATAAAAAATAAATAAAAAATACTCCAAAGTCAGTTAAGTGCTCTTTATAAAAACATCTAACACAAAGAAAGAATGGCAGCAAACAGATGGAATAAAATGTGCTAGTCAAATTCTAAGCAAAACACACATGACAAACGTGGAAATAGAAAGCAGAAAGCATTATTGGAGATAATTGAGGGTTAATACATAATCAAAAAAGGATACGTTCATGAAAACCATATAACAGTGATGAACTTGTATGTACATAATAACGTAGGCTCCAAATACATAAAGAACTGTAAGGAGAAGAAGATCCACTTTTGGTGAGAGATTTCAATTTGCCTTTTGCAGCAGTTGATCGATCAATGACATAAAAATTAGGTATATGTTACCAATTTTGACCCAATGGTTATTTATAGAAACCTACATGTAACAATTAGAGAATATACATTCTTTGTAAACTCTCCAGGGATATTTGTAGAAATTGACCATACACTATAGGCCACCAAAAAAGAACAACTGGAATAAAAGAATAAAAGGAAATTGGCGTCATATAGATCTCATTCGCTGGCTAATTCACTAATTTAAAACAAAAAATTAGAAATCAATAGCTATCAAAACGGTGACTGAACCTCATCTATGAATTAGGAAATCAAAAGGTTCAGAAACAGCCTCGGGTGTAGGCTTTTTGTGTTCAAATTTCAACCTGTGATACAGTGGAGCCCGAAGGGAGGCCAGTTCTATTGAGCCTGCTTTGTAAATGTAAAGCCTCCCCCTACAAGGAGACGAAATGTTAAGTCTTATTTTTGCAGGCTTCTGAGTGTCTCGGACAGCAGACTGGCAGACTTGCCCAGGGCTGGGTTTTATAAACAAAGATTTCATACGGTTGTGATATGGCTTGGAGATACATTCTATGTTTTTGGTCCCTTTTTTTTTTTTTTTTTTTTTTTTTTTTTAATCTCAAAGCCAATATCTTACGCTGGTATTGTTCAAGAAAAATGTCACTCGGGGCTTATATTTTCACCAGTCTGACTCTTGCTTAACCTTACTTTTATTCATTCCTCTGGCAGGGGGTGGGGGGTCTGAAACAGGATGTTTGCCTGCATGAGGTATTCTGTTTCACAAACTGATTTAAATATCTACTTAATATTTTCCTGGCAGCCGTGGAACTCTACTAGGTCAGAAAACAGTTTCAGGGAAATGTAAAAATAAGTTCAGCCCTCCACCCACGCACTGCTCGCCACTCCCCCCCGCCCCAGCAGTAATTTAAAGGGTGCAACTCCTGACCTCCCTTGGACTATGGGGGCTTACCATTTTGATGTCCGTGAGATGTGGGCTGGTGACCCAGATGTTTTCAAAACAATTGGACTGGAGGCTGAAAACCAAACAACTTATCTTCAGTGGTTCATAATTCATCTGACAGAAAGCACCTCCAAAAGCTTCTCAAAATAAAGCGATAAATCAGACCTCTGCGTTTAAAGGAAGAGGCTGCTCCCGCGATAATAGATTATTTCATCTCCGCAGGGTTTACGATGCGAAATCCAGCGTGTGGATGCATTCTTTCTCCGCAGTATGTTACTGTTGGCAGAGTGCTTTCACATTCATTATCTCCTTTACTTTTCTATTCCCCTGACGTTTCACTTAATTACCCACAGAAGAAGGAAATGATTTCCAGAGAGGTTAACGTTTACATCTAGTAGATGGTTGAATCGGAACCCCCCAAGAGCCTTTTATTTGACCACCAAGTTTGGGGTACTCGATGTGATTATGATTCGATGCCTCAGACGTTTTCAGTGGCTCGGAAATTCCTGGACCATCAAGTCCAGCCTTCTTAGCAAGACGTTTAAGGCTCCCTGTGATCGGACCCCCAACGTTCATGTCCATCCTCCTCCATTTGTGTGCGCCCTCTGAAACCCTCCGCTGTAGCCACCCCTGGTTTCTCCCTTCTCTCTCAGCACCTCTGGTGTTTCATGCCTCTGCAGCTATGAAGCCGGGCTTACGCTGCTCCCGTAAACTAAAGGGCTTCTCTGCTCTGTCACCTTAATTCTGTCAAATCCTTTTCATTAACCCAGGCTCAAGCCAAGCCCTTGTGGTGAAAAGTTTATGTTTTTCCTTGGCGTCTCTTTCTCCTGGCCGCCTCTGAATCCATACTCGTGTGTAGCAAATGCTCAGTAACTCTTACGTGAGTTGACTTAATCTTAGTCCTTGTCCTATGGGAGTCATGCCTTAGGTCCTTGGATTCTGCGTGTTGTTTTATGGAAGAGGAAAAGCAGGCTCCATCATGAGGTTAGGTGATGGGTTCTGAGCCTGGCTGCTCTCTGGAGGTGGAAGGTGTGAGATGGCACACCTAAACACGGGCAAAGGCGATACCTTGGCTGGGGTTCATTCTCTGCCCCCCCCCCCTTCTCCTTCACATGCATAGTGGGGAATCGGAGAAGGAGGTGAGGTCTCTTGAATCTCGTAGGACCTCGTGCGCCTCCTTCAGTGACGGCAGGGTGGGACAGAAGAAGAAAACTTTGCTGACATACCATGAACCATGGAGGATACCCAAGAGACGCTACTGGGCTCTCTATGGCGTCGAAGGGTGAGCTGGGACCCAACACATTGACTTGAACTCTCCAAAACGCGACCTACTGCTGTAGCATCCATGCTGGGCCGGGGTAGCTGGGGTGGGTGGGGCTCACTGGGGCTCTGTCATTGGTGCAGGGAGTGGGCTTGCAGTCTTGACGTCACCTCCCTACCCAGAGGGTCGTGACAAGCGCTTACCCCTCAAGAGCATTGAGGACAGATGGCCAAAGCAGGTGGTGAGTGTAGGTAAGGGGACAAGAAGGGGCTGGTCCTGCAGGCAGTGGGTGGTGTTTGGGCACAGGCATGGGGCGTGTGTGGCTGTAGGAAGACAGAATGGGGAATGGTCGAGAATAACACCTATGAAGACATCGGGACCCAGCGAACTAAGTGTCCTGTGCTTCGTGTTGAGGAGATTGGCCTTGTCCCTTGAAAAGGGTTCTCTGTTATGACACCTCCAGAGTAGGTCTGGAATAATGGTGCCCCAAGGATAGGTCAGAAAGGAACATCCTCATTTATTGTATCAGATGACCATATTTGGTTTTTCACGTTCTTCGCTTATACAAGTATAGGACAGGGACGTGGAGATCCATTCTCAAAAAGATACGGGAGTAACGCAACTTTGGATGTCTTTATTCTTTTCAAATGAAAAAGATACCCATTCATCAACTGTAGAAGAAAGTGAGATTAAAATCTTACACCGTTGCAAGTTTTATAAAAACACCTTAACAAATATGCATATATGTAAATCCTTTGTAAGATCTTGTTTTGATTTTGAAACAGAGCAGAATACGTTTTTATAAACACCTTTTTAACCTAAGTACTACATGTTTATTGGAGAAATAAGAGAAAATGCAGTTTGGTGAAAGAGAAAAAAAATCTAAAAATCCCCATCACTTGTTCTCCAGAGATGGCGGTTGACATCTTTCTGCATAGCTCTCCCAAATTCTTTCCATGAATGTATTTACATTTCTTCACAAAGTATAATTGTGCTTCAATAATGTTTTCAGACTTTTCAATTTAATTCACTTTGAGCACGTTTTCATATCGATGTATTCTGCGGTATCATTTTAGTTTTCAAGCATCACAGAAACATCCCTAAATGTACTGCAACTTAACCCGTTTTCTTTCGGTTGGACATTTAGGGTGTTTCCAATGTTATGCTATTATAAACAACACTACAAAGAACATCCTTGAAAATAAATCATTGCGCACATCCTCTATTATTTCCTTATGATAAATTTCTAGAAGTGGAATTTTTTAGTTCAGAGACGATGCACACAGTTTTTTAAGGACATCTCAAACGTATCGCCGAATTGTTCATTGCAAAGGCAGTAGCAATTTATAGTCACGCCAGCGGTAGAAGAAAACAGCCGTTTCACCAACCAAAAGTGAGAACGTTGGAAATAAGAACAATACAGGTCAAAGAATTGGTCTCTGGGGTCTCGCCCGTGAGTCCCTGAAAGGAAAGTTGAATAAGCTGGGCTTAGCGAGGGAAACCAATCTCTGTGGCGAGGGACCACAGAGAAACGAGACTTGTCTTTTTTGGCTGTCTTCCTAAGGTGTCATTTCACTATTTTAACATGAACCCAGGGACTTGCAGGAAGATACTTACATATCATTTTTTAAATATCTGGTTATACCATTAAGAGAAGAAAATGCATTGCCAGAATGAACTGATTTCTAGGAAGTAGCTACTCCCCCCCACCCCCCCACCCCCACCAAAATAGTCCTTCTGGGTTGTTAAAAGCAGAACATGACAAAATAAAAACACAAAGGGTGGGACAGCAGACGGCAGGACCTTCCGTGTGAGTGTCTGCGACTGTCCTCTGCACAGAACTGAGGGGGATGAGGGCTTGGGTTGCGGATCATTAAATACGATCCAGCTCTGCATAACGAGGAATTATGACAGGGCCATGAGAAAAAAAAAAAGAAGAAGAAGGAAGACCTTCTATAAAAGCAGTCTGGGGTTTTGACCATTTTTATCCCTGAAGGTAAAACCCTGACCCGGTGGCGACGAGCCATCTGAACTTTCCTGGTGGACAAAGTTACCCTTCTGTGTACGCACTCAGTTTTCGCAGACCACCGAAGCGGTCCCGTGTGTTTGGGTTACAGAGGAAGGTACACACCTTCCTGTCATTTCAGGTTTTGTAGGTGATGCTCTCGTTGACACAGAGCTGTCCTTGGTTTTCCGATTCTGTGCGCTGATTGCTGGTTGAGGGCGTGAGTGTTACAAAACTGGTTGAGATCCGATAGCAGCCGGAAAAACTGAGCATGTACATGGCCCACGACCCAGCAATTCCACATCTAGGTGGCCCCTTCAGGCCGGCCCTTCCCACGCTTAACCTGCACGCGGATCATCTCGAGAACTGGTGGAAATGTAGGGGCGCCCGAGACTCTGCTCCACACTTGGAGCAGCGAGGCCCCTGGGGGTGATGGTCTGAACCTCGGCTGCGCTTAAGAATTACCTGGGGAGCTTTTTTTTTTTTTTTTTTTTTTTTTTTTTTTCAACGTTTATTTATTTTTGGGACAGCGAGAGACAGAGCATGAACGGGGGAGGGGCAGAGAGAGAGGGAGACACAGAATCGGAAACAGGCTCCAGGCTCCGAGCCGTCAGCCCAGAGCCCGACGCGGGGCTCGAACTCACGGGCCGCGAGATCGTGACCTGGCTGAAGTCGGACGCTTAACCGACTGCGCCACCCAGGCGCCCCTACCTGGGGAGCTTTTAACAGTTCCGGTGCCCAGGCTGCCCTCCAGCAGGATGAAGTTAGAATCTCCGTGGGCGAGACCAGGCTCGGGCCCCCATCTCCGTGTGATTCCAATGTAGAGCCAGGGCGGTGGACCAGTGCCGATTCCTTCCCATGTGCGGGGTGGGCACGGACGCTCGGGTGTTCACGGAGAAGCGAATTGTGTCCACGCCTGTGAGGGGGCCCGAGGGCTGCTTAGTTGACACGATTGAATACTCCCACGTGGATTAACTTGGACACGTCTTGAAAATACACTGGTGGGTGCCCAGAGCAAATCAGATACCGTTCACGTGAAGTTTAAAAGCACAAACCGCACCGGAGGCCTGGGTGGCTCGGTGGGTTGAGCGTCCGACCTCGGCTCGGGTCATGATCTCACAGTCCGTGGGTTCGAGCCCCGCGTGGGGCTCTGTGCTGACGGCTCGGAGCCTGGAGCCTGCTTCGGATTCTGGGTCTCCCTCTCTCTCTGCCGCTCCCCTGCTGGAGCTCTGTCTCTCTCTCTTTCTCCAAAATTATAAATAAACATTAAAATAAAAATTAAAAAAAAATAAAAGCACAACCAACACACATGGTTGATAGGGTAAAAGTATTCAAGTATACGTAGGGATGATGGGCACCAAGCTCAGAATGGTGGTTGCTTCGGGGGTGTTGAGGCGGGGGAAGCTCGGAGGTGGATTCCATTGGATTTGAAGTCATTTCTTTCAATTAAAAAAAGATACGAAAGGGCCACCTGTTGGGCGTTCGACTCTTGGTTTCTGCTCATGTCATGATCTCATGGTTTGTGAGTTCAAGCCCAGAATTGGAGCCTGGAGCCTGCTTGGGATTCTCTCCCTCCCTCTCTCTCTGCCCCTCCCCTGCTCATGCTCTCTCTCTCTCTCTTTCTCTCTCTCTCTCTCTCTCTCTCTCTCAAAATAAGTGAATAAGCTTGGGGCGCCTGGGTGGCTCAGTGGGTTAAGTGTCCAACTTCATCTCAGGTCATGATCTTGTGGTCTGTGAGTTTGAGCCCCGCATCGAGTTCTGTGTTGACAGCTCAGAGCCTGGAGCCTGCTTCTGATTCCGTGTCTCCCTCTCTCTCTCTCTCTCTCTGCCACTCCCCTGCTCATGCGCTCTCTCTCTCTCTCTCTCTCTCTCAAAAATAAAGATTTAAAAAATTTTTTAAAAAATTAAGTGAATAAAAAAAAATGAAATATTAGGGTGTGGATGGGAGGAGGGTGGGGGAGACAGAAGGAGGGAGAGACGAAAAATGGAAAGCAGAGAGGAAGCGGGCGAGAGGGAGGAGGCTCTGGTGGTAGGATTGTCTGGAAGCCTCTCACTGTTACTTCTGTTTACTTCTGTAAACTTAAAACCTCTTCCAAGGGCACACACCATGCCCGACTCTTGAGTAGCCTGAAACGTTAGTAAGACCAAACAAAGTTCTAAAGCTATTAGCTACGAAGTGGTTCCAAAGGATGACTTATCCCTACACCAGATTCTCACTCATTATGACCAGAGCATCGCAGCACGCCTGACCTCTAAGGGCCTGTCCACAGAACCAAGGTCAAGGCTCTCGTTTTACATGTAAAAACAGATGCGGGAAGGGGATACAGTCTCTGGGGGTTGCAGCGAGTTGAAGGACCCTGGGATTCGAACTCTGGGCTCCGGCTCCTTGCCTGGGTGTCTCCCATGTGCAAATATTTTTTTCTTAAGTTTGTTTATTTATTTTGAGAGAGAGAGAGAGAGAGAGAGAGAGAGAGAGAGAGAGAAAGTTTGCATG
This sequence comes from Lynx canadensis, assembly GCF_007474595.2. Taxonomy (NCBI): domain Eukaryota; kingdom Metazoa; phylum Chordata; class Mammalia; order Carnivora; family Felidae; genus Lynx; species Lynx canadensis. Next base: position 151,821,069 of record NC_044311.2, on the reverse strand, counting down.
CAAGTGGGAAGGGGCAGAGAGGGAGAGGAAGAGAAAATCCGCCAGTGCAGAGCCCGATGTGGGGCTCGAACTCACAAACTGCAAGATCATGACCCAAGGGGCAGCAGTCAGACGCTTCACTGACTGAGCCACCCAGGTGCCCCTCCTACCTGCCGGTATTCGGGTGCCCTAAATATCCCTCTGCCCAGGCTGTTTGTGTGGGGTGCTCCTGGCTGTATTTCCACTGGGGATAATACAGTGGCTGTCCCACTGGCCGCGCCCTCTGGGACTCTACCGAGGTCCCCTCCCATATGTGGCAGTGGAGTGGGACGACACTGCCTGCCTGAGGTGGGGTGTTTGTGTGCCGTAGCTGTGCGATGAGAAGGTCCCCCAGCCAGTCCCCTACTCCTGCAGGTGCCTGATAGGTGCAAAATCAAACTCTCTGCAGGAAAAGCAGGAAACCAACCGCTCTCTCTTGGAAATACCAACCCAGGGGCGCCTGGGGGGCCCGGTTGGTTAAGCGTCCGACTTTGGCTCAGGTCATGATCTCACAGTCTGTGACTTCGAGCCCCGCGTCGGGCTCTGTGCTGACAGCTCAGAGCCTGGAGCCCGCTTCAGATTCTGTGTCTCCCTCTCATTCTCTCTCTGCCTCTCCCCTGCTCATGCTCTCTCTCTCTCTCTCTCTCTCTCTCTCTCAAAAATAAATAAACTTAAAAAAAATTTTTTTTAATGAAATACCAGCCCATATGGGGTGCCCGGTGGCTCATTTTGGTTAAGCACCGACTTAGGCTCAGGTCATGAGTTTGAGCCCCCTATGTCGGGCTCTGTGCTGACAGCTCAGAGCCTGGAGCCTGCTTCAGATTCTGTCTCTCTGTCTCTCTTTGCCCCACCCCTGTTTTGCTCGCGCTCTCTCTCTCCCTGTCTCTCAAAAATAAACATTAAGAAAAACAATAATAAAAAAAAGAAACACCAGCCCACGGGAGGCACTAGGGTTTTCATTCACCTACGCTTGACTTCCAGTTTTGCGGTCAGTATTTTTCAGTATTTTGTACAAATGCTTTTTTTTGCGTGACGGACGGTGATGAGCGTCTTCCTGATTTGTGTTCTGAGCTCTCGATGCCAACAGTTCCCTAAGGAAATAAAATTTCCATGATTTTTTCATTTGTAAACAAATAAATAAAAATGAAACTAAGTGACAAAAATGAATAATAAAAAAGCCTGGTGCCTACGTGAAACTTCAGATGATCTGAGCCACGAGGGGCCAGTGGTGTTCCAGAACGATTCACTTTAAAGGCAGCGATTTCTGGGCGTGACTCAGATGGCTTTTTTTTGTTGTTTTTTGTTTTTTTGTTTTTGTCTTTCCCCCAAGACACTTGGTTTTGACAGGGCACCGCGCCTGTTTGGAAGCCTGTCTTCTAGAACAGCGGGGAAGGGGCCCCTCCGGGAAGCCGTGGCTGGCGGGGGCCCTGCCTGGGATGTGGCTCTGCCCTGGAAATGCGTCTTCGGGAGCCGACTAGCTGATTGCTTCTGTCCCAACCCCTTTCAGATCCTACACTGTGGAGTACGGACCACGTCCGGCAGTGGCTGGAGTGGGCAGTGAAAGAGTATGGCCTTCCGGACGTCGACATCTTGCTGTTCCAGAACATCGACGGGAAGGAGCTGTGCAAGATGACCAAGGACGACTTCCAGAGGCTCACCCCGAGCTACAACGCTGACATCCTTCTCTCCCACCTGCACTACCTCAGAGAGAGTAAGAGGGTCGGGACGGAGATCACTGGGGTGCGGGTTCTTGCCAACCCGAGCTGAGGGGGTCCAGTCCAGTCTGTGACAGCTTCTTCCCGCCCTAACCCAGTTCTCACTTAGGATCTGGGAGAACCAAACGCTTACGAGGCCACGATCTAGGTACACATGTGACAAGCGGTCAAGCGCTTTTCCCAGAAGCCGGAGGAGTCACACGAGGCTTCAACTGCCTCCCCCCGGGTCACCTCCACCAAGAGGATCACATGGCAGAGGGGAGCAGAGCTTCCTCTGGTCACACATTATTGAGTCCCCGTGGTGTCCCACACTAAAACGGAAACAGACGGAAACGCCCCCGATGGGAATTACGGGGCTCATCCTCCCTAAAGCTAAACCAAGCCCCCTCCCGGTCCCACCTGAGCACAGAGTGAGAGAAGTTTCCAGTTCGTATCATGACACGTGGCTTCACCTGACAGAGTGGGAGTGGCATATTGGCGATTGGAGGCATGAATTCACCCGGTTTGCTGTATGGTTTAATTTTTCAGACATCAAGCATGGTTGGCAGGAGAGGGAAATAGCGCAGCAGGGGGCTGGGTGTGGACTCCGGTGTAAATGCTTTGCCTGGCATCCCGATCACTTGTTCCCCGAATTAAATATGGGCCCACCTAGGTTTTAACACGCTACCCAGCCGCAGGGCCATGGAGAGATTTCCGAGCCGCTCAGGAAAGTAGGGTGGGGGTGGGGAGGCGTTCTTCTCCTTTCTTTCTTCTTCTTCTTCTTTTTTTTAAGGAGGGTAATTCTCTCTCTCTCTCTCTCTCTCTCCTTTTTCATTTTGATGTCGCTTTTGTTTTGTTTTGTAGCTCCTCTTCCACATTTGACTTCAGATGATGTTGATAAAGCCTTACAAAACTCTCCACGGTTAATGCATGCTAGAAACACAGGTAATGCTGGGCCTGCCCCTTCCCCACAGGACACGCGCAAAGCCTTGTCCACAGATTGCACGCTTTCAAGGTGGATGGCGGGCCGGTCAGGGCATCAGGAAGGCAGAACAGAGGGGATGCTCGAGGGGTTCTTGATATGCAGGAGGCTCTTGCTGAGGTACCAGAGCCGGCCGGCAGGGGGCGCCCGTTTTGGTTTCTGAGCACTCCCCAACCCCCTGGACCGTCAAAGGACTTCTTTCGACCAGGAGAGGCGCAGAATTAGCCCTTAGCCGTTGCCTTACCTCTCTTTTGCTGGATTACAATCTGCCGCTGTGCTGACTGTAGAAACTAAAAGCATGTTCGATATAAAGGGGGCCCTTGGGGTTCTTTTTATTTCTTTTTTGCTCGCAAAGGAACGTGTACTAGGACAAGCAGGAGTTTTATTTTTTCCTTTTAGGAAAAGTCTTAGGCCACTTGACTCACCCTGACTTTAATCTTCCTGCACAGACTCTGGACGTTTGCAAAGGGCAGGAGGAAAGAAAGCTCATTCGTCACTTTTGGGGAGCTTGGGGCTGAAAGGGAGACTGCGTTGTCATTTTGGAGGATATGAAATCAGTTACTAACCCAATCCCTGCTATCCCGTCTCTAACCACAGATTCTGCATTTTATCTGTTTATTTATGGCCTGAGTCTAGTCGAGTTGAACAGGATGCTTCATCCCCGCTAACGTTCCCCATCCCCCTCATGGTCGAGGCTGGCTTTCTGCGGATGAACGTGTCCGCGGCTGGCATCCGCCGTCTCCCTCCTGATAGAGACAGCTGCCGAAGCCTGGCCACAGGCTGCTTACCCCACTGTCCCAGCCGGCAGGGCCCTTCCGCCACCACTCAGGCCGGGGCGGGGACCATCAAGGCTTGGGTAACCCCATCGTCAGCAAAGAAGCCGATTCATGGCCAGCCTCACACGGAAGTACAGCCGTGTTCCCAAAATGCGTGACGTGAGCGAGTCCCGGTTTGGGTATTACAGTGAGATAGATGGCTCATTTATCTTGGTCCTCCAGATTCAGGACATTGTGCTTTTCATTGAAAGTGAAAAAAAAAAAAAAAAAAAAAAAAAAAAGCTTGGAGTCAGTCGTATGCTTTTTCACTGTAGGTTACACACGTCAGCCAATTAATGACCTTTTGGCCAGAAAATAACAAATAACTTAGGCTGAGTGATTTCCCCCTCTTAAGAACCCCCTTGAGCGACACATTTTCTGATCATTTCACAGTTGTTTAGAAAATTTATAACAGTGAGTGAAAGTTTCGAGAACGCTCTGCTTTCGTTACTAGTGTTACTGTTACACGTAGAAGCAGTCGAAGAATGGGAGGACCGATTCCAAATGGACCGAACTGCAGAAGGGGATTTTTTTTTTCCTGCTCACAACACGGGCAGTGGATTGAGGCAGAGAAGGGGAAACATGCATTTGAAGAGAAATGTGGATTTATTTTTAATAAGATCCATACATTCTTCGGCAAAAAAATATTTGTAATTCTTTGGGACTGTTTTCCAAGGGCTCTGTAAAATGTTTCTCTGGATGTTTATGCAACTTATAATTGAAAATACGCACCATAGAATTGTTTTTTTTTTATAAAGTGAGATGGTTGGGGGTGATAGGGGACACACAGATGCGCTTCAGCAAGAAGCCATACCATCAAAACACGGGACACTTTCTGACAAATGGGACGCAGTATAGCCTGACATCTATCTCCGTAGTCGGAATCAGTTTCTGCCCCCGTTTGCTTATCCCTTCCCCCCTCCCCACCCACCCCCTGGGAGTCCCAGATGGCCGGCTCCAGGGGGTCCCCTCCCTTTGGTGTCACAGGGCAAAGTTGATTTGGTTGCAGGAGATCAACAACCACAACAAAAGACCTTCACATGTTTTGTCTTTCCTTTTGTCTGCAGGGGGTGCAGCTTTTATTTTCCCAAATACTTCAGTATATCCTGAGGCCACGCAAAGAATTACAACTAGGCCAGGTACGAAAAACACCCCTGTGTGATCTGTCCCTGCAGAGACATCTTGGGATGTCCCGTGAGATCCGTGACCTAAGTCACCAGAGTCAGAGGGCGCGGATCCTGGGTCTGAAGGGAGTCCTGAGCAGTCTTGTTCTGCCCCTGTGAATCTGGAGCCCAGATTCCATCAGACCGTTTCATTCAGAGATCACACTTCAGGTCCCTGACCGCAGAATTCAAAGCAGATCGGCCCCTTAACTAGCTGCTCTGAAAGGCAGATGGGCAAAGTTGGCACCCTGGAAGCCTGGCGGAAAAGCACCCGCCCGCGCGCCAGGCGACAAAAGGATGCGCGTCCTCGGGGGAACACACGAAGCACGAGGCGTCCCCATAGTGTTAGTGATGGACTCTCGGCATGTCACGAGAGCCAGCGATTCAGAGCAGAAGCATGCCATAGGTGATATTTACATCGGACTCTTTATGTCTTTCCTGATTGCTCTAGGTAATTGATTTTCATGTCATTCGTGAAAGAATAAATATCACCAAGTGCTTACTAGTGACAAGCACAGTGTTACGTTCTGGGCCAGACTTCAGAAAGCTTCCTGTCTGCAGAAGGCTGGCCTGTTCATTCCACGATGTCCACGGAGCGCCTCCTGGGCGTCGGCCGCGGAGGGGACGACGGAAACCAGCTCACAGGCACACATCCGGGCTTCGCCTGAAGTTCTAGATGTCGCGGTAGAGCCGCCTAGAGCCAGAGATAGACTCACACATAAGTGTCGAACCTCAAGGGCTGGCGACATAGAGCAGACACGCCCCTGAGACTCTAACCTGAAGGAGTAGAGGCATCATCTTTGATGGCAGAGGCTGTAGGACCAGCCGCGGTTGCAAACGTACCTTCCGTGAGAGCGGGAAGGACGCTCTCCAGAGGAAGGGCCACCCGCCACAGGAGGATTAGATGTGTGCCAGGTGGGGAAGGAGGGGGAGGGCATTTCAGATCAGGAGCAGCGTGGCTCAGACCTCGGTCCCCTCCCCAGGACTTGCACCGATAACACGCCAGCCCGCCAGCTGAGGAAATGTCGGTTCAGGGTAGGGGGCTGGTTTCTCGATCGTCATCCATGCCTCTGGAGTCATGCGTTCCTAGACCCAAGCTGTCGCCCTTTGGCCTCTGTCCCACACCCAGACTACATGAGACTCAATTTGGATTGGTCCAGGGCATTAAGTTTGGCACGGTCGTTTCTTTCCAGTCAGGAGCTCAATAGCATGGGTGAAGAAGCTTCTCAGAGCTGTTGCCACCCCGACGCTGTCCTGTTACTTCCGCAGAGCCTTGAGGCTGGCCATTCCCTCCTCTCTGACCCCAGAGGAAGGATTTGCGCCCCTCTCCCTGGGGAACACGGTGGAAAGGTTTAGCTAAAGTGCTTCGTCCCCTCTGTCATGGTGGAGACTTCACAGGCCACTTACTTGTGGATCAGATCCAGGGTCTAGAATGACCTGGACTGGGCCTGAGGAAACCCACCGTTCACCTCTGATAAATGCATCCTTGGGAGAACATAGGGAAGTATAGGGAGACCGCAACGGTTTTGTGAGCGTTTAAAATCCATTTCCATCCATCCTTAAAAGAAGAAGAGCTTTCCGGGAAGCGGCGGGCCACGGTTTGCTTTTGCTTTTGCTTGCTTTTGCTGGTTTGTTTGTTTGAAGCTGCCTCATGGATGCGTCTCACTGAGTCGCAAAATCCAGGGATTGGGAGCTGGGCTTGGGGTTTTGTCGAAAGGTCGCGACGTTGACCAGATCCGTTGGTTACAGCCCAGTGGTCAGACCAGCTGGCTAATCGCTTGCTAGTACGTAGAACAGTGGATCCTGGAACTCCTTTTTCTTTATTCGCATCTGGAGATGCGATTTGGAAGATTCAGCTTTCCGGGTGTGTGTGGGGGGCGGGGCGCAGGGAGTAGCTGGGAAGTGAAGGCTGGGACACGCCTCCGCGCTCTGGCCACGCTCTTCCTTGGGGCCGTGATTTGTGCGTGACCCGCAGGAGATCACACTTCCCTAACTCCACCCCAGCAGAGTATGTTTCTGAGACTCAAGTTTGTAGCGAAAGTACCTGTTTTGACGACCCCTCCTGTGACTGTCCAGGGAGATACAGATGCTTGTATATGCGCTATAAGGAAGTTGAATCAGACTGAACACGCCAGAGCTCTTTGCTGAACTATCCGGGGGTTTGACCTTGGAGAGGAGAGTTGCTTCTCCGCTTAGGTGGACGCAGGGATGGACCTTGAAGGATGCACTTGTGAGTCGGAAAGCCCGTCGGGGTGCGGGTGGAAATCTGGCACTGGCCCTGGGGAAACAGGTGCCGCAGGGCGGTTCCCAGACCGGCTGGGATCCAGCTGTGTTCCTGGGCTCAGAAGTGTCTGATGCCGGCAGAAGAGGTGATGGCTGACTCCCCCCTGGGAAGAGGCCCCTGGGGCCCTTGGGGATCGAGACCCGAGTTCCCATTCCCCTGCACTCCTGGTCTGCTCTGCCATGACCTTCACGGCCGCTCCACTTCTGTAACCCCCCAGCCATGGGAACAGGGGGCTTCCTCCACCCACGCGCGCCCAGTCCCCTCCCCCATGCCTCCTGTCCCTCCCTGCCTCCTCTTCTTTCTGCCCTGTGTAACCCACCCCCGGGCTGCTGACCCCAGTCTCCCTTTTCCTTTCATCCTCCTGGCCTTCCTTCCCAAATGGGTCACTTCTTCCAGGTCCCCCAGCTGCTTACCCCATCAAGTCGCTGTCATTGCAATCCAACCCCACATTTGGCCAAGGCTGGTGACCTCCCAGACAGCCACACGTGGGCATGTTACTGCTTTGTCCATGTCTCTCCCTTCTCTTCCCAGGCTGGCTTCTATTCGCTTTTCCCAAATGTTCCTGATTCAAAAGGCACCCTCCCTCGTGATCTCTTCGTTGACTTAGCACTTAGATCCGTCTCTCTCCTACTCGTAAAAAGTGTTTGCACGTAGGCGTGTCATTTTACATTCTGTTTTCGATGATCATGATTTTAGGGTGCTTCATGTGTTTCTTGGGTTGCGAGTACCTTCCTTCCTTGCTGAACACGTGCCTTTGGGAGCCATGGCCCTCTGAGGTCTCAAGTGACATAAAAGACATAGGTCTGACCCACTGAAACTTGCAAGCTGGTTTTTGACCCCCCGCGGCATGTCAGGAGCAGTTTATATGAAAGCCGTGGTGGGCACCAAGGGGGACATTGTGCAGCCCCGTCTCTCCTCCTCCACCATCACGCAGTCCCCAGAGCATCATGCACGTCTAGGATGTTATCCAAAGACACTGGAGGCTTGAGCCGGCACGAGCAGCCTTAACTTTCACTTTTAAGCCAGTGCCCTTCAGGGGTTTCTCAGAATCTTGAACAACTCCTCCTTTGGCATTCACAACTGAGTGACATTTCGACGTCACCCGTCAAGGCAAGGCAGCAAATGCACGTTCTCCTCAGTCAGGCCCTGTGGAAAGTCTGCATCCCGGCTCACGGCTGGAAACGCACCCTCTGCTTTCCCTCTGGTTAGACCGTAACCACAGAGGTCTGCAAAGCCAGGAGAGAAAGCCGTGCACAACGCTCCCAGGTCTCCATGTCTTTGATGGGGGATCTTAGAAGACCGTAGGAAGGTCTGGAGGAATACAGGAGAGGGTGACTCAGCCACATCAGGGCGGACTCCCAACCTTCCTTCCATTAAGTAGGTGTTTATCAGGTGGTTCCGGGCGGTAGCTCTTGGCCTTTCTCTTTGCATTAGCCTCTAGGTTCATGGACAGCAGGCAAATCTCATCTGTTCCTACCCAACCCAGCCAGGGCCCCTGCACACTGCTTTGCAGATGCCGCATAGATCCTGCAGAATGAAGATGAGCTCTCGCATGGTCCAAGTTCTGGTTCATTAAAAAATAAAGTGGGCGTGGGCATACTGTGAAGGCTAGAGGGCTGTTCCTCTGTAAGCGTGATGAAAGCAGAATATAAAACTTGGTGAACTTCACCCCGCAGGATGCAGCATAGACTCTATATGTTGTCTTGATTCACTGATGCCCAGGGAAGGGAGAGGGTGGGGGGAGGAGGAGTCTCTTTCCAAATCAAGGACCGATCCCAGCTCCCAGGAAATAAATCAAGGTGCTGGTGTGGAGGGACCCAAAGCTAGTCAAACTCCCGATTTTTAGTGTCGTGCTTTTTGGCCTGGATCATGGCATAGAACACGTTTCTTTGTTGACTCTGAGCTGCCCACGAATGGCTTTTATAACCTTCAGTTTTTAAACACACAGCCTGGTGCAGAAAAAAAAGAGAACCAGAGTCAGAAAGCGGCCTTCCCCAACACAGGACCTTGTGCCAAGTGTGTGAGTTAATTACCTTGAAGATCCCAGTACAGGAGAGAATGAGGGTGCATTGAAGTGACCAGCAGAAATTCCATGTAAAATCTGTTCTTAGTAGAAGTTCTGTGCCCTGCTATCGCCAAGGGACACATAGCAAATGCGCTTGGAGTCGGAATTTCTACAGCAGCCCAAGGGCAGAAATGCCCAGGGCTGGCCGTGCTGTGAGGTGGGGCGGCTGGAGAGGCCCCGGCGTGTCCTTCTGAATCAGTATGGCTTCATTCAGCCTTTTCCCAGAGTCACCTCCCTGGGGAGGGAAACTCAGTGCCCCCAGCGCGTGAGCGGCAGCTGATAAGGAAGCACCGGACCAGAATTTCATGAACGAAAACAAAAGCCGACTTATCTTCCGTGGCAATATGTTTATGAACATGTTAATCATCGTTCATATAAACAGCTCAGATTCTTGGCTTAGAGTCAGACTTCGTGTTGTTAAGGTCCTGACTTATTTTCAGGGGAGGGCGGAACACAGTTATAGACCCGGAGAAGGGTTTTATGAATAAAGAGTTTCAAAATATTTGTCTCTTGCTAGTGGGGTGGTTAATTTTTTTCCAGTCACATCACATGAGCAATACTTTCATGTTTAACGTAGTAGCAGACCAGCGACGAACGGCCGTTCGTTCCGCTCGCATTCTCTCTGGGGAAGGTAACCAGCGTAGAACTCTTCGCACGCATTTTCTCATTTGTCCTGACACGCTCAGCGGTTCTGAGATCTGTTATCTGCGGGAACACAGATTCCTGCCTAGAAACATGTAATGGAGATGATCTAGAACGGCCTCGCTCCGGCATTGCTCAGTGCGCTCCCAGGTCACCCGGGACCTCGTTAAAGGGCAGATTCTGGCTCGGTAGCCCTGGAGTGAGATTCTGCCTTCCTCACCAGCTCCCAGATGTTACCAGTCTTGCTGGTCTGTGGGCCACCCTTTGAGACCTGGGATCTAGAACACCTTTTGGTATTGCCTTGCTTTTTTTTTCATTTGGTCAACAGAAGCCCCTTTGTCCGTGTGCCTGTCTGCTCCTGAATTCGGCTAGACGCTGGTACAGTAGTCCAGTGTTCTTTCTGAGACAGTTCTCAGATTGAAACTCTGGCTGACCATTTTTTTTTTTTTTTAGACAAAATTCAACTGGGTGGGTATCTGTGTGCGAAGGGCGCCCAGAGACTTAAGTTGAAGTTTAGCCGTAAATTGATAGCGGCTGCAGATTTAATTCCCATGTGCAACCCCAACACCAGAAAAGTGAGAATCTGAGGAGCCGAGTGGGAACGGCTTATGATCCAAAATGCAAAAACACCAGCTGAGAAGAAGCGGTGAGCAGTAGTGGAGTTAAAAAAAAAAAAATTATCTTTTGCTCCACCAAAGCTATAAAGGGTAGCATTTCACAGACCACACGAGCCGAGGTGCTTGTAGCCAAACAGACCAAATAAATTAAGGCACCTCTGTGTTGAATTTCACATTGCATTTCAGTGGTATGCTCTTTGGGATACGAAAGTAAGAAGAGGCACATCTTTTTATTTATTCTTTTATTCGTTTATTTTGAGAGAGACAGAGCGCGAGTCGGGGAAGGGCAGAGGCAGAGGGAGAGAGTGAAGCCCAAGCAGGCTCCGTGCTGCCAGCACGGAGCCCGACGTGAGGCGTGAATTCACAGAACCACGAGATCATGACCCGAGCCGAAGGCAAGAGTCAGACGCTTGACTGAGCCCCCGAGGTGCCCCAAGAGATGCATCTTTTGCGACATAGGCAGACCCTTTGAGGATTGACCCGCCAAACTACCAGTCTAAAACAGGGTTAAAGAGTCTGTTTAAAGAGAGGCTTAAAACAAATTAGATTGCCTGCCCTGCAAGTGAGATTTGATAGCCATTTCCAGATGTCCAGCAACAGAATACCTCAAGTATCTGGCTGTGGCTTTCAGTTGGCCCAGAATGACACATGGCATGGAACTGAGCACCCATCAATCCAAGAAGGCATAGTTTTGAAGTGGTTCTATAATAAGATTTCATGTAGAAATCACTTCGTGTGTGCACACTTAGTAAGGATACACATGGTGATGTTCTGGAGTATATTTTAAGTTTATGTGTTTATTTTGAAAGACAGAGCGCATGAGCAAGGGAGGGGCAGAGAGAGAGGGAGACACAGAATCTGAAGCAGGCTCTGCACTGTCGGCACAGAGCCCGATGCAGGGCTCGAACTCATGAACCTGTGAGTTCACGACCTGAGCCGAAGTCAAACGCTTGACCGACTGAGCCACCCAGGTGCACCTGTTCTGGAATACGTTTTTGAAAGGACCTTGAAATGACTTAGAGTCTTCATAATCGTTAACACAACTTGCACCGAGGATGGGAAGGATAGTTACTAACTTTGTATGTGCAAAGTGCACTGAAGATTTACGAGACAGATGACAATACATTATGAACGCAAAGAAACCGTTGCATACACTTAAGCTCTTACCGTCATTGTTAACATGTTGTGGGAACAATATTATTCCGGTCTTGCGATTGATCGCATGCAGTTCTTTTAGAGAACTTCTAAATTCGTTTAGAGAAAGAGCTATAGTAGATATTTACATGGAGAAATAACTGGACAGTTACGACTGATTTAGTATGACTGGGTGAGGGGGGCCTGGGTGGCTCAGCTGGTTGGGCGTCCGAATTCAGCTCCGGTCATGATCCCTCAGTTTGTGAGTTCGAGCCCCGCGTCGGGCCCTGTGCTGACAGCTCGGAGCCCGGAGCCTGCGTCCGAGTCTGTGTCTCCCTCTCTCTCTGCCCCTCCCCCACTCATGCTCTGTCTTTCTCTCTCTCTCAGAAAATAAACATTAACATTTAAAGACATACATATAACTGGGTGAGATTATAAAAAGAAATGAGGGGTGACTGAGAAAGGCAGATGGCAAGTAAGAGGATGAGAAGGCCATGCTCGTTTCCAAGGAAGAAGTGTCATTTGGGGGATTTAGGGGCCGACCTCGAGCATGAATTGGTAGACTTATCAGATTTGTCAGCTCTCTTCTGAGGGGGTCATGAAGGTAACAAAGGGATGAACTTAGGTCAGTTCCAGGTGGAAGCACACCAAAGTAGATTGTAAGAAACTCTTCATGTGGTCTTGACTGTGGTTGTAGGAAGTTTCCTTAGAAGGCTCAGGAAGCCCTGTGAGAATCTCTCAAGGAGAGTTTCCAGATCAATGGGTGAAAACGTTAGATCGATAAAATGAACAAAACGATAATTGCTGAGTAAAACGCAAATCTAATGGGATACAGGTTGGGTATTTCTTTGGATTGCTGGATTTTCATCCACGGTATTTATTCTAACAGACGCAAAACAAAAAGCATACAAAATATGTGTTATAAAATTACATTATTGGTCTTTCAGTCATTTTATTTGTCTTTGCAGATTTACCTTATGACCCACCCAGGAGATCAGCCTGGACCAGTCACGGCCACCCCACCCCCCAGTCGAAAGGTACAGTGTTGGCTCCCGTTGCTTGAATCTGCTTCTCACCAGGAGATGACCCTTGGTGACATTTGGTGACCATTGGTAGCGTGCTGATTTCTGCAGGGTATCTACGCTTTATCAGCATAAAATGTTCCTTTGGCAGCAAAGAACAACTTGATCTTTAGATGCAATGATTCTTTTTTTTTTCGAAGTTTATTTATTCATTTTTGAGAGAGATCGCGCGCGCGCACACGCAGGGGAGGAGCAGAGAGAGAGAGGGAGACACAGATTCCGAAGCAGGCTCCAGGCTCTGAGCCGTCAGCACGGAGCCTGACGCGGGGCTCGAACTCACAACCACAACATCATGACCTGAGCAAGGATTCTTTCTTGATTGGGGTTATAGAAAGGAAATTTTCTTGCCATTAAATGCTGCTTAGTCTAAGAGTAAGACTATTATGTTAATAGCTAAGCTAATCGATGGAATGATAATACAGCATCAAAGATGAGTGGTCAGATAGAAGTTATAACTAACTCTCTCTTTTATTTTGGGATTTTCAGCTGCTCAACCATCTCCTTCCACAGTGCCCAAAACTGAAGATCAGCGTCCTCAGTTAGGTATGTTTCAGGGAACGTCTTGACGGCCATCGAAAAAGAAGTAGGTTTAGCAGCATGTTTCTAAAATGTGTCACTTCTAAATGAAGTTAATGCGACTTTGTCTTCTTTAAATTTTTTTTTTTTAACGTTTATTTATTTTTGAGACAGAGAGAGACAGAGCATGAATGAGGGAGGGTCAGAGAGAGGGAGACACAGAATCCGAAACAGGCTCCAGGCTCCGAGCGGTCAGCACAGAGCCCGACGCGGGGCTCGCACTCACGGACCGCGAGATCATGACCTGAGCTGAAGTCGGACGCTTAACCGACGGAGCCACCCAGGCGCCCCAAGATTTTGTCTTCTTTATCATGGCTCCATGCATAAAATATGGACCAAAATTATCAGTCTACTCAGTAGGGATAACTCGAGATTTTGCTAAGACATTTCCAAACCTATGCAGTAAATATGGAAAGAACATTCTGCTTGCACACTCGTCCCTTCTCTGTGACAGACGAGTCCTTTTAATTTTACCCCCAGGCCACATGCCGCAAGCCCGCACTCATGCCAGGCCCCATGCGGAACACCGCGGATTGGTGATACCCAACGGAACACCGTTGATATTGCCAGTGTGCTGAACAACGTGGCCGGCGTGGCCCCGGACCCAGTGGGGACATAGCACATGTTTGCCCAGTTTATGTCCTGGGATGGAGAGAGCCAGGTGTCAGGAACCCCAAGCCAGAGCTGAGCTTAAGAGGTCTTTGGCAAGAAACTTCTCTCGGATTCCACGTGACATCTTATTCAGTACAGGAAGTGGTGCCGGGCGACTTTGGTGTGGGGGATACAATGACTCTGAAACCTGGAAACACCAGTCAGGGGTATCATACCTGCAGTGACATCACACCAAGCCGCGACAAGGTCTCTGGGATTTGACTTCTTTTCTTTTTGTTGTAGATCCTTATCAGATTCTCGGACCAACAAGTAGCCGCCTTGCAAATCCAGGTGAGAGACTGCTGGTGGTTTTGCCCCTAACAAAGTTACCTTTTTGGCAGTGGCTATTTTGAAAGATTAACTTGTATTGGCGAGAAATCCTTCCAGCTGCACAAGGTGGAGTTTAGATCTCGTTGGATTATTTGCAAGAGTGGAAAAAAACTAAACGGGTCATGGAATCCATTAAGATCTTAGCTGCCGCAAAGGGCAGGATCACCGAATCTAAACTGTATCAGTTGCCTAGGGCTGCCGTAACAAACACCACAAACCGGGGGCTTAGATAACAGATACTTACCGTCTCACAATCTGGAGGCCAGAAGTCCAAAATCGACGTGTCACGTGACAGGCAGCGTTTGTTCCTTCCGAGGGCCATGAAGGACGGATCTGTTCCGGACCTCTCTCCTTGGCTTGTAGACGGCTGTCTTATCCCTGGGTCTCTTTACCTGTCTTCTCTCTGTGCGTGTCTCTGTGTCCAGATTTCCCTTTATAAGGACACCAGTCATACTGGATTAGACCTACCCTAATGTCACTTTCACTCAAACAGCTCTGTAAAGCCCCTTTTTCCAAAAAAAAAAAAAAAAAAAAAAAAGTCACATTCTGAGATACTGGGGGTTAAGATTCCAACGTGTGAATTTTGGGGAGAGGGGACACAGTTCATCCCATGACACAGGGAGGTCAAACCCTATCCTAAAAAGGAGAACCTTAACTCCAACCCGAAGGCTTCGAATGTAGGATCATCTTCGATGAATGGTCTGTTTTTGAAGTTAGAGGCTAGGAGAGGGTGCAGATTCTTAACTGGCCCACTTGTGACCCGTACCTCGCCAAAGATCGTCACCTGTCATCACATTTCAGTGCCAACCAAACTGTTGTATTTGTTTGTATTCAGATCAGAACCAGCTGTGCTGGCTGGCATCCACTTCCGAAATTCACAGCATATGCTGAGGGTTTTCAACAGCACATTCAAATGCCAAGATGACACAGGCGTATTGCAAGTACAAGCTGGAATGTATATTTCCTAAACACGGAGGCCAAAATAGGGTTGGAAACGGAAAAGTTCAGATTCAAGCAGCATTCGTCCCCACAAGGGAATCTGTATTTTGAGAACACGAAATATCATTATCAAGTATCTGCAGCTTTGACATTACATTTTAGGTAATGTTCAGTAGTTCAGAAAAATCCCTCTGAGTCATTTGAGCCGTTAGAAGGGACTGTTTTAGGGGCGCCCGGGTGGCTCAGTCGGCTGAGCTCCGACTTCGGCTCGGGTCCTGATCTCTCGGTTTGTGAGTTCGAGCCCCACGTTGAATTTGCTGCCTCAGATCTTTTGTCCCCCCCCCCCCGTCCCCGCCCCTGCCTCTGCCCCACTCACGCTCTCTCAAAAATGAATACATATTTTTAAAAATAGTTAAAAAAAAAAAAGGGATTGTTTATTACTCAACCCTGGGGACTAGACCAGGCGCTCAGTAATTATTTGTTGAAGAAACAAATGCGAGGAGTAAGGAGATACCGTCCTTGACCTTCGAGGTCCTCACATTCTGGTGGAGAAATGAACACGGGTGATTACAACACTGCCACACAGGCGCTTTGCTCTCAAGGGAGCGTCCAACTGGTGGCCAAGGCTCCTGGGTGTCTGGTCCCCCCCCAATCCCGGGCTCAGCTCTCCATTTCGAACTGCTTCGTAACGGTTCATATAAAAAGGATTACTACGTTGGGAGATTACTGTTATCAGCCATGCCTCAGGAAGATTGATCTGGCATCAGTGTTCAGGATAGATTAGAAAGAGGAAAGGAACAGACGCGGGAGCACTCTGGGGACTTTAATACAATCATGTGAAATAACAATCAAATAGCTCCCACCCTGTGGAAATGCCCGGGCAAGTGCTTAAGTCTGCCATGCCGCTGCATGACACAGCCCTGGGAGGTCATTATCTTCATCCTACAGAGGAGGAGTCAGAGGTCCAGAGAAATTAGGTGACTTTCCCTGGGTCACACAGCCAATAAAACGGGAAGTCGCATTTGAACCCTGATTCTCCGTCTCCAGAGTCTGGTTTTATTGTCTTGCCCTGCACCGCTCCTGAGTGAGCCCGAGGGAGGAGGGAGGCCTTGGAGAATGGGGGCCAAGAGAATAGAAAGGAAGGATTTCCCTTGAGTTCTACAACCGTGTAGGTGCTGGGAAAATGGCTCTGTCCACAGTAGGTCAGCAGGCCCAGCACTGGGAGCAAAGGACAGCCCTTTGTCCACTAAGACCATCCTTACTTGGCCTGGGGAAGATGGTGACCTCCAACCAGGGGCTTGAAGATAAAGACTTGTTTTACTTAGTTGATAATGATTAGGCTTCTTTCCATCTCTCCTCGGGCTGCACGCGTGTCAGTCGTATTCACGTGGCTTCCCCCACCCCCAAAACCAGAATGTCTCTGGTCTTTCTGGGGATGAGACTCCCTCTTCCTGTTTGACTCTATTTTCCCATTCTCTGATAAGTAAGCCCTTCATCACTTCAAACTGCTGCCTTCGCTCTTTGTACAACGCAAACTTTTTAAATCATTTTAAGTGGGAAGGTGACATCGTGGTGTGTAAACGCACGAGAGAATAACCGCATCTCAAGGTCTCGGTTCCAGATATTCATGTGACGTGCACTTGGGGCCATATGTCTCCTGCTGAGAGGTGCGTCCCATCCCTGAACGATTACGTCATGGATCACACGTAAACCACACAGCCCCTTGATGTCCCATTAGAATGGCTGAACATGTATGTGGCTTCTCTAATGAACCGAGGCTGCCTTTCCATGAAGGCACCTTCTTGGGTTGTGTTCAGTGGCCCCCCCTGGTGCTAACTGGACACTCTTTAATGGGGGGCATGAATTGTATCCAGCTTCGTGCAAAGCCAGAGACCAGTTTTAGGGATGTTTTGCCATTGGTTAGGAGGTGGGAGTGTCCAGTCTTCCACTTTGAACCTCCCAAGCCCCAGGCCAAGGGAAAGGACGACCTGGGGAGGACTCAAGGGAGTGGAGGTCAGGCCTGAAAGCAATGGTTCGTGCTGGGATTCGGGCATCCGAGCTTAGAGACTGGGTTCCAACCTTTGCCGACATTGGGCAAGATGAATCACTCTATCTCTCTGGGGTCTAATGTCCTCATCTCAAGAGTGGGCTCCCTCACGATTCTTGGGGGGATTAAATAAATACAAGTGTTCAGGATGGTATTGGCAAAGAGTAGGCTTTCGGTGGCCGTCAGCCAGCCCGAGGACACCATTCACAGCTTTTCACGGCCAACATGGGGTGCACGGGGAGGGGCACTTGGCTTCGTTCTGTCCTCTTGTAGCTCTAGGCAAGGTATGTGCCTCTCTTTAAACTCTGGTTTTCGGAGCACCTGGGTGGCTCAGTTGTTTAAGCATCCGACTTCGGCTCAGGTCATGATCTCGCGGTTCGTGGGTTCGAGCCCCGCGTCGGGCTCTGCGCTGACAGCTCGGAGCCTGGAGCCTGCTTCGGATTCTGTGTCTCCCTCTCTCTCTGCCCCACCCCGCTCACACTCTGTCTCTCTCTTTCTTAAAAATAAATGAACATAAAAAAAACCGGGGCGCCTGGGTGGCTCAGTCGGTTAAGCGTCCGACTTCGGCTCAAGTCTTGATCTCACGGTCTGTGGGTTCGAGCCCCGCGTCGGGCTCTGTGCTGACAGCTCGGAGCCTGGAGCCTGCTTCGGGTTCTGTGTCTCCCTCTTTCTCTGACCCTCCCCTGTTCATGCTCTCTCTCTCTCTCTCTCTGTCTCAAAAATATATAAATGTTAAAAGAAAAAAAATTAAAAAAAAACCCTCTGGTTTTCAGCTCAAACAAACCGTGGTAAGACCCTTCATGTGTTGAGTTTATCCTCACAGTGTCCTGGCAAGATGCCGTTACCACCACTCCCATTTTATAGATGAGGGCACTGAGGCACAGAACGCTAGGTGAGCTGCCCAAGGCCCCGTGCGTGCCAGTGCCAGGATCCAGCGGAGGTAGGGATGATTCCAGACTGGTGCTTCCAGACACCGTACTGCCCTGCACTCTACCAAGTCCTGTCTGAGCCACGCTGAGCCCCGAGCAAAGCCTCCGCCCTGGGACGTGCCAGCTGCCTGGGGCTCGGCATGGTGGAGGGGCCAGGCTGTGCCCACGGGCTTCTCTGCCGCGTGCCCGGCGACGGCAGAAAGTGGCCTCCACTGGCTGCCACCGTGGTGCTTTGGGGGACCCTCTCTGCTTCATTTCCTGCTCTGTCCCTCCGTCAGGTGGTGGCCGCTGAGTCCCGCTCTTGGGGGGGGGGGACACCCCTCCTTCTGGACCCACAGCTGCTGAGTCACTCCCAGCTCTGCTTTTCTCTGTGCTTTATAAACCTTTTGGGTGCTTTGCCCTTTTCTGCTTAGTTGTACTTCTTTGCTACTGTTACTTCTCTTCTCTTTCCGCTGCATGAAGAGACCACCTTCCTTCTAAAAATAGAAGCATTGCCTGTCATTCTCTTCCAGGCGCACCCCTCCCCCCCTTTATCCCATTGGGTTCTCCTGTGGGCGGGGCACAAGCGACATCATTGTTTCTCCCACCAATCCTGGCTTTGTTAATTACCCCACCCAATCCTGGGTAAAAGTAGCTACTTCTTACTGATGTTGGAAAGCCGCTACCAAGATAGGGTGAGAAAACAGACTGGAAAGGTTTTCCCAAAGGAGGGCGATGGAGGAAGGGGGGAGGTGGCCAGGCTGCCGGATGCCGGATCCCGAGTGTAAGGACCTCTCCTTTCACTTGTCGGCTTGGCCGGTGAACGGCCCAAGCCCCTCTTAGGCTTCCCACCACTTAGATATCCTTGTCTGACCTCCCCCGTTCTGTGTTCTCAAATGCACCTTTATCGTACCGTACGTGTTTTCGTCTTCATAAATTGCTTTTGAAATTTGTGGCCACAAGGAGCTCAGTTCATCTACCATTGGCTGAGTCCTCAGCCGCCACGGTGCATCCTTGACAATTCTTGCACAAGAAAACCTGCTCCGTACTGTGGATACAAGGGATTTTGTTACGAGTATTAAATGTAACAGTTAATGCTCTGGGCACGCCGTTGCATTTTATAACATTTACTTAAACAGCGATTGATTTTGCATTTTCCCTTTTGTTCTCAGGTTTGGAAGGTGATGAATTTTGTGTAAAGATCTCTTATGCCCATAGATCCTTGAAATGCTCAAGAGGCTGTGTCTTAAAGGTTAACAGGCAAAAGAGTCTAGTAAGAAATCGCGCATCTTTGAATTTCCAGCTGCGCATTTAGATCTCTGCCTTTCTAGTGCTTCAGAAGCAGGAGGGGTATGAAACCACTTTTGTCCACTGGCTGTCTCTGTGCAGGTTTCTAAAGGAAGTGGGCAAGGGACAGATGCCTAGGAGCAATGCCAAGGTTTGAATAAATGCCGGCTAGTATTCTGGCTATCTGGTAAGGTCTGTGTGTTTATGCGCAATCTATGGAATTGCTTTCTCTGTGGGAGGACGTTCACAGTGAATATTTATTTTCAGACAACTCTACGTGTTTACGTGGAAGCATATGTTGGGCTGTTAAATAAAAAAATTTTGTTTTTCCCTATTCCCAGGTCATGTGTGGAATTTTTGTCAAGTAGTAATCCTTCGGTTACAATATGTATACTAAACCCATATGGTTTTCTCATACCATTCTTCGTATTTTTTCAAATGCATATTAATGAGATGTTCGGGGCAACCAAAACTTGATTGAGAACAGTTTGAATATGTGGTTCCGAAAAAGCACAGGCTTCCATTGAGTTGAATGACAAGCTGTTAATGTATTTCAAATGTGTTGTAGAGTGAAAATGAGAATTTTCCAGAACACATTCAGAAAAGGCTGACCTTTCTCACGATGCTGTTGCATGGATGAATTCACAAATATACCCATCTCCGTGTAGCCAGTGTGGAAACAAGGATTTAAGAGTTGGGCAATTTATGTAGGGAGTTAGCTAGGGAGAAGGGTTTGGGGGGGAAAAATTCTAATTGATTTTTACACGACATCAATTCCCTGAACAGTTGCCAGTCATTTTATCACATCTCTTGGTAATTTGCTGATCGTGCAATAAAAAGTATTCTTTTGGGGGGCGCCTGGGGGGCTCCGTCGGTTAGGCGTCTGACTTCTGCTCAGGTCATGATCTCGCAGTTCATGAGTTTGAGCCCCTCGTCGGGCCTTGTGCTGACAGCTCAGAGCCTGCTTGGGAGCCTGCGTCTCCCTCTCTCTCTGCCCCTCCCCCACTCATGCTCTCTCTGTGTCTCTCTCTCAAAAATAAATAAACGTTTAAAAAAGTCATCTTTTTGGTACAGGCCTGAGGCAGTGTTCGAGCTGGAGTTTGGGAGGAAAGCCAGGCCTCTTAGTTACTTTCAAAGCTTCGAAAATCTGTTCAGCACATCTTAGTTCCTCCTGGTGCTCAATACTGCTGTCGATATTTACATGCTGCTTCCCTGGAGGAAGCCATAAGTCATCTTAAAATAGTGTAACGTGGTGGCTGGAACGATATGCCTGGATTTTTCTCGAAACTTAATAAGACCTGAAAGGCACACCCATGTGTCTCTCCAGTGGGATCAAACACAATTCTGTGTGCCCCCAGCTAACTGAGATCTCGCTGATGAAGGTGGAGTCTCATTTGGTTCCCCAGAAGGGCTTGCAGTCACTCACTGCTGCAGATTTTCTTCTGGAAACTTCTGAACACAACTGGCATCGCAATGCGAGGGCAACCCGTGGATTTCCGTTACGATGCAGTTGCCTAAATACTGGAAATAGGTGATCTGGTTTGAAAAAGAGCCAACTTTTTCTAAACTTCCTCATTTTGAGTGGGTTAATTCTGTTCTAGGAAAAGTTTTGACAGAATTGCTTTCTGGGTGCCAGCAAAATGTTATGTTAGAAATAACGGTGTTTACTTCCATTCTCTATTTTTTCCATAAACTTTTAGAAGTTCATTTCCTAAATATGACTTTTATTATTTTACTTGACCTAGCCAATATAAATGGTGTTAAGTCATTATTGCCATCAACATAATGGCACTTTTTGCCTCGCAAGATAGGAAAAATAAACCCTTTCACCCCTGAAACACAGAGTTGGCTTGGCTATGCTTCTAAGGAAGTCAGACATGGATGGGACCAACCTAAACTTTGCCCCATAGAAATTCTTTGCGTTGCATTACTTGGATCTGTGGATGAGCCCGATATCACCAAAGATCCTCACCGAAGACCCTGTTCCCAAGACACAGAACTTGGGATGCCGATACTTGTGCAGGTGCTCAGTTCATTGTGTGTCTCTGGGAGAGAGGCAGTGATGAAGCAGACAGGGCAGGGGTAAGGCTGCGGGGGCTGGTGGCCTTAGCCGGAACCTTGCTCCGGTCTGGTCCTGCAAGGAGCTCACGAGTATGAACAGCATCACAGAGCCGGCCCCTCCTTGAGGCAGTGAGACGGGGCCCCTCTGGCTGTGGGTTGCCCTGGGGGGTCGGGGGGGAGGCGAAGCAACTCCTGGTCAGCCAGGGGCAATATTCTGGAGAAGAGGGAGGAAGGCAGCCACCATCCCCAGCAGCCGAGGGACGGGCGCACAGGCAGGTTAAGGCGTCTGCATGGAACACCACTAAGCACCCGCTTCCGCCTCTGAAGAAACACTGCCTTTAGCTCAGAACCTGCTCTCACTGGTGTTCTGTTTCCTTCCCCCCCTCTCAGGGAGTGGGCAGATTCAGCTCTGGCAGTTCCTCCTGGAGCTCCTGTCGGACAGCTCGAACTCCAACTGCATCACCTGGGAAGGCACCAACGGGGAGTTCAAGATGACGGACCCCGATGAGGTGGCCCGGCGCTGGGGAGAACGGAAAAGCAAACCCAATATGAACTACGACAAACTCAGCCGCGCCCTCCGCTACTACTATGACAAAAATATCATGACCAAAGTCCACGGGAAGCGCTACGCCTACAAGTTTGACTTCCACGGGATCGCCCAGGCCCTCCAGCCCCACCCTCCAGAATCATCTCTGTACAAGTACCCCTCAGACCTCCCTTACATGGGCTCCTATCACGCCCACCCACAGAAGATGAACTTTGTGGCCCCCCACCCTCCCGCCCTACCCGTGACCTCGTCCAGTTTCTTCGCCGCCCCAAACCCCTACTGGAATTCGCCAACCGGAGGTATATACCCCAACACTAGGCTTCCGGGCAGCCACATGCCTTCTCATCTGGGCACTTACTACTAACGACCTGAGGGAGGCCTTTCCCAACAGCATACAATCACCAAGAAATTGCCACCAACTCTATCGGAGACCGTGAATCAAAAGTGCCTCAAGAGGAATGTAAAAGCTTGACTGGCGCTGGGGAAGGAAGCCAGGGACGAGATCCAAAGACTCTTAACGGGAGGGATTTACTAAAGTATTACTCCAGGAATAAAGAGGATGCGAAAAATGTAACGTTATCTGGACACCTCGGGGGTGGACCCACCTTGTAGAAGACATTGTAAGTAGAAGCATGAAGAAGTCACGAGGACCAAGTGCCAAAGAAAGTGTTCTTAAGAAACCTATAAACTTCAGAGGGGAGTTTGGGGTCCCGCTAGTGCAAACGGGGATTCAAGTACAGTGAGAGTGGTAACACAGCCTTCCCCTGACATACCATTTACATGTCATTTTAAGGAAAACTACCTGTATTTAAAAATAGAAACATATCAAAAAAGAAAAGAGAGAGACCGTGGCCCGTCGACAGATACCGAGATGGAACTCAGTAGAACGTGCTGTTTGGGTGAAATCAGATGCGTTCCGTTCGGGGGGGAGCCACAGCTCCTGGACGGTATCAGGGGAACTGAGCCCGGCGGTGGGGCCGGGGCCGTCTGCGGACAGCGAGCGTGTGGTTGTAGACAGAGGGCTGGAGGAGGTGCGAGAGAAGGGAGCGGAGGAGGAGGAGGCCAGAGGGCTGGGAGAGACGCTTGTCAAGCAGTGGAGACCGGACTTGGGACAGTGCAGAGGCCGGAGACTGAGTCGGGAGACTTGCGGGTTCATTGGTCGGTGCCCTACCAAACCCAGTGTTAAGAGGAAGAATATGGCGTCCAGGACGAGGGGAAAGTAGTAGAATTCAGGAACAAGAATACGCATCTCTCTTTTTTGTTTGTTTGTCTGTCTGTCAAAAGAAAAATTTAACTGGAATTGTCTGATATTTAAAAGAAACATTCGGGACCTCATCGTTAACGGGGGGGGAGGCTCTGTTCCCCACAGGGTCAGGTAAGAGGTGGGTAGCCTTCTTCGATGCTGCCATCGGAAACCATCTAGGCGTTTGGGTTAGGCAGAGGCTCCGGGTTTCCTTTCGAGTCGCAAACGCTGTGCGTTTGTCAGAATGAAGTATACAAGCCAATGTTTTTTCCCCCCTTTTTATATAATAATTATATAACTTATGCATTTATACACTACGAGTTGATCTCGGCCAGCCAAAGATACACGACAAAAGAGACAATCAATGATAGAATGTGGCCTTGAATTTTAACTCTGTATGCTTAATGTTTACAATATGAAGTTATTAGTTCTTAGAATGCAGAATGTATGTAATAAAACAAGCTTGGCCTAGCATGGCAAATCAGATTGACCCGGGAGTCCGCATTTGCACTTTGTTAGCGACTGAAGTTGCCTAACAGAGATGTGTGCTGAACTTCGGGTCTTGTGTTCTGGTTTTATTTTGTCCGGGAACTCGTGCAAGCGAGAGCCAAGCAAATAGGATGTTTGGCGCCCAAACGGTGTTGGCCTCTCCAGGCCCTTCCTGCTCACTCTCTCTTCCTCCTCGTCTTTCTGGAGCAGACGACCAAAGGTTTCACGTTGGAACCTCCATGTGTGTGTGCCCAGAATGGAAAGAGGCCCCTCGAGCGGGGGTTGTGACAGAAATTCCAGAGAAACACCTGGTCACAGATCACCCTCAGTCCCTGCCAGGATCATAAAACATTGGTTGAACGGCGAACCGATCTACTGCTCTTAGCGCAAACTGTAACCTTGTTGGTCAATAAAGCGTCGTGGACAGCCAGTTTCTCACTTTACAGGAACAAGGGATGGCTTCTAAGTTTACCACTTGGCTTCCCTTTGAGAGGCCCTGGCCGGGTCCACAGTTGCCTTAATCTTCCCACGCTGGGATGATCTGGGCACTGTGGTTTGGGGTTCGTCAGCCTTGAGCCTGACATGTCCGCAGACGCTATTCCTACGATCTGAAGTCGTTGGTTGCCCTTGACATCTTCTCTCTTCTGTGTGTGTCACCTGCCCCCAACTTTGGCCAAGGTGAAGGCAGTTCGAGAGGTGGGATACAAAGCAAGGGAGAGGCACCAAAATCGAACAACTTCTTAGCCTGAGTCAGTTTCTGAACTGGCCCATTTCATAGCCGTCTTGGGGCTCGTTTCGCACTTTGTAAGTCTTTCGCTATGATTAAATCAAGTTGCCAAACCTCTGTGCTATGGATATTTTGGCAGTGGTCTTTAAAGTCAGTAGGATCCGATTACCAAAGCTTCAGACGCTCTGCATTACTTGGATTAAAAGAAGTCCAACCATCAATCATTTTGCGGCAGCTTGGGAAAGGCCCATAAAGTGCCTGTATCTCCTGGGGGCGGGGGGGGGGGGGGGAATAAAAACATGAAAGCTGGCAGCTGGGGTGACCCAAACGTTTCTAATGGAAAAAATCCATCATCTCCATTTTGAAATGCAGAGTCAAAGACACCTACATTTTGCTTATAAATACGAGTTTGCTCAGATGATCACTCCATTCCACTCCTTCAGAATTATATCGTGAGCAAAATCGTAAAAATAAGACCTGATTAGCATATTCCATTTTAGCAGATGTTTTCAGTTAGGCTCTCCAACACCCACCCAGCCCAGATGATTAGCAAGCTTTACGACAAGCATGAGCAGCCGAGATGATTTTGGATGACACGATACTCCTGTGTTCTCCCAAATAAATAATTCTTAAATTACATCTCAAAATAACATTTGCTACCTGCTCCTGTCTTAGTCTAACTCCAAAACACTCTTGAGTTCATATTTGTAATTACACGAAGGACCTTTTCCTTCTCAGCTTCTCCCGTTTCTTCGTTTGCCCTGATGTACGCTCCTGACCCCTGCATGGCATCACTTCTCCCAGCGAGACATTCATCCAGTTTTGTCTTAAATGGCCTTCTGGGCTTTGTGGAAGCCCCACCGTAGCCTTTTGGGTACTTGGTAGCATCCCTGCTCTTCCCAAATCTCAGGCAAGACTTCATTTATGCTCCCAGTCTGCTGCCTTTGCCAAGTCTCGAAGACTCCACGGTGAAGCCATCTGTCGGGACTGGTGCATTCGGAGGAGGTGTTGTCCCTCCCAAGCGCCTGTCTGTGCTGCTGCAGCACCTGCCACCTGGGGATGAGGGCCCAGAGGGGCTTGCCTTGGATGGCGGGCACGGCATAGACTCCTAAAGCCCTGGAACTGGGAGATGATGGCAAGTAGGGAAAACACGGGTGTCCTGCAGGCTCCCAAGTGGACCTCTAACTGTGGATACAGTGTGATTTTATTATTTTTTTAATTTTTTTTTTTTTTTTTTTGAGAGAGAGAGTATGACAGAGCACAAGCAGGGTAGAGGCAGAGAGAGAGGGAGACACAGAATCCAAAGCAGGCTCCAAGCTCTGGGCTGTCAGCACAGAGCCCGATGCGGGGCTTGAACTCACGAACCACGAGATCATGATCTGAGCCCAAGTTGGACGCTCAACCCACTGAACCACCCAGGTGCCCCCAGTGTGATTTCTTAAAGCCTGGTTTAATTGCTCTCTAGTCACTCCACCCAAACAGAAGCTCTGGGTGGCTTCATCAGAAGGGATGATGATCTCCCTTGAGGCTGGGGTCCTTTTCCTAGCTCACTGGTTGTTGGCAGAATTTGGTTCCTTGCAGTTGTAGGACTGAGGTCTCATTTCCTTACCAGCTGTCAGCTAGGGATCACTCTCAACTCATAGAGGCCACTTAGAGTCCTTGCCACATGGCCCTCTCTGCATCAAGGCAGTTGCTTCTTCGAGGCCAGCAGAATCTCTTTCATGTTGAATCTCTTAGACTTCTTTTAAAGGTTCGCTTGATTAGACGAGGCCCACCTACGTTAACCACCTTTTTAAAATTAACCCAAACTTAGCTCATTAGAGGCCTTAATTGCATCTAAAACTGTCCTTTTGTCATAGAATATAACCGAATCATGAGAGTGAATCATATTCACAGGTGCTGCTCACACACCAGAAGTGAGCACTATATAGGTAGGGCATCTACACTAGAGGATGGGAATCTTGGCGGCCATATTAGAATGATGGCTACACACCATGGATATGTGGCCTGCCTTCTACCTTGTTCTAAGCACCGCTGGTCAATGAAACCTCCCTAAAATGCACATTGCCAAAAAGACCAGCCACAATTCAGTAGCTTTGTATATCTGAAGCCACGTGCTCAGTGGCTCCCTCTCTCCCCTGGCAACATGGACCTCTTTTGGCACGTCTGATGCTCTTAATCTGACTAATCTGAAAAGCTTTATGTTGAACCTGGACGGGCTAATGCTAACTGTTCAACGACATCTACATATTCTTTTGATTCTAGCTAAAAAGGAACCCAAGTTATTTCTATATGCAAAGAACTATGCACACTTTTCTAACTTATTTTAAACCAATTTTATAAAGCAAAATAGCTTCATTCATTTTCCCATAAACGTTTTTTACAAAATATTATTCTGTTGAGGCAAGCCATAATAATATTTGATTGTGATTTGTGCCAGGCGTTTTGAATTACAGATTTATGGAGGAAGCATGTTAAATGTAAGAGCTTTATGGAGACAAGAAACAGAGGCGCTTTTCATGTTCCATAGACACACAGCATTCTTCCTAAAGAAAATACTACAGAATGGTAGCCAGAATTTCATTCCGAGAGAACTTCATAAAAAAATGGTTTTGAGATTTTACAAGGTCATGACTGGCTGAGTGAGCCTAGCCAATGAGTACTCGTTAAAAGATCAACACTTAGGGGCCCCTGGGTGGCTCGGTCGATTGAGCGTCAGACTTTGGCTCAGGTCACGATCTCACGGTTTGTGAGTTCGAGCCCCGCGTCGGGCTCTGTGCTGACGGCTCAGGGCCTGGAGCCCGCTTCCGATTCTGTGTCTCTCTCTGCTCTTCCCCTGCTCATACTCTGTCTCTCAAAAATAAAGATTAAAAAAAAATAATAAAAAAAAAGATCAACACTTACTGGAAGGAAGATCCCAGGGACAAACTCCATGCCTCAGTAGGATGAGGACATAGAAGGTACGCTGAGGACAAACTCCAGTAGGTTATTTGATAAACGGGTTAGATGAGGACAATGGGTTATATGCTGAACACAGGATCCCAAAGAGCAGGCTGAAGGAACAGGGCTAGTTTAACACGCTTACCGGAACTCAGTGATGTTAGGACCCACGCTGTGTCAAAAACACCTGAGAACAACAGAAGCACGTGTGAAAAGAACCTTAGGGATTTAGCGATATGCAGAATAACTAACATTTACTGAGCTAAGGGCAGACGCCATACTGAGCACTTCAAATGCATTATTTTATTACTTCTCCCAATTGCCCTCCTGATAACATATTAAAGATTAAAATGCTGACACCAAGATTCAACAATTTACCGTGCCTTCCCGAGATCATACTTGCTCCTGTGCTGACTCTCAAACCTCTACTCTTAATCTATTTTTCCTCATCTTGATAGGACATGGCAGAGGGTAGGGGTGGGGGGGGGGGCATGGCATGACTACTTAAATTTATGTTGCATTTTCTAAAATGGATTGTAAAATAGGAGTTATTTATTCCATTTTGAACTGATTCCAGTATCATTTCTGGACATAACACTTGCCAAGGGACACAGGCCAGCTAGAGCAAGCCCAGTGGAGAGAGAGAGACGGGGGCAACGAATGAGCTCAAGGCTATGCCATGAAGGAGTTACTGAAGGCACCGTTCAGTGTCTCTCATGGAAGCAAGGTTACTTTTAAGGTCCATCAACACAGGCCCCAGCGTGGTGCATGGCAATATTAAGCTGTCAATAAATGTCTTCAGCTGCGTGCATGCGTGAACATCCGGAAAGGTAATGTGTGGACCAAAGGTGCACTCAGCAGGGATGCCGACTGGGCAAACTCAAGAAAGAACCTTTTTTTTTTTTTAATGTTTATTTATGTTTGAGAGACAGAGTGTGAGCGGGGGAGGGGCAGAGAGAGAGGGAGACACGGCATCCGAAGCAGGCTCCGGGCTCCGAGCTGTCAGCACAGAGCCCGACGTGGGGCTCGAACCCACGAACTGTGAGATCGTGACTAGAGCGAAGTCAGAGGCTCAACCAACTGACCCACCCAGGCGCCCCTCAAGGAAGAACTTTTCAACAGAGAAGCTGCCTCTGGCCCAGGAGTTCCTGGATGTGGGCGTGCTCACTGGGGACCACGTGACTCTTCAGGTATTTAGCAGCAAATGGCAAGCAGACTACTTGGTTGTTTCGGACTTTTTCACTTCTATGCAGTCCGGGTTCTACAAAATGATTCAACGTCATACATACACGTACCTAGATCAGGGAAGAGGGTCTGAGATGCATGACGGCCTAGGCGTCTCCTACCACTTAGTCTTAAGGGCATGAGTGCATGTGGGGGTTAGGTAGAATCCTCCTGAATTCACTGGTGGTGTGGCCGTGTCTTCAGAATGACTTGGAGGTTAAAACACATGGTATCTGTCGACAACACAGGGCATGGCCAGAGCCGCCAACTGGTGGGACCACTGAACCATCCCTCCACGTTTCTTCTCTGGGAAGAAAGACCAGCCTCCTACAGCACTTTTTCATAAAGGCATACATCGGGGGTGGGGGGGTGTTCTTGGTCACAGCCTGCTCAGCATCAGACATGGCACAGCTAAAAGTGTGTCAGGCTGCCCTCCCGGGACCCTCAACCCAGCTCCAGACAAACCATTCCTGCCTTCCAGCTGGCATGGCAGGCAGGCAACACAGACTGCTGGCCTCTTAAGACCCTAAGGAAGGGGTGGAGGCGGACGTTAAAATGTGTAAGAAAGAATTTGGGGTAGAAGTTATGAAGCTCTTTGGCAAAGTCTCTTGATTAGAAGGTGAGGAAGAACTTGGGGGAAGGTTGGCAGGGGAAGAAACCACCTGGCTTCTTTAGAGGAGGCGACCCCCAGGGAGAAAGATCCTTTTCAGAGGATAGGTCCCGCCTCTTCCTGTGGGAGAGAGCGGAAGGGGCGGGGACGGAGCTAGAGGAACTAGGGGAATGTCCTCCTCCCCGCCACACCTTTCCTGCACCCTGCCGGAAACATGCGTAGTGGAGAAGAATGGTTCCATCTGAATGGTGGAACCAACCTCCGCTCGGTCAACGCGGCAGCTCTCCTTAGAAGAAATGCCTGCTCTCTTTCTGTCTTCCTGCTCTCTTTCTGTCTTCTGACCTGACACTGTGTCCCTGCCCGTGCTTCTCCTCATCTGCGTTCATGTGGCACAAAGCGTTTTGAAAGTGGGATTATGCGATGATCGCTGAGTTTTAAACCAATGCTGTCCGGTCCACGCTTACAGTTAAATTGCTCTCTTCCAATTAAGAAAACACCAACGCGTTCTGTGCCATTGGCTCAATTAAAGCTGAGAGCTTGTTAAGATCGTTGTATTCAATTTCACCTGGCTGTGAAGCAGGAGAAAACGGACTTGAATGAGGGTGTGTCTGACTGCCCAGCGTAGGCACTGTGCTGGTCTACCTCTCCAAGGAAGCTGACTTAAGGATAAGATCCTAGCATGGGCAGCCGTCACAGGACGGCCAGACAAACGCTTACTCACGTGATGGTGGGAAGGCAGGTGGAGGAGGAAAAAACCAGTGGGAGGGGAAGACAGGTGGAGGGAGGCCGAACAGTGAATGCGTGATGTCCAGCTGTGTGTGTGTGTGTTGTTGGGTGTAGCTCTGGCCGGCAAGAGACTGAGCTACAATTATTACCGGAGGCCTCATGACAAACCCGCAGTGGAGGTGCCCGTGAACGGACCCCGGCCTTCCTGTGGAGTGTCGCGCAAGTCACGTAAATAAGTTCTACAAAATGAAGCCAAATCGGTCCAGGCTACAGAATATTTAGCTTCGGTTGACGGCTATCTTTTGAGAGGCCAACGATTCTTGGAAACTACATCTTCCGTTAGTTTTCTTGGGAAGTCGCTCTAAGGGTGCTTTCTCTGTTTACTGCTGGTGAACATCCCAGAATGTCCCCTCTTCTTTGTCAAGTTCTTCACCCCAGTTCCCGCTTTCTTCCAACTGTGGACCAGTCTCTATAGGCGTGGTTTTTGGAAAGGAATATTTTACCATGATTATCGGAATTCAGTATAAACCCATGAGGAGCAAGAATGTTGGCTTCCATTTTTCGAACATTTCTTTTGTGTCTTCAGTTCACAGCCCTGTGAGAAGCGCAGAAAGGTGTGACAGAGTTATGGCCCTTGGAGAGATTAAAATCTAGAGGGAAATGAAAAGGTACATGAAAGTCTCCAGTGTAAGACAGTATATGATCTACATGTGAACATTACAAAGAAGGAGAGGTCATGCTAAGTGCTCTGCTTAAGGAAGGCTTCCTGAAGGAGACGGTATTTCAGGAGGGGGAGATTTTTGAGGGATACACAAGTATCCATTAGTATATCTACACAAGTGCTCACCTTTGTGTGTAATGATGGATGCCTGTTTTTTTTTTTTTTTTACAAGTTAAGATACCTGATCTTAACTCTCAGCATCTTATTCTTTCAACCCTAAGTCCAAGATAGATTAGCTTTAATTGTGCTTCCGAAGGTTCTTGAGGAAGGAATTATTGAGAATAATGTGCAAAAGAGACAAGAATAGTGCTAAGACAGGAGCGAGGTTGGGAGGAGTTACCCCAAGAATGGGAGAAGATTATGGTCTACGGGATTCACTGGCAGTGGGGATCTACACCATCATGAATGTGTAGGCACTGAAGTGATAGAATTCAGAGATATGGCTGTATGATGCCCCTAGGGAGCTGGAGCCCAATCCTGGAGATTCCAGCCCTATTGTGGACCCTGCTTGATACTGAAGCAAGAATCTCTAGGGTTTGGGGCAAGCTTTCACTTCCAGGATGTGGAAATGGAGGAACCCATCGTGATGATGACATTCAAAGATTCGAAGTCCTCACCCATTCTGGGTGGAGTCAATTTCATTTTTATTGTATTTTGTTTAAGTTTATTTGTTAGAGAGAGAGAGCACAAACGGGGGAGGAACAGAGAAAGAGTGCACACAAGTGGGGGAAGGGGCAGAGAGAGGGAGAATCCCAATCCGATGTGGGGCTCGAACTCACAAACCGTGAGCTCATGACCTGAACTGAAATCCAGAGTTGGATGCTTAACCAACTGAGCCACCCAGGCGCCCCTCATTTTGATTTTAAAAGAAAATAATGCAGTGTCTTACACCAGGTTCATATTCATGTATCAATATACTTATCTCAGTTATTGGTAACACAAGTGGAAAAAAATCAG
This sequence comes from Lynx canadensis, assembly GCF_007474595.2. Classification (NCBI taxonomy): domain Eukaryota; kingdom Metazoa; phylum Chordata; class Mammalia; order Carnivora; family Felidae; genus Lynx; species Lynx canadensis. The sequence continues at coordinate 151,789,590 of NC_044311.2, read as the reverse complement.
GAAGATGTAATATTATTAACAAACCTGCCCTAATGAAGTTAGGGAATTATCCTCAACAACTAAGGAATAGACATTGTTTTCAAACTCATACGGATCATTTATAAAAATCTCCATATGTAGGTTTATGAGGCAAGTCTCCACACATTTAAAGGATTAAAGTCATAAAATACCTTCTCTGACCCAAATTATGTTAAAGACCAATTTTTAAAAAGTCAAGTAGAGAAATTATACTCAAGCAATATGCTAGCATTTTTCCAAAAAATTATAATGGAAGCTAGAAAGGATGACATCATAAAATGAAAATACATATCAAAAATTTGTGGAATGTAGCTAAAGCGGCATATAGAAAGAAGTTTACAGTCTTCAGTGGTTATATTGGAATAGAAAAATGGATAAAAATTAGTAGGCTGAACATCCATTTTTAAAACTTAGTGTAAGAACAGCAGTACAAACAAAAATTTCAAAAAAAAAAGAGAGAAAAGTGGATATGTAAACATGAGGGCACAGCGTGAAACTGAGACTCAAAATATAATTAACAACAGAAGTTGTTTTGTAAAAGATTAATCAAATTGAAAAATCTCTGGTAAAATTTCTTAAAAAAGAGAGAAGATACAAATTAAATAATAATTAAGAATGACTAAAGGAATTAAACTATGGTTGTTACAGACTTTTAAAAGATGATAGTGTCCTGCAAACCGATTTATGCCTTTTCATTTGAAAATTAGATTGAATTGACACATTCTTATAAAAAATAAAACAGACCACATACGATTCAAGAAGTAGAAAGCCTGAATAGTCTTACAGCCATTAAAGAAATAGAATTAGTCCTCAAACATCTTCCCACAAAGAAACCTACAAGCCAGATGGCTTCCTCGTGAGATCAACCAAATATTCAAGCTGAAAATGGTTCCAAAATTGCCCAAAATATTATAAGGAATATAAAAAGAAGAAACAATCCTCAATATAATTTATAACGGTAACATAACCTTGATAGCAAAGTCAACAGACGGTGCAAAAAATCCAATCACACTTGTGAATGTAAGATACAAAAATATTAAGCAGTAGTAGCCAATAGAACTCAGCCATGTATAACAAAGAAACGACATTATAACCAAGTTGGGCTTATCAAAATAATGCAAAGTTGAGTAAACGTTGGAAAATCAATGAATGTAGCCACCACATGAGCACACCACAGGAGCAAAACATCATCACACATAGAAACAGAAAAGTGTTTAATATAATAAAACCTCGATATGTTATTAACTATTAGCAAACGGAGAAGAGAACGTGACTTCTTTAACCTGGTAAAGGGTATCTATAGAAAACATACCAGCAAATGTGGGACTTAAAGGTTTAAAATTGAAAGTATAGTTGATGTCAAGAACAAGAAAAAGGTGCCTAATATTACCATTTCTGTTCAATGTAATTTTGGAGGTCGTCACTAGAATACGAAGGCAAGACAAAGAAAAATTTAAGAAATAGTTCATTATACACAGAAAATATGGCTGTGCATATAGAAAATCCAAATGAATCCTTAGGTTAATTTTTTGAATTTCTAAGAGTTTTAGCAAAATTACTGAAATAAAAACTCAATTACATTTCTACGTGCTACCACATACATCTAGAAAATTAAGCTTAAAATGTATTATTTACAACAGCATAAAAATATGCAGTATCTAAGAATAAATCTAACAAACATGCACAAGATCTCTATGGAAAAATAATAAAACTTCATTGAGAGACATCAAAGAAGACTGAAATAAATAAAGAGATGAATCACATTCATGGATTTGATGATTCGATGTTGTAAAGATGTCTATTATTTGCAAAATCACCTAGACATTCACTGCAACTCCTTTCAAAAACTCCCAACAGTTTTTTTTTAACTTTACAAGCTGATCTCTAAAATTTTTACAGAGAACCAGATTAACCAAGACGTCCTTGAAGAAAACACAGCCTGCCAACATTTTATGGGGTTTTTTTTGTCCTCCACCATACTAAATCTTAGAATGTTATAGTAATTAAGAATCAGAGTGTGAGATGGCTCAAAGAGACAAAAAGACCAATGGAATAGAAGTCCATAAACAAATTCAACATATATGAATACCTGATATAATCACAAATGATAGTGAAGATCCGTGCTCAAAAGATGGGTTTTTAAATAAATGGAGCTAGAACAATTGGAAATCATATGTCAGGAAAAAACTACATCGCAGCACTATTGAATACCACACATAAAAGTCAATGACACGTGGCTAAGAACTAAAATTTAAAATTCAAAAGTGTAAAGGTTTTCAAAGATGTTACAGAAAAACATGGTCATGACCTTCAAGTGCAAAAGAATTTAATGACAGAAAAACTACAAAGTATAAAAGAAATATTGATAACATTTTCTATATGAAAATGACGAACTTTTTTCATTAAAAGGTACCATTAGGGTACCTGGGTGGCTCAGTCAGTTGAGCGTCTGACTTCGGCTCAGGGCGTGATCTCGCGGTCCATGAGTTCGAGCCCCGCGTCGGGCTCTGTGCTGACAGCTCAGAGCCTGGAGCCTGTTTCAGACTCTGTGTCTCCCTTTCTCTGCCCCTCCCCCACTCATTCTCTCTCTCTCTCTCTCTCTCTCTCTCTCTCTGTCAAAAATAAATAAACATTAAAAAAAATTTTTAAAAGGTGTCATTAAAGACAGCAAGAAGACAACTGCACAATGGGAGAAGATATTTGTGACCCATGTAGCCTACAAAGTACTAGCGTCCAGAATGTACAGCCATTACTAAGTCAATCAGAAAAAAAATGTAGATATGTAAAAGAATTGAAGAGCTCACTTCTCAAGAGTGGAGACACGATAGACAATAAATGTATGGACAGTGCTCAAGCTCAGGGTAATCCAGGATACGTACAGTAAAACCAAAATGGTACCCATTTACCCCCACCATATTGGCAAACATTAAAAAGGCCAATCATGGGGCACCTGGGTGGCTCCGTTAGTTAAGCATCCGACTCTGGGTTTTGGCTCAGGTCATGATCTCGTGGTTCGTGAATTTGAGCCCCACGTCGGACTCTGCGCTGACAGTGTAGAGCCTGCTTGGGATTCCCTCTCTCTCTGCCCCTTCTGTGATCTCTCTTTCTCTCTCCCTTTCTCAAGATAAATAAACTTTAAAAGAATAAGAAAAATAAAAAGTCTAACCCAAAGCAGTAAGGGTGAGGATGTAAAACGAAGAGGGGCACTACTGGAAGGCATGGGGATTGATAGAGTCTCCTTGGAAAATAGTTTGGCACTCTTTGGCATTCACTGTAGAACAGATAACGTGTATACCCAAAATCCTGTTAGGGAAATTCCGAAGGAAATCAAGAACCTCCCACTAGTCCACTAAGATACATGAACCGCAATATCACTACAAGCATGCTTGTAATGATCAAAACTGGAGGCAACCCAAGACTCCATCAACATTAGATTAGATAAGACAATTTTGGTATATCTACATAATGCAAATAATGACTTAAACTCACAAACTTAATACTGAGCCAAAGAAGCAAATAGCAGGAAAGCATATACAATATGGTTTCATTTATTTAGATTTCACAAGCAGGCAAAGACAAACAACATATTGTTTAGAGATGGCGCAACGATGTTCAAAAGATAAGAACAGAAGCAAAAGGCTGATTATTTCAAAGTCAAGATAGTGATTACCTCTCAGCGGAAAGAAAAGAGATGGGGTCAAGGAGGGATGCTAGGGTATTTTAAAGACCTGGCAATGTTTTATTTCCCGTTGTGGTGGTGATTTCTTTATTTGCTATGTGTAGTCATTTTAAACGCTCATCTGTATATATGATGTATCTCGTCTTCCAAACGCTATGCCAAGTCACGGTTTCACATGCATCAAGAGTGGGCTCCTGTCGGAACAATGTTGGGAAATGTGGTGCACTCTGATGGTTCTTGCACAGGATGTTCCGTTTCCTCTGCGAGACGGCTCAGAGTTCACTTTGGGCACAGTGGGTTTTGGTATTCCCCAGGAGATTCACTTCCTCTGCCCAATGCTCTCTGTCGGTTAGTTATTGTGGAATGTCTATGCGGCATTGCGTCTGTCTCTATGAGGCCCCTGTGATTGTCCTCCCTTCAAGAGGTGGAGCTTAATTCCCCACCCTTCAAGTGTAGGATGGACTAAATAACCTGCTCCGACTAAACAGAATGTGGTAGATGGGACAGTGTGTGTCTCCTGAGATTAGATGATAAAAGGCATTGTGACTTTCTCCCTTCCTTGTCTCTTGGCTAACTCATTCTGGGGAAAGCTGGCCGCCATGTCATGAGGACCCTCAAGCAGCACTAGGAGGTCCAAGGTGTGAGGAACTGAGAAGTCCTGCCAATAGCCAGCCCTGTAGCCCCAATCAAGCCTGCAGATCAGCGTGTCCTTGGTCAAGATTTTGTCCGAAATCTCATAAGAAACCATGAACCAGAACCACCCAATTAAGCTGCTTCTGAATTCCTGATGCACAGAAACTATAAGGGAATAAATGCTCATTGTTTCGACACACTAAGTTTTAGGGAAATTTATTATGCAACAATAGATAACTAATACACCTTGCGTTCTCAGGATTGATTTGGACCCAACCTATATATTGATTTGGACTTTAAGAATGGCTGAGGTGATATAGCCTGGTTTGACCTCAGATCTGCAAGGTGCTTCCTCTGCTTCTGAAATATCTTCGGCTGATTCTTATCTCATTCCACTCTCCGGAGTTGACTCTCCGGTTTTCTGAGACTAAATACTATTGCTTCTTCCCCCAGATGATAAAGGGGTCATTATAAAAGCCTAAGACTTCGAAATTCTGGGTTTTGTAGATTGTAGTTGAAATGGTGTGGGCTTTCAAACCCCACAGGCAAGCACTGGGTCCTACCCTTTGCTGGTTGTTGGACCTTGGGTACGGCATTAGCCTCTCAGAAGTTCTCAATCCTTATCTGTTGGTCAAATGCCAGTCACACAATTAAATACATGTCACTTAGGATTAAGTTTGGCCATGAAAGACGAAAAACAGTGGCTTTAATCAAGGTAGGATTTTGTGTCTCTTCCGTGTCAAAATCCAAAGGTAGGTGGTCTAAGGATTGTATGATATCCTTGATATCAGGAAACCGAGGATCTTTTTGTGTTGTTGTTCTACCATGTGTAGTCATTCTGGTCAAAGATAGATGCTCCAACTCCAAAATATTCACTGAAAAAGCAGAAGTTGGACTTGGACTCTATCAGGGTTCTACCTAAGAAACCAAACCAGTAGGATAGTGTGTGTGTGTGTGTGTGTGTGTGTGTGTGTGTGTTTGCGTGTTCCAAGGAATTAGCTTCTGCCGTCATGGAAACCAGATGGGAAAGTCTCAAATCTGGTGGGCTGGCCAGCTGGCTGGAAACTCTTGGGCAGAAATTCTTCTTCAGTTTTGCTCCTAAGATCTTTCAACTGATTGGATGAGGCCCACCCAGATTATTAAGGATGATCTCCTTTCCTTAAAGCGAACTGCTTATAGCTGTTAATCACACCTACCAAATACCTTCAGAGGGACACCTGGATTAGTGTTTGGAGACCTGTCAGGAGTGACAGTTGCAGGCTACAAGTCTGGTTAAGATTGAGTCACCACTTCTTGGTTTCCTGCAAAGCTCCATGAAAACTGCTACAGCAGAGTGCCCCGGGGGCGCAAATCAGGTCCCCTGATTTGGCCCTGCCTGCCGCCTTTCTTATTGTGCCACATACACCCGTGACCTCGTCCGCAAAGCAGGCTTCCTGTTCTGCAGCTCTCAGGGAGGCCTCCCTGCCCAGTCCCGCAGCCCCTGGGCTGTTTCCTCTCCCTAGTGTCCTCTTCTACATTCTGGATTTCCATCATCATCCCGGCTACGGCCTCCCTGAAGGAGAGTCCTGGCCCAGGGCAGGGGAACGCAGTAAGGACCTTTTTACTTGTAGGTGATGCTGATTTGGAAAGTTCGGGGGTAGACTTCAGGCAGGGATGCACCTTCTCCATCGGCCTCAGTGTCGGGTGGGCTCATTTTACATCCTATCAAGGTAGTTGCCCAAATCAAACTCCGGGCTTCCAGATCTCTAAGCTCCACTACCATTGATATTTTGGGACAAAAAAATTCTTTGGCGTGGGGGCCGTCACATGCACTGTAGGTGGTCAGCAGGATCCTTGGCCTCTCCCCACCCGATGCCAGTCATGCCGCCCCTTAGCCCCAACAAGATCTGTAGACATATTTCCAGTGAGCCCACGAGAGACAAAGTCGTCCCTGGTTAAGACTCACTGGCTTGCGTCACGGCCTTTCAGCCACTCCAAAGGAAGAGCACTTCTTGGGGCACCTGGGTGGCTCAGTCGGTTAAGTGTCCAACTTCCGCTCAGGTCATGATCTCATAGTTCATGAGTTCAGGTCCCGCGTCGGGCCCTGTGCTGATTCGGATTCTGTGTCTCCCTCTCTCTCTGCCCCTCCCTCACTTGCTCTCTTTCTGTCTGTGTCTCTCTCTCTCTCTCTCTCTCTCTCAAAAATAAATCAATAAACATTAATTTTTTTTGAAAGCACTTCTTTTTTCCAATACTTACAAGAGGACTAACTGGAATTATTCCCTGACTTCGGTCACACGTCCACCCCCAAACCCATCACTGCTGCCGGAGAGAGGCCAGTCTGAGCCATGTGCCCTAAAAGTAGGGTTGGTTCACACTCCGATCTTTGATGGGGGCGGGGAGGAGCTGTTACCCAAAGGGTAGGGAGGGAACCGCCAGGGCAGAGCTATCGCGAGATCTGCAGGAAGTCCCCCCCCAGGGCACATGCTGCTGTTCCCACAGGTGCAGGTCTGCACCGGGCCCACTTCATGCCAGGTCAGGAAAGCTCTCGGAAAGTGCAGATGATTTCCGGACTTTTCCATAGAGCGGAGATCCATAGCTGGGGCTGGGTAACCTCTAAATTGCATTAGCAAAATCCCTTGCATTTATAAATTTTTCTGGTGAGAAGGTCCGTTTCTTTCATCAAATCCCCGAAGTTTGCCATCTCCCTGAAATATTAAAGGCAACTGTTATAGAGGCCGACCTCCGAATTTCCAACCTTTCATTTAAAAACATTATTACTTTATTTAAAAAAAATTTTTTTTAATGTTTATTTATCTTTGAGAGCATGAGAGACAGAGTGTGAGCAGGGGAGGGGCAGAGAAAGAGAGGGAGGCACATAATGCGATGCAGGCTCCAGGCTCCGAGCTGTCAGCACAGAGCCCGACGTGGGACTTGAACTCAGGAGCGGTGAAATCATGACCTGAGCCGAAGTTGGACGCTTAGCCCACTGGGCCACCCAGGCACCCCTTGTGTATCTTCTTAAAATCAAAAAACCATGAATATAAACTTCTATCTTCCTTTACCTTTTATCTGAAATATAGCAGAATACATTCCCTTTACACTGCTGTGTGTTCTGCCTTTTCCACTTAAAAATGCATCCCAGAGGGGCACTTGGGTGGCTCAGTACGTTAAGCATCCGACTTTGGCTCAGGTCATGATCTCGTGGTTTGTGAGTTTGAGCCCCGCATCCGGCTCACTGCTGTCAGCACAGAGCCCACTTTGGATCCTCTGTCCCCCCTCTCTCTGCCCCTCTCAATCTCCCTCTCCCTCTCTTAAAAATAAATAAACATTTAAAAAATGTGTCCCAGAGGCATTCAGTTTCCATGAAAGCTTCCTGGTTTGTTTTCATAGCAGCATGATATTCCAAGGCTTGGACGTACGATATTTTACGTGACTTCTCTATTAAGGAATTTTTGACTTATGCCAACCTCTTGGTTACCCAAGTAACACTGCCATCAGTAACCTTGGACACCCGGAGGAGAATCAGCAGAAGCCAGAAGTGGTAAATGGATGCGTGTTTCAAAGGAGCAGTTTTGAAAATATTTGTAGTAAGGATTTCAACCCTACATGCGTTTGACATCACCTCGGGGCATCTAAAAACTCCTGATACCCAGACCCAGCTTCCGGAAATTCCAATTGCCCCCATCTGAGGTGGCATCCGGGAGCTGGTCCCTTTACAAGTTTTTCGGGTGCACTGAATGGACAGGGAAGGCTAAGAACCGGGAGGGGAGGGGGGCTGAGAGCGCGTGGAAAGGAAAGTATTTGTGAAGCAACGCTGGAGAGAGAGGAGAGGTTGGGGCTGCCTGCTCTGTGGACTTTAGCAAGATAAGCGGGTTAAAGGCTTTGAAGATGTTTAGGTGTATTTAGCTGGGTTGTGTGTTATGTGGCTCCGCCCCCTGTCTCCCTTCGAGTGACAAGGCAAGGCCCACATTCCTTTCCGGGGGAAGTCTGTCCCGCTCCACGTCTGTTCCACGTGTGGTCGGCAGGGTGGGCTGGCAAAGGAAAGCCTGCTGTTACTCGGGTAAACACACCCTGCTGGCCCATCGGCTCTCCATGAGGAGTCAGGCACTCTTACAATCTTCATTTTGTGGAGGAGGAAGCTGGGACTCAGAGAGGTGAGGCGGCCTGCCCAAGGTCACACAGCTCAGGAATACGAGATTCACACCCAGGCCTGAGCGCCGAGGCTTCCTGCCAGATGAGACCAGCGTCCTTCCCTGCAGCTGTCAGGACGATCAGACGTGTGGCACTTGCTGCTTGCTGTTTGTCTGTTTCCCTTTATCTTTTCTAGATCCTGTCCTTCCCTGGCCTCTTGAAACTTCGTCCACATCAGCTCCCACAGGGTGAACCAGGCTAGGTGAGGGGTGGACTGTCATCGCTCCCCTACAAGGGGACTTACCAGCCCAGCCGCTCACCGGCCTTTGGCAGGAAGCACTATAGGAATGTGGGGGGTGACCTGTCCCCGGGAGCTTCTGTCGTGGCCGCTGATAAGGGCTGGGCGGGCAGAGATGGGAATGTGAACCATCAGCCGCCCTGGCTCACAGTGGGAGCGTGAGTCCCCCTCGTGGGACTGTCCCCCCGCCCTCCATCCTGATCAGAGGTTGGCAGAAAAGGGACTCTTTATTTTAGACCAGGCCAGCACCTTGATGAGGCACGTTGGCCATTAGGGCTCATCGGTGTAACGTTTCTCCCGCGCTCTAGAACGCAGCAAGATCTGGGGGTGGACAGTGTGCTGGGCTCATCCCCCCCTCCCCCGCGCCCCCCAGCTGAGAGCCTGGGTGGGGCCTGGGGAGAGACCGGATTGAGCCTGTGGGCACACACACTTCTCTTTCTGAATGTATGTGTGTGTGTGTGTGTGTGTGTGTCTGTTTGTATCCCCGTATGTATCCCTGTGTGCATGTCTGTGTGTTTTCACGCGTCTTTGTGTGTGTGTCCCGATGCGTGTATCTGTGTCTATGTTGCTGTGTTTGTGTGTGTGTCTCCACGTGTCCACGTGTATGTATCTTGTCTGGACCCTTGTGTGTCTGTGTGCGTCTGCATGTGTCCACCTGTGTGTCTGTGTGTCCCTCTCTCCCTACTGCGCCCCGGCACCTGCCGCTGGGCTCCGCAGCGCCGGGCCAACCCCGTCGTGCCACCAGGGGGCGCTGGAGCCACGTGCGTCGCCGCTTCCGCAGGGGACCAAGGCCGAGTCCTGCCTCCTTTGCCTTCCTAACTAGGAACGCTTTCTCTTTAAGGCTTCACTTGTCCCTCTGGAACGTAGAGGCCAGTTGTTGGGTCATCTCCCGACGCTCCCGAAGCACCAAAGCTCCTTTTTGTGGACGTTTAAGCTGAGGCGCAGCTGTCCCGGGTCTGGGGACAGAGGGAGCCTCAGTTATAAATGTAATGAATTATAGAGTCAGACTCTAAATGTTCATCGAATGTATATCCTGGCTGAAAATATACCCTACAGGTTCTTAGGAAAACCGGGTAATATTGGCCCTGTTTTCCAGAGGTTGGGCCTAACGTATCATCGGAGGAGGAGGCCCTGGGGTCGTGGGCCGTGCACCTGCCGCGGTGGGGATTAGACCCGGCAGCAGAGCTTGAAGCGGGCGCCAGTCACACCATCTGACTTAGGGGACACGGGGGAGACACCGGGCAAGGGGCTCTCGTGGCCATCCCCCGGGCCGCAGGGCTCCCTCTTGCGGGAACCGGAGCGCGGCCTGCGTAGGCCTCCTTCCCAGCAGGCGCGCTCCCTCCCGCCCGCGTCCCCGCTGGGGCCCAGGTCAGCGGCAGCTCCCGCAGCTCCAGGCCCCGGCCCTGCAGCCCGAGCCCGCGCCACCCGGCTCAGGACCCCGCGGGCACCCCTCTGGACGCCTACATCACCGCACCGGCCCCAGGGACACTTCCTCCACCGAAGCCTTCCGTCTTCAACCCCAAACACCCCGGTTGGTCCCCTGGCCTCGGGGAAACAGGTCTGCTGACCTGCAACGGCCAGCGCACGTGGGTCAGGACGTCTGTCCCTCCTGCCCACGGCTGCCCTGTGAAGAGGGAGACACCTGGAAGCCCTGGAATTCTGTCTCGTCCCCAGGGGTCCTTGTGACAAACCTGGGGCTTCACCAGGATGTAAGCAGTTTACCAAAGGAATTCATGTCCAAGCCCTTCCTTCCGACAGACTGCCTCTCTCCCCTCCCCATGTTCATCTGTCCTCACGTGACAGCTCGGGTCTGTGGGGTCTGTTTTAGACCAGGGGCAGAAGTTTGGTGGGCAGCGCGGCCATCGGGGCTCCTCTGGGAGCCCAGGGTTTGTCCCCAACTTTGGATCTGGAGAGGCCGGGGTGCTTTGGATCTGGAGAGGCAAGATCTGGAGAGGCCGGGGTGCTGCGTGCAGGTGCCCCCGCCAGCCTGGGCAGGGCCTGGGGGGACACTTGGGATGAAGCCTGTGGACACACACTGCCCTTTTTGGGTGTCCGTGTGCGTGTGAGTTGTGTGTGTGTGCTGTGTCTGTTGTGTCTGTGTGTGCCCATGTGTGTATTGTCTCTGTGTGTGTCTGAGTCCCTCTGTGCCTGTGTGTGTGTGTTGAGTTTCCCTGTGTGCGTGTGTATGTATGTTGTGTGTTGTGAGTTTCTGTGCGTGTCCACACGTGCGTGTCCACCTGTCTGTGTGTGTCGTGGGCTGATGCCCCGGAACCGTCCTTTCCAGAATTTGGAGCGGGTCCCCCGAGAAGAGCCAGCGCTGGGAGCTCTGGGCCAGCAGACCCCCTGGTGGCCCCCGGGGTCTGGGCACAAGAGTCATGGAAACTGGGAGCCTCCTGCAGACTCTGCCCCGGCTGTGACTTCCCCGACACGGGCGTGATCCCTGTGTGTGCATTCGAATCCGTCCCGCATGGGGGCTGTGTGTGATCCCGCATCACAAGAGGGAGGCGTCAGGTGCCGGGGGCCACGGTCAGGGTCATGTTTCCCGAGAAGCAGCAGAGAAGTGCCTTCCTGGTGGATCCAGGGTCAGAGCACACAGGCGTGATCCCCGGTTGTGACCGCCCGAGTCGGTCGCACGCGCGGTGCAGTACGTGTCCCGGCCCCAGCACAGTCTGTGAAGGGGAGTTCTGCTCTCTCTGCCCCTCGGTCAGATGTGCTGCCGTTTCGAGAACAAGTCCACGTGTGGTGGTTGACGCCACAGGGAGACATTCCTTCGTCGTAAAACATCGTGAGGTTCAGAGCCAGACTCCCCATCACCCTTGCCAGCCACTCACCCCACCGAGTTGGGTTGGGAAAGACCCGTTTATTATTTCATCTCCTTCTCTGATACAGTGCACGAAAACGGCTCGGCCCTCATGGGGAAAACGTACGCATGTGCGTTCTTACTGGAGCAAAAGGAAGAGAGCGTTCTGAGTGCCAGTTGCCCTGAAATGTCCTGTTATACTAAACATTTCTTAAAGGAGCTGGAGAAGGAAGCACACACAAGCCGAGCGCTTGTGTCTGGAGGGCCAGGTAGGTGCTCCCTCTACATGGGGGGAGGGGGAGGCAGTCACGGCCCCGGGGGGCTCCCAGTGGGTGCGGCGCTTCTAAAACTGAGGCTGCAAATCACCGTGTCTGTGTGTTACCAATATGCCTTCCCGAGCGTGGCCCTAACTGCTTTCATAGCGCCCTCTGCACCAACACTGGCCTGGTGGGTGACCCGACAGGTCACACGAAACCATATTCCCGCCTAGTAAGCGTTGTAGGAGGGAACGCGGCCCCTGAAACCCCTTGGTGGCAAACACTCAGTTCTCCGTCCGCCGCGGGCCTCTTCTAAGTGCTTCACAGGCACTGACGCACCTAATGCCACCACAAGCGTTGGCGTTGGCTTCTGCCGGCGGCTTTGTTTTCCGGATGAGGAAACGGAGGCACAGAGAGGTTAAGTAACTTGCCCAAGGTCACACGGCTGGAGAGGGATCGGGACACAGGCCGCCTGGCAGCAGAGGGCAGGACGTTGACTGCTCTGCTCCCCCCGCCCGCCGCTGCTAAGGTGTAGGAAGGAGAAACCCCTCGTGTTAACGGGGCTGAACATAATCCTCCTAGAGAATCAGCCTTTGCAGGTTTGAACTGAGCTATGAAATTAGAAACGAGGACGAAAACTCCCTCGAAGGTACCGGTCAAAGACCCAGAGAAACTAGGCAGGAGCGGTTGGGGTGGAAGAGAGGGGGATAAACGTGTCCGCCAGGCCCTTACAAGGAAATAGCGAAGAGGGTTCAGGTGAGGGAATCACAGCCAACAGCCCAGCCGAGTCAGTGCGGCTCTCGTCCAAGAGGTGGCGCTGTGTTTCCTAGAAGGGAAGAGGCTGAGGGCTGCGGCTCTCCAGGCCCCCCTGAAATGCTGAGGTTCGCGGTTGGTTCCCGGGGTGGCTTGAGAGCAGGAAAACCTTTGCTGGGATCCCCCGGGGGGGGGGGGGAGCACCCCCGGCGCCTGCCAGTGTTAGACCCGGAGAGGGGCGTCATCAAAGCCCTCCTAGCAGAGCCAAGGTCTCAGGCCTTGGGGCCAGCCCGGGGTGCCCTTGGCCTTGTGCAAAGACAACTGCGTGCACGAGTTCAGAAAGGCGCCCGGTCCTGTCGAGCGGCTGCCGGGTGAGCAGTCCCCCAAAGTCCTAATCTTCGCAACGACGACTCTACTGAAGAGGCTCTAGGTTTTTAATCCGCAGTGCGTGGGCCAAGAAATCAAGCCCAGAGGTAGGCAGCAGCCAGGATGACGCGGCCCGGCGCCTGGAGACCCTGCCGTCCCCGCCAAGTCCCTTTCCGCCGCCACCGACCGCCACCCCCCTCGGAGCACCGAGCATAGGGCAAAGGTGCCTGTGCCCAGCCCCCAGCCCCGGCGGCGCTCTGAGTGTTACAGAAAGAGGGAAGGATAAATCCCAGGTGCGAATTTGTGTTCCCAGTACTTGTTTTCCCCTGAAACGTGGAAGCCGAGCCGAGCACGGGAGGGTTTCTGTTAGTTGCATGGCGTTCCGGCTCCAGACCGCGGTGTGACCGCCAACCGCGCGTGATCGGCTGAGCTCCCAGCTCTTACAGGAACGGACGAGGCCGCCTTTTTTTGGACGTGGGAGGCGAACGGAGGAGGCCTTCGGTGTCAAGCTTCTTACATTCCCCAGGCTCTGGTCCTAGTTTACGTCATCAAAGCTGATCTGGGGGGAAAGGGGAAGGAGGAGACCGTGTGTCACGTGACTGCAGGTAAGCCAGGCGTCAAAATTCTCCCCCTCTCTCCCTCTCCCCCTTCCCCCTCTCTCATCCCCCTCCCCCTCTCCCCCCCTGCTTCCAGTCATCCCTCCCAACCGACCAACCAACTTCCTCCCTCCCTTTCTTCTTCTTTCCTCCTCTTGCCTCTGCCCTCCCCCCTCCCCCCTCCCCTCCCTTCCCTTCCTACTTTACTCTGAGCGTGGGGTGGGAGAGGACCACTCAGAGCCAGCCCAGGAGGCAGAGACCAGAGCTTCTCAGAAAAGAAATTTTTTTTAATATTTATTTATTTTGGTGGTGGGCAGGGGGGCAGAGAGAGGGGGAGACAGAGAATCCCAAGCGGGCTCCACGCTGTCAGCACAGAGGCAGACCCGGGGCTCGATCTCAGGCCCCGTGAGATCGTGACCTGAGCCAAGATCACGAGTCTGACGCTTAACGACTGAGCCCCCCAATCCCCCCCCCCCGCCACAGCTTCTCCAATGTTAATGGGCTCACAGGTAAATCACTTCCGGTCCTCGCTAGCGTCTGGGGTGAGCCCGCGATTCTGCATTTCCGGCAAGCTTCCAGATGCTGCTGCCGTGTGATGCTTTGGACAGAAAGGCATGAGGGGGCGTCAAGGATCAAGTGATGTGCCTGACCTAGTGGTCTTGGGGTCTGGCTGTGGTGACGGCCCAGCAGGGGCTGCTGACGACTGCCATGAGGCCCGGCCAGCTGACCAGGACAGCTGGGCCCTGGGCCCCTCAGACCAGCTACTCTGGGAGCTGCAGCTTTGCATCTTGGGTCTGGGGATCTTTTGAACTCAACACCCTCTTACAGGCTCTGGGAGACGGGCTGAGGCGAGTGGAAAGGGAGAGAAGAAAACGGACAGCCGTCTTGTTGGGAGTCCCCTCATTAGACGGGGGGAGGGGGAGGAGGTGAGAGGTGTCCCTTTTCGGCTGGGCACCAACTCAGCCCTGACAGGCTTCTGACTCCCGGATCTGAGAGGGTTGGACAAAACTGGGAAATTAGCATCCCATGGAGTGTTGTGCAGGGACAAAGGTAGCCCTGAGTGTGCCTGAATCTCCAGGGGCGGGTGACCCTGGAGCTGACCCATCTGTTGACACGCAGCCCGGGTGATTCTGACCTACACTCTCATTTAAGAGCCACCATCACCAAGGTCACGTCCAGCTGTACAAGTTTCTCTTTCCAAGCTGGTCAAGCGGTCGCTCCTGCAGTGTCTCAGCAAGCCTGCAGGAGGGGCTGCTGTGCAGGGTAGTCGGGGCGCCCAGCCTCTGCCCCTCCCCCCTCCCCCTCCCCCACTCTAGAGGAACCGAGGCCAGATAAATTAAATCTTGGTCCACAGCCCCCAAGTGCAGGCCGGGACTAAGTTCAGACGTTTGGATCCTGGGTCTAAAACACGTTCATCGTAGCCACCCCTCCCTCCTTTGCCCTGAACATGCCCACTAGTTTCTCTGCCCCCCCTCACACATGTTTTTCGTGGTGCCCAGCTACTGCAAAAAGGCCCAACTTCCTGTCTTAGGGAGACCTGCTGTATTTTGCCAGCCACTCACCTGCCGCTCCATTCTGCCCCTTCCAGGCAAGTCTGCTTTCAGCCGCGCCGTTTTCCTGACTTGCTCATCCTTGGAAAATCATCTACCGAGAGCTTTCCTGCCCTGAACACCTTCCCTGCCAAGGTCTTCCTCATCCTTCCGGGACCAACATCAGTATTCCCCCTCTCTGGGGATTTCCGCAAGAGGCCCCCTCCTCTGACTTCCCGTGGACACTGCTCTGTGGCTGGAAAGCTCTTTGTATTCAGGGGATCTGATTCACCTTGCCAGGCCCAAAGCCTCGCCCAGCACGCGGCATCCTGCAGCTAGGAAGTGCCTGTCGATAGGTTGGCAGAATGAATGCATTATTTAGTTTTTTTAGAGGGCCAAGCTTGTGCTGAAAGAGTCTGACGGTCTTTTTCTTTTTTAATTCTTTTAAGGTTTTTTTTTAATTTTTGAGAGAGAGAGAGAGAGAGAGAGACAGAGCGTGAGTGGGGGAGGGGCAGAGAGCGAGAGAGGCACAGAATCCCAAGCGGGCTCCAGGCTCCGAGCTGTCAGCACAGAGCCCGACGTGGGGCTCGAACTCACGGACCGGGAGATCGTGACCTGAGCCAGAGTCGGTCGCTCAACCGACTGAGCCACCCTGGCGCCCCTGGATGCATTATTGACCAAGGCTTATGTATTGAATGACCCGTCTTGACTATTGGAGCTTCATGATCTCCAGGGTCTTAGGACCCTGATTAGTGAATATAGGTAAAATTTTTGAGTTTTTAACCCAGAATATAAAAGCGCATGTAAGATGCCCTTAGTTTATCCTCCAAATAGAGCGTAACAGACCCAGGACACCACACGGGAACCACAAAGACACGTCGGAAAGAAAACACTAAGGGTGATGGTCGAACAACTAAAATTGCCTGCATTTTCAAGGCGTTGTTATTCCTTAACGGGTTGATTCAGAGCTAAGGAAACCGTCCGTGCCTTAATACTATGCGCGGTAACTGCCTAGAAGCATCTTCACGTCAGACAGCTTGGTTGACATGTAATAGACTGACCTTATTAAAAGAGCATGACGATAAGTCCTTGGGGGTTCATGGTGGGTAGACGTCAGAGACCCGAGCTACGTTCTTCTCTAGGGAGTGTGGGCAACAAATCAGACGAAATAGATTCTCTTATTTCATCTCGAAGTCTGGCCAGTCTCCAGAACCTTCCCACCTCCCACTTAAGAGTAACTAACCACAGCATGCTTCGGCTGTGGAATTATCCTGATAACTGACACAGAATGATGTTTCCTCGGCTCTGGCCTGCTCACTGGCTTGCTCTCCCTGCCCGCGCCCCCCAGGTAATTTGAAAACACTGTTCCACTTTGCTTCCTGTAACTGTAGCCAGACATGCGGGGCAGTGAAGAGAGTCATTATTTCCATAACTGTCCACGAGCGATTTTCTTACTTAAACCACATCTCCGACCCTCCCCTCAGAAAGCAACTCAAACGGAGAATATGTTTTCTTAGCAAACCTCAGGCAAATATCTTGGCCGGTTTGCCATTTTCTTTCAGTGGATTCCAGGAAACGGGGATGCAGGGGTGCCTTACGAAGCCCCAGCGTGTGAGGTTCCGGACGTGAACCTCCCATCCTGAGAAAGGGTGGCGAGGGGTCAGGTGTATGTGTTTTTTTTTTCTTCCTTTTTCTTCTAGTAGACACAAATTATAAGTTAAGCCTTTTTTGTCCTCTTTTCTCTTAAGAATACTACTGTTTTTTTAGAAACTGTGCTCACATGAGTTTTTCCTCCCTCGTGGGTGCAGATGGCGACAATTGCCGGGAAACTTAGCTGCTTATTTCTAACGCAAACAGTGATAGAATCTTTAAGCATCTTAGCGGACACGGCGTGCTTCCCTGTGGGTTGCTGGTGCCGTGGACTGCAGGGAAGGGGTGGGCCCTGCTCCTAGCCCCTCCCCTATGAAATCCTGTCCCCAAATCAGCCGTGGTTGTGCTCCCCAGAGATTCCTAAGCAGGGACATCTTCTCTCCCAGGATCTGGGGTATCTAGGAATCCGTCTTTCATTCAAACCAGTAGACTATGAAACCAGGGTCTAAGGGACTCAGCCGTCTCACGTTTCCTGTCCTACCATTGGAGTGACAGATCTCCAGTGTCCTGGGCAGCAGGAAAATGTGTGACTCCTGATCACCCCCCACGAGAGGCCACAGCACAGGGGACCCACCGCCTTCTGAGACGAGTTGCATCCTGGAAGCCTCCGCAAAGAAAATTCCTAATGGCAGCAAGCTAGCCCTGCTGCGTCTCTCTCAAGAAAAGACTCCTCCTCCGCGGGTCACAGAAGGTGTGGCCCTGTTCCCCTGGGAACCAGCTCTGAGGAAAGAAGTAGTCCCTCCAAAGGGGGTCGCCCCGCCTACTCGTCACATGAGGAAATTACCGTTCGGTTTCTGCGACGCTGTTCAAGTAAACGCTTCCCCTTCCCCCTAAACACTTACTGTCACGGAGCAACCTTCATGGGTGGGGCTTCATCTTCACGTGAGGACCTGAACGCCAAACATTGTCGTGGCTGCACAGGGACAAACCATCTTTGGGAGGAGGAGCAGTCCTGTCTGGGAAGCCATCTCGGAACTGTGGTCACAGCTCATGGCCACTGTTTTTGTTAAGCCAGGCGACGGGGATAACAGGATAAGGGCAGGAGGCAGTTGGTGGGGATTGCTGTGGGTCCAGCGACCCGAGCTCTGAAATGCACAACAGTCCGAGAGTGATAACCTACCAATACGTCCCCTGGAGAAAATAGTGGCTACCGACGCTGGATCACTGCGTGGCAGGCATTGTGTGTGTATTATCGCACCCTATCGGTGACTATATTTACAGAGGGAAACACTCAGATTTAGAGAGATTCGTAAATTGCGTAAGGATGTAGTTTCGCAATCGATAAATGATAGGGCTTAGAATCTGTTATGGACTGAACTGTGTCCACCCCCCAGATTTGTATGTCGAAGCCCTAATTCCAGCGTGACTACATGCAGGGAGCGCCTTAAGGAGGTAATTAAGGTTAAAGGAAGTCATAGGGTGAGGACCTAATCCAATTAGACTGGTATCCTTTTAACAAGAGGAAGAGACACCGGAG